>NC_031769.1:41464017-41799737 GCF_001522545.3 Parus major | reverse complement strand
GGTTTTGTTTGGAGTGAGGGGCAGATTTATTGGGGCAGAATTAAGGACATAAGAGAATGAGAGTCCCCCCTCATTCAGACCTCAGTTGGAGAGGCTATGCCTCAGGAAAACCTTCCCCATCTCTTCCTTCCCGGTTGTCTGTCCGCCTGCACAGCTGCCTGTCACACTGCTTGCACTGCCCCTCAAGGTGTACGCTCTCTGGCTGCTAGGTGACTCCAAAATTTGCTTTCACAGGCTTTATTTTGGGAGCCATCTGAAAGACATGGACTGTCTGTGAGGATTTGAAGCCCTGCTGCCTTGTGTGCTGTAGCCAGGATAGAGAGTGCCAGCAGCGAGCCTCGAATGGCTGGGAGCCCTCCAGTCCCACCCCAAATCGGCTGTCGAGGTCCTGGGCAGGGGACTTGCCATAAAAATGATCTTTGCAGTCTCATCCCAAGCAACTGTGACAATTTGGGGCCATCTGCAGATTTGCCACCTCACTGCTCACCTCTTTTCCAGATCATTAAGGCATGCATTAAACACCACCGGCCTTCGGAAGGAATTTGTGAGCCACTCCTACAGCTAGCCGGCAAAATGATCCCAGCTCCTTATTTTCAGACTCCGTGTTTTTGCTGTGCTTTCCCTCGCATGATGGGGCGATTTCCCAGTCACGATTATGCAAGGTGTGTTAGTCAGGATCCCACACATCCTGTGCAGAATCAGGGCTGGAATTTCTTCGTGAGCCTTTGGGGAGGAGCAGGAGCTGCTGCTGTGCTTGCCAGCTTCCCAGCTGTGCTGCAAGGTCTCTGCTGCCTGTGTCAAGGTTGTGCCATGCAACTCTTCCAGAGGCATGGGAGAGGCATTTGGGGAAGTTTCTTCTATTGCTGCTGGTCTGCTCTGCGGCTTTTTGCAGGAAGCTGTGCTGCACCTGCGATCTGGGATAGGCAGAACCTGGAAAGAAAAGATATAAACAGCAAAACCAGAGTCACTGCCAGGCCGAGCAATTAGTTTTATTTATACAAACATGCCTCCCCACTGTAGTTTTGCTTCCCTGGCGCATCTTAATTTTTCTTCCTCCTCTCTTCTTCTCAGAACATTGTGGGGCCATGAGTTTCCCAGTCTTTTCCTCTGGCTGGCCACCAGAAGCCCTGCTGCTGGGTCAGCACAAGCGCAGTGCCCCCATGCAGCAGCCCCAGTGCAATAGCCGAGGTGGATGAGGGAGAGGTGAGGGGGAGCCTGTTGGGAAATCTTCCTGTGTGCTAAACTGTGCTTGCTGAAAATACACCATGGAATACAGCCCTGAGGAGGCAAAACAGTCTGCCAGCCTCAGATTATATCTTCCCTGTCCACCAACCATTTTAAAGAGAGGCACACAACTCCAGTCAGGTGGTTTGTACTTAACACATGGGATGGATGGCAAACACGTCCTTTGCTTAGTTCCCTGGTTGCCAGTGCAGAGACCTGGCAGCTCCATGGCTGGATGGGGCATCATCCCAGATCTCAGTCGTGGGCCTGGACATTGGCAAAGTACAATCCTTTCTTCCTAGCATCCAGCCACTCAGAGGAGCCAGCATTAGAGGGGACAAAAAAACCCCATTACCATCTGTGGGATCTCATAGTGGGGAGTGCAGAGCCCTGGCTGCAGGTCTCTGCTGGAGAAGGGGATGTTTGCAGCCCTGGGGTGTCAAGGTTCAAAGGACTCTCCAGCCCAGCTGGGCTGTGTTTTTTTGGATGCACTGAATGGAAAATATTAGCCTGTAGACAAAACAGACGCTGTGAGGAGGAGCACGGGGCAGTATGCCCGCTGCAGGAGTGGGGGCTGGAGCAGCAAGCTCCCCACATGGCCAAGCTATGCCAGCTATGGGCTGCTGGGGAGCGATGCTGGCACCATCCTCAACCATCCCATGCTGGGAACAGCTTTTACTGCTGCAAGTCACCTGGGCACGCTCCATGGAAAAGTTTAAAGGTGAAAAGTCTCTTTGCTTTCCCACCGCCTGCTGAGGATGTTGGGAAAGGGTTCAGTGTTCATCCGCCTGTGTCTCCAGAGATAACGGGGAGGTGGCCAGCAACTGGCCTCCTGGTCTAAAAATGGTTCTCTTTTATAAACATCCCACTTGTCTTTGGCAGGTAGTAACTACGAAGCAGGAGGTCTAACACACAAGCAGGACAGGGCTCATCTCCCCATGGGATAAATATCGAGCTGGAACCTGCATCACGCTGGAGGTGACAACCTAGAGCAGCCCCACAGACACACACAGGGGAAAATCCCAACTCTGGGCATGCACCTCAGGTCAATTTTCCATAGTCCTTTTTGACTCCTACTTTAAATAAACCCAGAATTCATTAATTCAGAGCCTGTCTCCTTCTGTACCATCTGCTTGTGGGCCAGCATAACTGAGAGTACCTGGAGTCAGCTCTCCTGCCACCTGCTCCCGCTGGGTTTTCCTCCTCTAGCAAAGCTTTAACCTTTGTTTTGCAGCCTGCTCAAATGTGGTTCATTATTAATTGGCTGTAAAAGTGGGGCCACTGCAATGGACTTGTGGAGCTCCTCCCTCCCACCCGTCTCCCTGCATGACCCGGCCTGGCCAAGCAGGACAGGCACAGCATGTCTGTGTACAAGGAGGATTGCAAAGGAGGGACACACTGCATGGCATCCCACAGCTCTGTGTGCAGTGTCCTCTGCAAATTCCCATCCAAACGTTGGGAAGCCAGAACTGATGGAGGACCCTCAGGAGGAGGTACCGATTTAGGGACAGCCTTGCTTCTACCTTGCAAGGCAGCACAGCCTTCCTAATGCTCTGGTTTTACCAAGCTAGGCTGTGTCTTGCTCTCTTGCTGACCCTCATGCATGTTCAGGCCAGAAGAGACCATCACTGTAATCTGGTTTTATCTTCTCACAACTCAGCTGTAAATCTTCACCCAGTGATTTCTGCACTGAGATCACAAGCACTGCCAGAGATAGCACCTGGCTTTTCAGAGGTCCAGACCTGATTCAAAGACTTTGAACATCATTACAAAATTCCTTGGAATCTCTTCAAAAGGCTGAAAATGCTCCCTGTGACTTGTTCAGATGGGAAACACAGCTTTCTGTGCACCCATCCTGACACAGAGCATGGCAGGCTATGTGCACAGCCCTGGTAGGAACACGCCAGCCCCCACAAGAGGCTCCACACCTCCAAACCAGCACTAGTGTGGAGCTTAAAGAAAACAGCAACCCCCCTCCCGCAGGAAGATGAGATCCAGATGTTTCCATCCTGGTCCTTTAGGGAAGGGGGAAACAGCAGCTCACCATCTGAAATCATAGCCCAGCTGGTGGGGTTTCCAGGCAGGTTCTTGCAGTACAGTTCTCCAAGTCTCCCTCTCCAAACCTGGGAACAAGTTCCCACAATGTGGGGTGCCTGCACAGCCAACACCCCTGCTGCTGGTGCCACAGCCCTGCTGGGGGACATGGGGCTGGGGCAAATCCTACACAGCTCTCCAGGAATCACTGGCCATCCAAAACAAACTTAAAACTCAAGCTTTCCATCTGACCTTCTTTTTGTAGTCCCGGAGAGAACTTTTGGGTACAAAAAAACAATCCCAAAGACCTAAAAATAATCCTGGACTTCTTCAATAGGCCAGTTGTATTTTGAGATATGTGGAATATTATCGAACACTGAGACCTCCTGCTAAAACTGAGGAGGAGATGAAAGCCCCTTAACGCTTTTTCTCTTGTCACCTGAGCTGACCTTCAGGCCTGGGACTGCTTTTATTCGAGCACATTCTAGGACGCAGGTGGTGGCCTCGTGCTTCATGTCCTGCTTGGCTGGGACAAGGACATGTATTTGTCATTGATGTTCTCTGCTCCTTCTGCGTCAGAAAGCTCTGCTTTGTTTCTCTTCCCAAGACTAGCCAGGGAATACACAAACAATATTTAAACAAGCAATGGATGTATTATTTTATTGAAATTATAAAAAAAAATATAAATTAAAGGCCCCTTTTGTTTTATAAACCTGAAGGTTCTGGCTTAGGCCCTTTGACAGTATCCCTTCAGCACAAAGCAAACCTAGAAGAAATATGACAATGAGATATATTAGTAGCTTGAACTCTCTGCTCAGTTTAAAGCTATGTGTTATTGTAGGTCTGAAATGTTATTTCTGTTGGATATACAAAACCTTGTTCTTCACTCCTCTCAAACTTGTGTCCAACAGCAGGTTTTTGTTCTTTGTCTCCAGAGCCCAGAGCTCACTCATCTCACCAGGGCTGATATTGCCATGCTTTGCTCAGCTGAGTGCACCCGATATTTTTGCCAGTTGCTGCTGCTCCAACCCTGTTTCAAATGCCCATTTCAGGAAGAGAAACCTGCTTGCCTGGGCTGCAACAAAAAGAAAAGGCTGTTCTGACCTGCAGGAATGAATAACCATCCCTTTTTTTATGCTAGTAACTTTAAAAGGCATTAAAATAGAAGGATTTCAGGGCAGAAAAATACACATCACCAGGCTACAGATGCTGCAGAAGGTGTTTTCATTATGAGCAAAGGATGTCTGGGAACAGATATTCCTTTTAACAAATACTCCAGTCACTGTCTTGAAAAAAATCAGGTCTGTCACCTCCTCTCCTCACCTGTGAATGTGCATTGCCTCCAAATTCAGAGTTTCTTCGATCATTATATTGTCTACAGTGGGGTTGCTGCCTGCAGAGAGCTGCGGATCCCCGACCCCTGCACACACAGACACACATACTCTCTCACTCTCTCTCATGTCAACAACTATCTTTATGGACACAAAATCCCATGAAAACAGATGGTGCTGTAGTAAAACTATGATAAACAGAGTGATTTACATACACAGGCAACTCCAGTTCTGATTAAGAATAAATTTAGTAGAGACCCAAGATGCAAGCAGCTCACCAGCTCCAGCTCCAGGCACTCCCAGCATTGTTGATGCCTGAATCTGGGATGCTGCTACAGTCCCAGGTAATGCTGAAGCCTGAGAACTCCAGATTTCCATTTCATATCTAACTTGAGATGGAGTGTGTGCCCAGAGCTTCAGCCTGAGCCCATATCCAGCAGAAACCAATGGAAAAGATGTTTTACTTAGATTTTAAGAATTTGAAGCTGAACCCCGTGGTGCAGGTGTTCCTCCCTTCAAAGCTGGAGCCCAGCTGCTCTTAGCGTGCTTCAAGCACAGCAGCCCCAAGCCTCCCATGTGCTCGATGAAGTTGGTAAGGACAAATCTGTCCCCTTTCACCTCCTCTTTGGCCATGGTCTTTGGGCAGGACCAGCCCAGTTATCCAGAATGGCTCTTCCAGTGATGAGCCCAGCATTCCCAGCCCTCTCCCAGGGGTGGTTCCGAGGGGTCCGAGTCAAGGACAAGCGTGACGGCGGGGATGGTGTGACCACACAGGAGCACACCTCAGCCCACCTCCCCTGCGGACTGGGGAGGGAGGGATAAACACCTTTTGGGCCTTCTCTGCTTGCTGGGAGTGCACATGGCCCCTCCAGCAGCTCCCACTGCCCCTGGCTCTGCCAGCCTGGCCACGGAGCCAACGGCTGGAGCAGACAGGCGAGCCCTGGGCAAGGGCTCTGCAGTGCAGCACCTTTACCTTTCCAGAGGGATTTTGAAATGGTGGGCAGCCAGCCCTTGGCCAGATGCACCTGCTGTACCTGGAAAGGTTAAGGGTAAAGCCCAGAGATTCACTGGTCTGTCTCTGCTCCACAGGGCTCCCTGAGGGCTTGCCAAGGTAGCGTGCCTCTCCTCATGACCCCTTATGTGTCCTGTGGGACTTGCTTTGTGAGAAGGAGGGGGAGGAAGGATGAAAATCCAAGATGAAACACAATTAAAGCCACTGGGAACCTGATGAGCTGGCTGGTCCCCAAGCAAGCACCCTCAGGAACCTCCTCCAGGGAGCAGGCTCCAGGGGCTCTTGCAGCAAACTCTCTGGGCAGCCTCTTCCCACGCAGTGCAGCCTGCGTTTGCCTTTCCTAACGCTTTAATTTTCAGGATTTTCACCTGTGTGGTTTAGTTTTTGTTCACAGTGTGTTCCCATATGGTTTAATTTGCACCTCTAAAATTAAAACAAGATTCCTTGCTGTTAGGGGGAAGCAGGTCTGAACACCAAGCCACAAAATTTTCTATTTTTCTGTCCCAATGAGCTTAGTCAAGCTCAGGGCTCCTTGTAGCCCTGGTGTTCCTTAGCCCAGAACTACAGGAATGGGGAACCGTGGCAATGCCAGAAAATTTTCATGAAATATTTTTTATGTCTCATCAAGCTGCACAATTAAATGGCATTGAAAGGTGCCAGATGAGGAACACTGAAATTTGCATTTAATTTGGTGTGCGGTTGGGTTTTTTAAATCCACCATTAATCATTGCTCATAATATTCACAAGGAGCAAAATATTTCTTTTCAAAACTGAGGCTACTGTACTCCTGAAGTGGGAAAAAAGGGGCAAGAGCAAGTCAGAAGCCCTGTGACAAATGTGTGCAGCATATTCTGGAATATCAGTAGAAGGCTGCAGCCTCCACGTGGAGCCTGGATGGAGATAACACTCAGAGCTCCCTGAAGCGTGGGACTCGTAGCTCAGGGGAGACCTTCCCCACTGGGCTGGTGGGCTGGGTGCTCTGGGTCCCTTCAGCTCCTGCCCTTTCGACGTCTAATTCCAAGAGGGAAAGCTGGCCGAGGTGATTCACTCGGCAGGAATGTCAATACAGCACGTCAGGCTGCAAGGAGAGAAAGCAGCCATCCTGGGCAGCCAGCCCCTGCCAGCCCCTGCCCAGCAGCTGGAGGACATGTCTAGGGAGGGCATGAGGAAAACACAAGCATGCAATGAATCTGTCCCACAGGAATGCCATCAGTGGCTCGTGGACGTCACCTGCTTGAGATGACATCCTTGAGCTTAGCAGCCCTTGAAGGATTTTAGTTACTTAAATCTGTATAGCTGCTTTCTGAGCCTTGACAAAGCTCCCAGCACCTACACCATCCTGTGCCAACAACCTCAAATGGCAGTGAAGTGCCAAACCACTGTTTCCTTCCGCTTCTTTTAAACATGCTGCCTAATACATTTACATTATGATTCCAAGCCTTGAGAAGGAATGAAAGTTACTTTGTTTCCCTTTTCTTTCACAGACCTCCCGCATGCTCACCCTTGCCCTGCAGCCATCTCACTTCCAGTCTATCCAGCCCATCCTCCCACAGAAACTGTTCCCTATTTCTGTCTGCCTTTTTTCCCCCCAGCAGCACAGCATTAACCATGTTGATCTACCTGAGGTATCTCACAACAAACCAATGGAGGTACAGGTAGAAGAGCCACATCGCTGGGATGATCTCTCTGAGGCCATCATCTCATGCACAGCATTGCCTTTTACATGGAAAATCTCACCATTATCCCCTGGATGCAGGGGATGATGCTCCAGGACATGACTGTGAGTACACTGGCAGCTCCACACACTTTGAGTTCAGCTCCTGGCAAGACTGACTGATGGCAGGGATCACTTGGTCCACCTTGGAAAGCAGCACAAGTGAAGGACAGGCAGCATGACTGCCTCAGTTTCTCAGTTTTTGACCCAGAGTACCCAGAAAGCAAAGACAAAGCCCACACTAGAGGGAGGCTCAGGAACAACCACTGAGGAAATGTCTTACTTCAGATCCTGAGCAAAGAATGCCTCTCTCAGGAGGGGGTAGATGCATCTCTTCTCTCTCAGGAGGAACAGAGGGAGAACTCTCCTGCTAGGCAACCCCTTCCCCTTTTGCTTTGCTGTGCCTGAGCTCATGAGCATCTTACAATTTTCTTTAATTGCTGCCTTTACCTCCTGCCTTTGAGAAGCTGTGCACCCGCCTCTGCTTGAGTGAGGAATGATATTCTACCATCATTAAACCAGGCAGGCTGGCAAGAGCCCATATGTTTTCATATCTGCCTGGCTTTAAATGTGGACCAGCTGTGAGGTGCATTGAGGACCAAACCCATTCACAATCTATCCAATATCCCTCTGTGTCTGCCAGCGTTAGGCACCAACCTAGCTGAGTTTTCTCTGCTGCAGGTTGTGTTCCAGTCCTGACAACGTCCCACCTCTCATGATTTCATGCCCTTTCTGGCTGTTCACTTGATGAGGAGCTGAACAAAACCACTACAAAAGGAAGCTATGGCAAAATTTGCAGTGACATTTTCTGGCATTAGTCTTGTTTTCTGGCAACTTGAATGTGGAATGTGTCTGATATTTATCAGAGGAAAAAAAATGTCACGTCCTTTCTCTTCCTCCTGATATATACTAAAAAAATAGAAAGGCAGTCTGGAAGCTTTTAAGGCCTATGTTCTTCCACCAAAGGCAGTCACAGATGCCTAAATGCTTAAGCACAGATGCACAGCATGCACCCCAAGGAGATTACCCTTCAGGATATCCTTCTTCATGCTGGATTACTTCTAAACGATGCAGCGTTTCTATTTCAATCTATTCAAATTTCTAAACGATGTGATTCCAGTCTTTTTAGCCTCACGCTTGATTTTCTGGGAATTGCCTGGCCATGTTTGTACCACCATGGGCTTCTTACACCCCCAAAGTCTCTAGGAAAATGACAAGTGAATGGAGTGCATGTTCCCCCATCCTTGGTCAGTCCTGCCTGGTGGTATTCTCCTGTAATGGAAAATACCACATCAGCAACACCTTCTTGGGTGGAAAAACCCAGCCTGAACACTTGTCCCTCTGTCTGCTAGGTGTCTTTTCCCCTTTTTAGCTCAATTTGTGTCCTGTTGCATGGCACTTTGGTGGAAAGGCCTAGAGACAGGACCAGTGTGAAGCACAGCCATGGTTTCTGTGCTTGCAGATGTGTGAGCCTGCACGCTTTTGTGTGTAAATGTGCATATATGCCAATATGTGAGCTGACCAGAGCATTGCCCCTGCGTATTCATCATTTATTACAATGCATGGCATTAAAAAAGATAGCACAATACGTGTAATATATAATGCAAATGTCATATGCAAATAATTTACTTAGTGTCACAGCAAGAACAACAGAAGACAAAGAATGCGACTCTCAGCAGGTCTGTGGGGTTTACATTTTACATTGCATCCTCACTCCAATCCCTGGGATGGTATGAGGAAAATAGCTGTCAGGAATACTTTGTGTGGCAGCAGATGCAACGTGCAGAACTGTGAGCAGGCTGATGCAGTACCTTTTATTACCCAGATTAAGGGTGGCAGACAATTTACTTGCTAAAGACCAACAGCAAATAATCTTTTCCCTGTGAAATGAATTTGGGCAGCTTGAGGTGGGGCCAGAAAGCAATTAAGTGTACTATTAAAGCAGGGCAGGAGATTGTAATCATACATATGTATATTACGCACTTACATATAGAGAAAGGCAAATAAGTCTGCAGCTACCTTTGGAACCAATATATTCAAGTTTGAAATGCAATAAGGCTGGAAATTAAGGGCTTATCTTCCTCTGTTAATGTGTAATCTTCCCCTTTAATCAGCTGCATTAATTATTCCATCACACCGAGTTTTTACATTTCTGAAAAGCAGAGAAGTTAATTTTGTTGTGGTTCGTGGCTTTTGAGAATTACCTGGGGCAGAGCACATCAGGGATGAAGACAGGCTGGCTGCTGACTGCCTCCCTCCCCTTGCAGGCACCCTGCTAACAGGGTCCTCACCTCCCGCTCCAGGCTGAGTCCTCCTGCCCGCCCGGGCGGCAAGATTCCAGCAGCATCTGGTGACAGAGGGATACTCTGCTCTGGATGTTGTCTGTCGTCAAGGAGACAAAGTACCCAGATTATCAGGAGGAGCAATAATATGATAGACATTCAGTGAAATACATGCAGCTTTCAAGAAAAAGTAATCAGAAATCTTCCACAGTTAGACAGGGATTTTTCCTCCCTTACTTAAGAGGTCCCATTTATCCACCACAAACAGCAAACAGGGTTTGCTTTTGGCTGTAACGAAGATGCAGACTGAGACGTGCTACTTACATGCAAAATGTTAATAAATACACAAAGGGAGAATATTTTCCTCTATCATAAGGGCGACAGCCACGAGAAAGCCTGATTAAGTATGCTCCATTTATAACATCTGATTGCAAAAGGTAATCCCTGCTCGCCGAGGATGTGGCAGTCACGGGCACAAACCACAGGCTGAGGAAAAGGTCATCAGGACGTGGGGTAAGGGGTGCCACATCTGGTCCAGGGGAGCACCTCAAAAATCTTCCAACTCCACTTCCACAGGGGTAGAATGAGCGTGTTAACCTCTGGCTAAGGAGGGTGAAACAGGGCTTTCCCAAAGCATTCTTTTCCCTCATGGAAGAGCCGATACTCGAAGGCAGACGTTGCTCTGGTGAGATCTCCTCACTGCTCTGAGACGTCAGCACCTCCACTGAGCCCATATTGCTGCTGCTGTCGCAGGCAACGCGGCGGGGCTGAGCCTCCACTGCCAGACTTAGATATATAAACTGCTGCAGCTCTCATTAAAAAGTGGATTTCTTTCTTCTGGGGCTGTAAAACATGGTGTTGCAGACAGAGGTCAATAAAGGAAAACCAAGTCACTCTCCTTACCCACTTCCCCTTTAGACAGAAAGATTGATGTTTCCCTACACTGAGCACACACCCCATGTACTGATTTTGATAAAATTACAATTTTCTTTGTTTAAGCAAAGTGTGCTGATATTATTTAAACATCCCAGATCCATTGTGTTATTGAAAACCTTTCAGTTAACCCAAAATCCAGTTGAAAAGTGAATTTTATTTTCAGGGCGTATTTTATAAAATTGGTCATTTACTTTGGGATTAGGAGTGGAGTAAAATAAGGAAACTGCAGGAACAGAAATTAACCTGGTAATTTTTATATTAACTGACACGACTGTCACATTAACTGCTTCAGGGTTTTATTGCAAGACAGGGTTAAACTCAAACTAATGAAGTGAGGCCAATATACAGGCCAAATAACGCAACAGCTGGCACAGTGCTCTAAGAACTAAAAGAGGTCACTACAAATGATGCCAGCTCACAGTGGTTTATATAAAATGTACTTTGTCAAACTAATCAGCTGCCTTTGATGAGATGATAAATTCTGCTGAAAGCGATAAAATGCCTTGGACTTGGTACTGCATGACATTGGCTTAGAAACTAGGATGGCATGAAATCAATGTGTCAATATTAAATGAAATTGAGCAACTGCAAGCTCCTTAATGCCCACATCACAAAGTAAATTGTAAATAAGAATCACCTTGTGTGCATTATGTGCAGGCCACTTTGGGGATCATGTATTTTGTGTCCATTACAGCTAATATTTGTGATAACTACTCAGAAGAAAACTTAACCACCGCTGATGATGCTTGTGAGTGATGCAGACCTTGGGGGATTACAGCAAGACAAAAGAAAGGATAGCACAGGTCAGCATCACCTGCACCTGAGCAAAAAACACTCAGCTGAGCAGAGCCAAACAAAAACCCATAAATCGGAGGGGCAGAAGATGTTAATGGGGCAGGTGACCCATGCCCATATCCAGCTTGTGAGGTCAACTAGTACAGTAAGAGCCTTATTACAATTTAATATCCTAGAAGATCCTGGCAGAGCCCCACAGGCATGTGCATCAGCTACCCTTGACTACCTCAACATTTGGATCCTTCCTGAATTCCTCCTTCTCTTTGTTGACTTGCCTGTTAACTCTGTTAAGGCTCCTCATCGTTGCTGTGCTCTCCTTAATCCCCGTTTTGAGGTTCTGCACTCCCTAAAGAGGTAGGACTGCAACTGTATTCCACCTCAAATCGTGGCCTCCCAGCAGGCTTCCTGCATTCAGCCTGAACCTCAGGGACAAGGGACACTGTCCCTTGCTTGGCTCATCCCTGGGGGCCTCTGGACTGCTGCTGACCTGGGATCTCTGGAGGACTTGCTCACGGGCTCAAAACATCCTTCTTCCAAACATGACAAATAAATCCTTAAGGCCTTAACAGCCTCACATTTTGTGCCATCTTTTACGTCCTCTCAGGATGTTATATGCCACATAAAACACGAGAGGTCATTAAAGTTAAAGTGAGAAACTAATTAGCCCATATTTACACTGAAAGATGCAAATAAATTATGTTATTCAAATATCAGGCATGACTTTTTAAATATTGGCTAATATTCTAGCAGAATGCTCAGGTTACAGAGATCACAGAAGATGCTTAATTTACAACAAGCACCCAAATATATGACTACAGTGGGGTAACACCGACACCAGGTGAGAGATGACCCTAAAGCCACCTGTAAAGCTGCACTGAAGGCATTGCTCCAGGGCCTCTTACAGCTTCTGCCTCTCACAGGGGAAACAAAGAGCTGTGGACCCTTCCCCATGAGCCCATCAGCTGTGGCCCCAGAGGCTACAAGGTGCTAACATATGTTGCAACCAAAATATACCCCCTTGAGGATATCAAGGGAGCCATTTGCCAGAGCAGAGGAAGGATATTTAATCTGTTGTCCAGTAAAGGCTGAGTGCCTGCTGCTTCCTTCTGTTTGCTGATTTTATTGGGATATCTGCTATGCTCAGCTCCTATTTTCATGAAATTCGTAGGAACTTAGTATCTTCACACCTTTTGTTCCTCTGTAAAATTTGTCTGAGGGCAGCCAGTGATTCCAGTGTAATAGCAGGAAATGCAAAGGGAGCAAGCAAGTGATTGCATAGCTGTATTTCCTTACAAAGAAGGCTAAAAATAACAGTGACCTTTACGAGCTCTATTTCTCCATGGTTTGGAGCAGAGTTGTGAAATTTGGCAGGTGCAAGAGACCTTTGGGGTGTGCCTTCTGCTGTTCCTGTGAAAATCTTCTCAAATTTGGGCTAGGTATAAGCCTTTGGAAAACAAGACCATATGTTAAGAATACAGTTCAGAGGCATGTAAGAACTTAAGCAATTCAGAGGAATTCCCCGATAATTTCACCCTCCCCAAGTCTCATGCTACTTTCCTACTCTGTGCCACTGCCTGGCTCTGGCGTTTCCACCTGGATATTCCAGGACTCAGTATGAATACTGGGGTGGAAAACAGGGGCACAGTTTCTTTGAAACTCCCTGTTCTCACCCTGCTAACAAACACAGGTTAAAAGGATGCTCAGAGCAACCACGTGAAGGGACAAGGACACGGACCAGATGGTGGATCAAGGTGGTCCTGAGTCACCACATGCTGCAAAAGGCAGAGCCAGTGGACAGCCTCCCAAACCCCTTCCTGCTTGGAGAAAGAGGACTTGCCACTGAGTGTGCTTTCAGACAAAAGCTGTGTATAAGCTGCATGCATTAATCTCTGGCAGGCACGTATGTGAGTAAAATAATCCCAGTTACGTGGTGTTGTCACGCACACGGCCATGTGGAGGGAAGGTCTCAGTCTGAGATCTGACTGTGCAGCCACAACAAGGAAGAGAATGTTTGGCTTCATAATAGATTAGTCATTTGCTTGTAGTTTAAATAAGCCTCTGAGAAATTGTTGTCTTGACACTGCTTTCTGGCTGGACTGGTAAGAGTGGCTTTGAGCCGTGTCCATGGAATATCTGTCTCACTGAACCGGAGGGGCGAGCAGTGACAGAAGGTGGTTTGATGACTCTTGCCTGAATGACTCTTGCCTCTTGCCTTGCTCTTGCTTCCACAGACAGCAAACAAGTGCTTTTTACTCCTAATTTACACAAGCTAGCTTTAGGGGTAGGCTATTTTGAAGCAGAGGATGAGCTTTGAGGTCCTTCATCCCTACAGGCTCCAGCCTGTCTTTCCCCTGGCACTGCATGGCCCTGCTCTGACCTGCACAGGCCACACCAGGAGTTGGGATGAGGCAGATCCGTATGTGGAAGTCACCAAGTGACCAAGTGTAACCAGGGAGATCAGTCTATCAGGACCAGATTGATGGGGGCACAGCTGATCCCTAAGGGACCCAGGAAAGCTTGTCACAGCCACCAGCACCAGGAGTGACTATGGAGGTTGCAGGTGGAAGGCACACAGTGATGGAGGGAAACTTATTGAGGAATTGAATGAGAATTGGGATTGCTTGGGCAGAAAAGAATGAAAGTGAACTGAAAGGTAAGGGAGAGACCAGATGGGGAAATGGAAAATACTATATTCAGTAGTGGCTAGCAAATAGGATTTCTATCCTATGCACCCATGATGGCAAGAATCCCATAGAAAAAATAGATTTTGATTAACATGCACTCAATTACATTAGTAATTAAAGTCTGTGTATTGTAGGGACTGTTCAATTAAAATTGCACTACCTGTGTCCTTTTTAACAGCTCCTAATTTCCAAGGGGCTGACTTTGTGATGTTGCTCTGCCACTGCCATTTTCTTGACTGAATTCTAATCCTTCAAGAGCAGTGTGGTGCCAGCTGATATCTCTTGGGGATCTCTACACACAAACCAGTACAGAAATCACAAAGGTAGGGAGAGCTGGAGCAAATATTTAAAGGAGGCATTAGCAAAAAGGCTAGCTGTCCTTGTGCAATGCCTTCACTGCATTCTCCATGCCACTGTCCTAAAAATTCCCACTTGTGGGCGAAATACTGCTTGAGTCTGGAGTGACTCCAGGGAGGGCTGTCATGAGCCACAGGTTTTGCCAGCATTACTGGCAGTGGGTTAAGGACCTGCCCTTGCACATTGCCTGGTCAAGCTTGGGAGTACCCTGGGATGGGGAAAGAAGAGGGCTGTGACACCCTCGGCCCCACCGCTGATGCCACCAGAGCCCATCTGTCAGAGCCCTGGCTGTTAGCAGCACCAGATCTGACTATCCTTAGTGAGCAGAGGGAGACTTCACTTTTGAGATTAAAGCTGATCTTGTGCTGCAGGCAGGTGCCTGCAGTTGGGTGTTTGAGTCCTGGCTGTAATGTGGGTGTGGGACAAGCCTGGCAGACCTCGCACAGTGGCTCTCTTCATCACACGGTGTATCCTGGTGCTGTGGTCCTGCTGAGCTGATGGCTTGGGCTGAGGACCCCATGCAGAGCCCCATGGGGACAACTCCTCAGCTCCTGGTTCCTGTGCTGAGGCCTCCATGGCACTGTCATGCATCAGACACCCACCTCTCCATGCCCCATTTCAGATTGCAGACTGCATCCTAGTAAAAGGGTTGTTTCATAAAGGACTCTCCATCCTATACGTGATACTCCAAAGCCCTTTTCCTCTGGTTCATGGCTTTGTAACAGCCCTAGTGGCAAATGCATCAGCTGCTTATTTGGGAGAGAAATCCTGGCAAGGCTGAATGCAAATTTACGTAAGCCAAATGGCACACAAGTTTTCCAGAGAACACTGGCAGAGCCCCACTGATTTTCGGAAATATCTATTCTTTTAATAGCTGATGGACAGGTTCAGTAGGTACCTATTTTTAACAAGATGAAATGGGTCCTGAATAACTGAAGTGACCAACATGTCAGTCCTAAGCAGAAAACCTTGGATGAGGTCACTGAGGATTTTTCCCAAGTCAAAATGTGGCAAAGGCTGCAATAATTGACTTCTGTGGTGCTGAGGACACCCAGTTAGACATTGTTTTCTTCCTGGTGATGAGTGAGGAATCGCCCACTGATCACAAAAAGTACAAAAAAAATCACATTTTCCCTGGGTTTTTCTTAGCTAAACTCCCTTATTACCTGCCCTTCTTAATTTGAAAATAAAAATAAATTTGGAGGTGGCTCAGACAAGAGTCCTGCTGCCACCTTGGCACAGCTCAGCTCTCTTTTTTTGAGAAAATGCTGTGAATGTTTCATGGTTGATTGTCAGAAAAATTTACCTGGGCAGGTGTTTGAGGGCAATATATTGTATGTATATATATGTGGAATTTATTTTGATTAGGAGTCTAGTGAATTTTTAAGAAGATGGCAAACTGGACAATATAACAGGAGGAAAAACCAGGCAGATACAACTCTAATCTTGTTGTATAGGTTATATCTGCTGGAGACCGCCTGCATCTCTGAGTCTGCAATGTCCCCTTGGATTCAGAATGGCAAGGGCAGAACCACCAAAGTCTGGTGCTCAGAAGCCAGGGGCTTATAGTCTTATGATAGACACAATTTTAGATGTTTTCCATATTACTGATGGTATGAACTGTGCCAAGAGATCTGGGGAGATGCTACATTGGTTTTGCTGAGGTCTTCAGTGAGAATAAGGTTGGCTCATCAATCACCATCCCCTCTGATCATGTGCTGTGCCAAAAAAAAGCTCTTTTCTGATGTCTAATGATTTGCAGCCCAAAGAGCAGGCTAGTATTTTAACAGGTGTAGACTTGCCTCCTTCACCAATCCCCTTATAGGAAGGGTTCATTGGAAGGTTAATAGAATGCTGAGAAGACAGACTGATTAAAATTAAATTAATCTAAATTAAATTAGGGGAGAGTCAAGTAACCCAGTCAGTTCATAAGAATTCATAGGAAAATTATTAAAAAGACGCAGTTCAGACTGTAAGGAAACAAAGGATCTGGACCGAAGAGCGTTCTTGCCCAGGCATCACCCGGATGGATTGGGCTGAGGAGTTCACACGGCTTGTAAGACCAGTCTGAGGAGCAGCCAGGAACACGCTGTGCTTGCTCACCAGCCCTGCAGTACTCCCAGCTGGCTCTGGGACAGCCTGCGGACTTCCCAGGGGACAGCGTGGCTGGCAGTGCCTGCTGTGGGACCTGCTGCACACCCACGCAGGAGGTCACAGGCACAGCGTGGGGTTGGTGGTGCGTGTTGGGAAGTGTGGAACCTGCAGGGATCACCGTGCTCTGGCCTCCAACCGCGCTGCCCCAGCAGTGCCACTGCTTCCACACATAGCATCCGTAGCGCAGGAGGTTTGCAAGGTCTGCAACCACTCCCAAGCAGTTTTGAGAAAGCACTTAGCACAGGGAAGGGTGTTTTAAAGCAAGAATAATAACAATCAACCGGGCTGTGTTCATCTCTAATGCTATTAAAGCTATTTCACGAAACAACAAATCTCTCCACAGATATGTCTAGGTTATCCGCTCCCACAAAACATCCTCCAGGAATTCAGATGGTTATCTGCTTTCACATGCAACAGCTTCTTTTTCCCATCATGTAAAGTTAGGAGAGAAACTGCTTCAGAAGCAAAGGGTCACAAAATATTCTCTGTCCTAAAGAGCACAGAGCCACGGCTATCCTGCAGCTCAATATGTAACACCCTCTAATATAACATGTGCCTAATTTTCTTTTAATTTCAAAGTATCTGTATAGCATTTGTCTTTGGATTTTTGCTTTTTTTGTTCTTACTCTATGAACTTAGAGAGGCTCTTTATACTCCATAGTGTACAATATCTCCTTCTAAGGGGGCAATCATCTCATCATAAGATGAAACAATATATATGTAAATGTACATTGATACATAAAAACTGAAATAAGACATTAACATCTACATTTTGATGCACTAATTTGGGCTTAGTTATGTTGACACAGATGGAATGAATTACTGGAGGAGAAAAAGCACATCTGTTAAATGTTATTGTTTAATTAAGCCATTAGCAACTGAAAGACAAGGACCTTTAAATTATAGTATTTTATATTTATCCCAGCCCGTGGTAGTCGTATGGCTCCCCTAGCACTTGAAGTGTGCTGTAATCTTTAATACAGTCAGCATAACAACCTCTCTGTGAAAGGGACCAAGAAGGGTCCCTCTCTCTGCCTTGTAGATGGGGAGGTGAGCTGTTTGGCATAGGAAATTTGGGCAAAGCACCGTGGTCTGGGTGAACACTGACCTGCTTCATTAGCCTGAGTGGTGGAGCCTCACAGAACCTCTAAGGAAATCTTCATCTGGGGCTGAGCATCCCTGAAACTTCTTGTCATTTCTCAGTGAGGGCTTTGCACCCTGGCATTCCAGTACACCCAGTTGAGGAGTTTTGGGCACACAAAATTTTCTACCTGAGTGCCAAGGTCTCTGTGCACAGCCAAAGAAATTGGCAATAATCCTTTATTACAGCCACAGGCTCCCTCTGGAAATCTTGTTCTCCTGTTCAATTTTACAGGGAATAAATTTCCTAGCTGGAGGGAAATTTCTTCCCGTGAGAGGGAAGAAAATGTCTCTGGGAGACACCTCTACCAATGGGCTTACTAGGACATAGAGGGGAAGAAGTCTCACCTTGTGTTATAAAAAGCCTTCAAATTCACCTGGGAAGGTCCACTGCCACTCCAAGGATGCAGGGTCAGCAATGAGAACGTGTCCTGCAGACTGTCCCACTGAACACCTGCTCTCTTATTTAAGTCATATTTACTGTGGAAGTAGAATTCTACAGAGGTCTAGAGAGCTTAGAAATGTTAACATCCAGAAGCAGTGCGAAACCAGACATCCACAAAGAACAAAGATGCCCTTTTAGCAGTTTTAGGGTGGAAGAGGTGAACACCGTCAGCCTTGTCTTTGCTCAGGCACTGAGGCTTCCTCGATTCTGCCGCCCAGCAGAATGCCTGGTAGCTGTCACGATGGGCAAGCAATAGGGTCATAAGCAGTGCTCATTAGTTGTTTTTTTAATTTTTCTGTGCCACTTATACCATCACTGCCAGCAAAGTGACGTGTGATAAACAGAAGTAATAAATGCTTTCAGCTCTAAAAATAGAAATGTTTTTCACTTTAGCTGCTGCAGAAGGAAGGCCTGAGTCTGCTCTCACTTGTGCTGGCACAAAACAAAATTAGCTGCACAGAAATGAATGGAGTTGCATCTATCAAAAACTGCACAAGTGGCAGCAGAATTGACCTCTTTTCTTTTGAACTTCTCTCTGCTCAATACTGTATGAACATCTTTGATATTTGATGCAGTAATCTCCTAGAGCTGACCCCTGCCCTCCACATCACAGCTGATGCCGTTCAGGAACTAACATGGGTACAGCTCAGAGCAGAAAATCCGCCTTGGTGAAGGCCCAGGCAATACGGGAAGCGATCCTTGGGCCAGCACAGAGCAGTGTAAAATGCCACCACAGAGGGCCAGCATTTGCTTTTCCTATGCTAGAAAATATTAAAGCACAGCACAGTCACTGGCATCAAGAAGGGTGCTCACGGGGCCCTCCAAGGAGCACTGAGGGACTCCTGATGGTGCCCCATTCAGCTGGCCTTGTCCAGAGCCATTGACTCTGGCCAGGCATGATCAAGCCTCTGTGGGACCTAAGGAGGTTGGCAGAACACATGGAAACTTCCCGAGGGATGTGCCAGGGAAAGGAGACAGCATATCCCTCCTAATGAAAGCAGTGGCTCAAATATAATGAATCCCTTCTCCCAGGGAGCTGGATCCCAGTGCTCTACAGTCTGAGGTGGCAGCAATTTGAAAACTAACCAGAAGCCTTGCTGCTATCCCAGAGTACTGCATTAAATAATTGAAAAATGAATAATTAAATTAAAAGAGGATTATTTCCCACAGGCAGGCAGAAAATTGCTGCCTGCAGGACAAAGGGTGATGGCAACACTTCATTTTCTGCAGTTCTCAGCAGTCAGGAGCGAGGTGATGTGAATAACATCCACAGTGGGCAGGAAGAGCCCCCCTGAGTCACATTGGGTTTTTGGCTCACAGTTTATCCCTAAATTGTCTATCGCCAAGTGCAAGATTAGTGGTTTCTAAAGAACAAGGAAGCAAATCAGGAAATACAAGACATTCCCTTTTCCAAGAATGTCACCCTTGGGGTGTGGGGACATCTATTTATGTAGAGGTACCTGAGGGATTTGCACAGATCAGTCCCATTGACTCACAGTGAGCTGCTACACATATTTGTAGGATACATTCCTATGTTTAGTCATCTACATTTATTTTATTGCTGGATATGAGGAGACGTGCGTGTGTGCTTTGTTCTAGCACTTTATAAGAACAGTATAATGGCACTATTATATTTTTCCCTAAGATGTATATATCTGTTTGAACAGACGAGGCATTGTAAGAGTCTGTATTTCTCATGAACTATAATTAAACATGAACAACTCTCCACATAGGATAACAATACTGTAATATACTTGCTCTCCTCACAAAAATTTAAACAAGTCGACATGCTGAGTGAATAATGATCCTACATTTAGGCAGAATTATTTTCTCTGAGTAGTTAGAAGCCCTTGGCACACTGATACCCTGACTGTATGAGGCACTTCAGCAGGGTCTGAACATGACCTGAGGGGAGTAAGTTGTCCTCTTCAGCCCACCCACCTTCCCAGCACCTCAAACTTTCCTCACCCAGTCACTACATCCCTTCATTGTCCCACTTCATTCTTTGTGCCTTTTGCATCTGGAAGCCCTGTTTTCATCCTGTGTGTAAGGTTCCTTTGGACAGCCCTCCTAAACCCCTCCCTTGAACTCATATTTGTCCAGTGAAGCAATTTCTTCACTCACCACATCAGCATTGGCTATAAAAGGTCAGGGTATTTTTCCAAGAGCTGTGACATTTTCCTTAAGCCCATCTTCTTGTCTCTGTCTATCCGGAAACTTTCTAGTCCCCAACACGGTGGTCGTAGCTGTGACTGAGCTGTCACAAAGCAGATGGCTGTGATGGTGCCATGGGATTCAGAAGCAGCATCAGGAGGGGTAAGGCTTCAACCCTGTTAGTTGCCCTTCCTTCCTCCACTAGCAGGTCCATACTCATCATCACATCACATCACATCACATCTCATCACATGTATCTGGAAACTGTGACCCAGTGCGGGTTTAACAGCAGATTTCCCATTCTCCACCCCCTGTGCCAAAGCAGATGGGCAGAGGAAGCTGAGCAAGTAAACAGCATGCTTGACACTATGGAGTGGTGCAGCAGCAGAACAATTTCTGAATGCCAGCCCAGGGCCCCAGTCCCAAAACCAGCCCCTTCCTTCCTCTACGGAGAGAATGTCTGCAGGCTGCATTGTACCAGAAGGCATCATTTGTGAGAGGTGGCTTTTGAACACGGGAGCAATGAACCCATGCAGAAGCCCAGAGCCAATGAGGCCAGAGCAGAGGAGAGGCAGGGGTGAGCCATTGCCCTCCTCTCACAAAGGTCCCACAAACCAAGGCCAGCTCTCAGCACTGAAGGGGTGGGGAGCAGCACAGCAGCTTCTCCCTCCATGTCAAACCACGAGTAACAGCACAGTGGAGGCTGGTGGAGGGGATATTTCAGTACATGCCTTTTCATTAGAACACCTCTGCATTTGGTAAATGAATCTCTGGTCCCTTCAGAAATGGCTTTGTGGTGACGCATTCTGGGGTCAGTCATCACCGGCCCAAGACTAACATTTACACACACAGGAGTTGAAAGCTGGTATTCACACAGTACCCAGCATCAAAGCTCCTCTCTCTGCCTATGCATCTATTCCCTTATCTCAGCCTAATAGCCACAGTAATACAGTTGGTGATGTCCCCTTCTGTCCTGAAACCCTCCCAGCTAAACCAATGGAAAACATCTTTGTCCTGCTCAGCTCCATTCCCAGCTCCCTCCGCTCCAGCAGGGGCTAAAACCGCCAGAGGGATACTCTAATCCCAGCCATCTGGCAGGGGTCCCTGGGGGACAGTCCTCCAGCTCCAGACTGTCAGCATGCTGCCAGATGAGTGCTCCCTGCTGCTGGAACAACTCCCAGCCAGCCGGCCGCCTCCAGCCTCTCCTTCCCACAAGTGCAGAGGAAAGAGCTGGTTTGGGGATGGGGGAGGAGGGAATTGAGCTTGGACCCTCCAGAGAGGCATTCATTTTCTCTTGCTCATCAGGAGACACTAAAATACAGTTTTTGTGAAGGCGTGCTGGCCCCTGTGATTTAATGCCAGCACTGGCTCTTTGCATCTTCAAAGCTCTTTACCATCGGCTGGCTGTGGTCTCCTCTCAGGAACCACCAGGCAGCTGTGCTGGGACCAGGGGCACCATGCAGAGCCTGTCCCCCTCCTGAATGACTCAGGCCCTGCAAGGGTACCTTTGCAAGGCAGGCAGAGGCAATGCTATTCCCTCTGACAGATGGGAAAATGAGAGGAGGTGCAATGGCAAGACTTGCCCAGGGCCTTCCTGCTAACCTGCGCTGTGAATGCCTGAATTACTCAGCCCTGTGCTCCAGCCAGTCAGCTCAAACTGCCTCTGGTTCTCTTTGCTGCAAACCACTGACAAAAGCATCAGTGCATCAGTTCTGGGTCAAGCCAAAGCCCCGTCTAGCACTGTATCCCATCCCTGATGAAGGGCTTGGGTGGGCACTGACAGAAAGGCTATGCCAACGTGACTGGTACAGAGCATCTCCCTCCCAGTATGCCTTGAAAAATGAGTGATGCCTTGCCATCCCCATCACCTCTCACAATGATTAAAGCATTGAATCATGCTTTTGGCTTACAGAGCTTGCATTGTGCAGGTCTGTTTGAATTGAAGAAAAGAAACGCTTTGATGATCCTAATCAGAACTTCCCTCTAAACACACGTTTCCGTCCCAGCCACGGCAGGAGCAAACACAGCACTCTGCTACCCAAGAGCTCATGTCCAAAACATGTTTCCAGCCCCAAAGGTCACCAGAAATGGAGGAAAAAATGTAACCCTGCTCTCAAGTTGTTTGCCAGACCAAACAAAAGATTCCTCTCCAGTCTGAAGAGGAAGAGGGTCTCTAGTAGACCGTGGGGCATCAGTGGGGAAGATCAGTGCATTTCAGCCTGGTTCCAAGGCAACTGAGGTGGAGAGGAGGTTTTTGGTGGGGTCCAGATGAGGTCCTTGGGAAGCCCAACAACAACATGACTGGGTGTATGGATCCAGGATCTAAACCATGTCATAAGAGCACACAGCAACAATTCAGGCAGGAGCTGAAGAAAAGAGAGTTATTCACCATATGCCTTTGATCCTCCCTTTTACCTTGTGAAGGTGTTTTATATATTTTGCATCAGAGGTAAAATTTACCCAGGGAATGTAATAAACAGCACTGCCTCGAAGACAGCGCACAAACTTTACACTACTGGCAGATTAAAAAGTCATCTGCTCCCTAGCGATTTCCTCCTGCACGTACCAAAGAAGTCCAAGTGTGGATAAATTTAACACAGATGATTCTCATTTTTTGCTTCTGGAAAATGTTGCCCTGGCAGATCATGGAGTCAAGCTATGCATCTGTCACTCCCTCCAGTAAAGTCTTTGGGAATCTATATTTATAGTCCTAGGCTTTGTACAGTTAGTGTCCATGCCAAAGCCCGCTGCAGTCAATGGAAACCTTGACTTTTTGGGAAAAAAGCATTAGAAATTATTTATAAAAGCACAGTTTTGATGAGAATATGTTAAAATGTTAGAACATGTAAAAAGTGTTCAAAAACATTTTTTAAACATTTCAAAGCAAAACTTATCCAGGCAGTAGATTCTGAAATGAACTGCGGATGTGTGCTTGTGAAAATGTTCAAGGCAGTGAGATTACCTGAACACAGCCTCTTGCCTGGCAGGCACAGCACCTTGTGCTCCTCCAGCACTTCAGCCTCTGAACTGGGTCAGAGGGAGTTTTGCATAGCTGACTCAGGTGAACTCCAGTTCCACTTCAGTCTATCTTTCTGTTAAATAAATGCCATTCTACAGCTTCCTTATTTGTTGATACCAATCACAGAGGAACCAGAAGGTGTTTTCATCAATAAAAGCAGGAAGATTTTCCTCGCTTTTGAAGTTTGCTGAGAAACAAGTGTTTCATACAAGAATTTTTGGATGGGCACCATCTCCCTCTGGGACTCCACTGCAAAATATTGGTGCTTCTTTTGTGTGTGACTACATCAATGTCAGTATGTTTTCTGTTTTGGTCTCTTCCAGCTTTTGGCAGATTTTGCAACCCCCTTGAAATCTGGACTACAAGAGTCTAGAATGTCTGATCTGTAGGCCACAGGCACAGAAGGGGATACACATACATGATGGGGACACACATAAAGAATGACCAGAAAACTTTGGGGTGATAAATGGATGAGCAAAAAATATAAATCACAACTTCAGAATTCCTTTACAAGAAGTAAGTAATAAGTCCTATAAGCAACTCCAAAACCACAGCATTTCCAGTTTAGGTAACCAAGTCACAAAGTAAAATAAAATGCTGACCAGGAGCATTTGTAGATAGTACAAATACTGTAAGACATCTCCAGTAAACTTTGCTTCTCAAGGTTGAAAAAGGCTTATACCAACCTTGCTGGGCCTTGCACAGCTGGCAGAGGCCTCTCAGCTGAAAGGATCTGGCAAGCCTGAAGCCAGTTTTAGCATCTCTTGGCAAGAGAGCATGATCAAGCCAAACGTTTTCCAGTGGTCCCACATTCACACATATGTTAGTGTCATCTACAGCAAATCCATGACTGAGGAAATATAAAAGAAGACATTGATACAGTTGCCCATGGGTTCTCCACGCAGCATCTGTACCACCAAATTTCCTGTGCAGATGCCCCAGTTTCAATATTTAGGCACTTCTGTGCTGAAAGAGCAAAGTCAGAGGTGATCCAGGCCCCATTCCTGCCTGCATGCTGCCCACATGGTTATTGTTTTATTTAACTTGTCTACTGCCAGGGCATATCTTGGATGGGAAGATCCACAGGGCAGCATCCTTAGGGAAGCCTGAGCTCAGCTGTAAAAATACTTATGGTACAGCATGTCCTTCTGCACATTGCTTCTGCTCACCATAAACTTCTTTGGATTCTCAAAATATTGCCTGGGGAGCTGCTGTGTGCAAAAGGTAGTGGGGAAAGAAAGGCCCCAAGTATTTTCCTGTCAGTGCTGTCAGGTGGTTATCTCTATACAGTACAATTTTCATGATGCTTCATAGCTAAGGACAAAGGGCCTTACAAGGTGCAAAATTAGGGGCTCCTTTGCCCAGGACATCCATTAAACCTCTCCTAGGAAGTGTTCTCCCCACACATTGTGGCCAGTCCATTCTGCCCAAAATTGTGAAATAGGTAGAACAATTTACTCTTACTCAAATTACATCTTCTGCTTTTTACAGCAAGAAGCTTCACCCACAATGTGGGAATCCCAGGCATAATTTCCTCTCCTAGGAGAGTAGGAATATGTGTCCTAGATACATGCTGTGACTACCAAATAACAGGTTCTATCCTGGGGAGGTGCTCCATGCCCAAAATAAAACCGGGACACTTGGCAAGAAACAACAAGATTTGGTGGGGAAACAGAAGCTGTCAAAGGAAATTCTGCTGCTGCAACAGCGGTGAAGAGGAAGAGGCTGTAGAACAACAGAGCCATTGAGCAAGGCCACTACTAACTTCAGCAGTCTAGGTCAGGGTCCAAATTCTTATCTTCCCATCTCACCTGAATGCTGGATTTTTAGAAATTTCTGTATAAACCTCATGTAACTTCTCTTCCTCTTCACAAGGTTGATGCTCCTTTTACCAGCTCCTTTTAGATGCCATGCTACCATGAGAGCTATTTAATGTCTTTCACAGTGTCTGATGATAGCCAGTGGCTTTTTCATGCCTTGCGCAATTATCCTGCTACGTGCTCGGGAAATGCGTGTCCCCAGACTCCAGGAATGTCTGTTTCCAGGAGGTACCTGTTGGTTTTATAATATGCAAATATCTGTTAGCTGGTTTTGTAACTTGGTGAAGTTATGAGCCAGTGAAATTAGAGAGTGAATGGCTTTACACTACAGAAACCCAAAGCAGAGTCCCAGCATGTGTAAATCAGTGTAGCTCCTCTGAGTCAGATGGAGCTGGGTAAATTTATTCTAGGTGAGGAGCTCTTGTAACTGGAGACACAGTCCCCAAATGCCCTGTAATAAGACACCATCCTGCTTTTTCTCTCTTCAAGTGTGCTAGCCCTGCATCCTTGCAGATGATTGCATGTTATGCCACGTGCTGGCCCTTTGAATACAGCAACAAGCACTGATGTTTATCACAAGCATTGCATGAGGTGAGAGGAAAAAAAACACAGTAAGAACTTGGCACCATTTTGGTCTCGTCTGAGCCTTGCTTTGGATACTGGCAGTGCTGCAGAGGCTCTGCCTGCCCGCTTTGTGCGGGCACGAACGGCAGCCTTTGATTCCCGGGTGGCACCGGTTCCTGCCCTTTGCTGTGGCTTTGAGACACAAAGGGCATTGTAAGTGCCTGGCTGCAGTTCTTAAGAATACCAGCACTTTGGGCTCTTGGAGCAGCTGCATCCTTATCCCCAGCATCTGAAAACCACTTGTATTATTAAAGTGGCAGATTTCGGAACTGGCGCTTCCCCACAACCACAGGTATTTAACGAATTTAGCAAAACAAAATGGCACGCTGGGATGGTTCTTATGGGTCCTGCATTGCACTTGGCCAGGAGACAAAAAAATACCAGAGTTGGCTCTATGCAAGATGAGCCTTGGATGTGATTCTTCCTCTCTCTCTCTGGCAGGATATAGCCACTGTGCTAACAAAAACATGAAGTCTTTTCCAGAAGCATTGCTCTTGAAACTTTTCATGACCTTGTACACAAAATGCTGCAAGACTCATAACCTATTTAAGGTTGGTGATGCAGAGTGCGAAATAGTTGTCCCCAGGAAGCGGCTGGCTGATGAAAGTTCCACTGGTGTGAATAACCAGCACAATTACAGGGAAAGGCAGCTGTCTTGAACAAACTGTTAATGGGACACTGAGCCTTTAACTGCTAGATCAAAGTGCAAATGTCTCCCAGAGCAGCACTGACTCACGTTATTTGATGTCCTATGGGAAACGTGCTGGTAAGGCTCATTCCAGCGCCTTAACTCATCAGAACCATTGAAACTGAAGGAGATGAAGCCTCCAACAAACCAAGATGCTTCTGTTGGTCCTACCAGAATCATATCTACACCTTTGGAAACCTGACCTTACTTGTCTCTGCCGCAAGGGCCACCACTGCCACTCACACAGACTGTCTCAATTTTTGGCCAAGAACAGAAACAGCATGAGAACGAAAATCCCATTTTAGCACTCATGTCAATTATTTATTCATGAATGCTGATTTATTCATCAAGATGTCTGCCTTCAGCTGTGATTTAACAGCTTTGCTAAACACGGGTTTCATTTAAGTAACAAGGAACTTTACTCTGGTCCTTCATCTATCTAATAAGGGCCAGCAGGGGTCCTTATTTAATAAGGACTGCAAATGGACCAATCTGAATTCCAGCTTTAATAGACAAAATTAATAGCAAAGATTAATTTCCACCACTGCAGGAATGAGCATTAGGATGAGTATTATGAGGAAGTCAAACTAAATTATTGTAATTTCTAAGCCTTAATATCTATTTAGGTAGTCATTTTGCAATAACAAACAATTAGATCTATGCAAAAGGCAGATAATGAATAGGAAAAGTAAGTGTTCTCTAGATCTTTCTGGACCATCAATGTCTATCACCTGGTTACCCGAGACTGTGGAACCAGAGTCAAGTAGTCCAGTTGGCTCTCCCAGTTCTCTATTTCTAATGAATATAAAGTAATTATTTATTTTTCAGAGAAGATAATTTACAGGTACTCCAAATTTAGATAAAAAATAAAAGCCTTTCTACAGTTACCCAACCATGAATCACCAGGACTTTACATGGAGTGAAAGCCACATGCTGCATGAAGGCTCTCTGTAATGCTGGATATGGCACAGCAAGTCTGAATTGTGATATGAATTCTTAGTCTGAGCAAATTCACTCTGTAAAACGGGAAGTCCTGACACAGTGCTGCTCCTGCACACTTCAGTGGGCACAGTAAGGACATGTGATACAAATGGTATAGACAGTAGTCAGTGTACCTAGAAAGTTGATCAAGACACAATAGGAAACAAAAAGCAGGGAGGTCATCTGATTGTGATCAAGTCACCACAAGCCTGAGCTCTGGTAAAAGTACAGCTTTAGCTCATTTACCATTATAATGGTAATTATAATGTTCTGCTTCTCAACTGCAATGTTCTAGGAGTTAAGCGTGGCTCAGACGAGAAGCATGACTGTGTCCATGCCACCTCTTACTAACAGTGCTGAGCTGAAGGACAAAATTACCAGCCCCAGCTCTGCCACAGCCTCCCTGCTGGCATCTACTGTTCCCTCACATCTCCTGGTATGGTAATGCCGGGCTCCCCCACTAAAGGGACAAGACTAATCAGTTTAAATGGTCCCAAGGAAGTTGTGAAGCGCCCAGAGAACCAACTAAGCATGCAGAGTAGCTGGGTAGAGAGGATGTGGGGGCAACAAGAAACCACAGACAGTGACCTCTTAAGGCAGCCAAAAGAAGACACGTACCCACAACCTAGCTTGTCAAAAACTTGTAGCTCTGTCGCATGGAAATATGTGAAAATACCCAAAGCCACTTACTGCTCCACTTTCCCCTCTCTGGATGTTGTTTATTAACAAATATTTCTACAAGCCTGGGGGAATGACACTGGGATGAAACAAAGTATGTACTGGCAGGGAATATGCACCATGGTTTGCTATATGCTTGCCTGACTTTTTAAGTGCCAATGTTTTTCTTCTTAATTTTTTTTTTTTCTTCAAAGCCTGGCATACTACCCTGACAGCTTTACAGTGGGACTCTAGTCCAACATGCTGACATCAGCTAACAAGGCATACAACAACCCAGCCCTTTCACATACTTTACGAGTACAGTGTGTTAGTGTTAAGCAATATTTGAAGAAATACTAGGCAAAATAGTTCCCAGGAAGACCTGGATTCTGACTTCATGCAGGCAAAGAAATATATGACAGAAATGATAAATCCTCATGACATTGCTGATGACCCACCTAGTCAGGGAGCAGTTGTAAGACTCAAGTGTAAGCAACAGCCCATGAAAGACCATCCTCCTTGTTCTTTTCAGTTAATTTGCTCTACTTTTATGCTGGCAAATGTTGTTTGGTAACACTAAGCAGCATAATAGGGCAGGAGGTTTGCTTATTTGGCATCTAATGAAGATAAAGAGGTAAAAAAAGAAAAGCCCTGCTAATAATAACAGCTTGTATTACAAAGGGCCGAGGTGTACAGTACGCTCTTCTAGAACCACACTAAAGCCCAAAAGCATGGCATGTTGACACTATCAAAAGTCTGCACATTTCACAAAGGGAACAATAGAAATGGGCAGAAAAAAGGTTCAGCAAAATCTCTGCAGACATACAGTCCATCACTACTTTACAGTGTTCAGGTCTTATGCAATTCACTCAGCTTCCCCCACTCCCTTTTGCCTTATTCAGGGATGGAAATGTTCTGCTGGCTTGTGTGCTGCAGCAGCTGCTCCTCTTGACATTTCTGCTGCAGGCTGGGACACAGACCCTGAGCGTTAATTCTAATGAAATAGCTAATATAACCCTTCCTCTCATTTCCCAATATTTCATGTGAATCAGAAATTCTAATTTAGGCAATCATTTATCTGAGAAGTCTTCCTAGGTTAGTGGAGATTCAAAAATAGTTTGAAACAGCAACAACAAAACCAAGGGCGCTTCAGGCTTTAATTTTCTTCCAACAACTGTGGCTTATTAGAAGAAAGTAGATGTTATTTCTACCAGGTATCCTGCAAGGAAATTCAGTCTATTAGTTATTGGCTCCCACTCTTTAGATGGGTGCTCAGGTGCATAGAATAAAATACAGAAAGCTAATAATAGAATCATAGAGTATCCTGACTGGTAAAGGACCCATAAAAATCCTGGAGTGCAACTGCTGGCCCTGCACAGGCCAGCCCAAGAGTCACCATGTGCCTGTCCAAATGCTTCTTGATCTCTGTCAGGCTTGACCTGTGACCTGCTCACCTTTTGTGACCAATTCCCTGGGGAGCCTGTTCCAGTGCCCATCCACCCTCTGGGTGAAGAACTTCTTTTTAATATTCAACCTAATTAATGTAACCTTCCCTGACACAACTTTGTACCACTGGTCACAACAGAGAAGAGATCGGTGTCTGCCCCTCCTCTTCCCCTCCCAAGGAAATTGTAACTGCAATGAGGTCTCCCCTCAGTCTCCTCCAGGCTGAACAAACTAAGTGCCCTCATCCATTTCTCATACGTCTTCTCTAGGTCCTTCACCATCTTTGTATTCTCTGCTTTTTCATTCTCTACTTTGGACACTCTGTAGTAGTTTTTATATCTTTTTTTTATATTGCAGTGCCCAAAACTTGCACGCAATATTCGAGGTGAGGCCACACCACTGCAGAGCAGAGTGGGACAATCACCTCCCTCAGCCAGCTAAATTCTGCTGCTGAGGATATCTGGACATGACACAACAAGAGAGCATGATTTTGACCCACAGGGTGCATTTGTAGCTAAAAAAGTACAAGGGAGAAAGTGTCTTTGCAGAAATTATTAATGTTGTGTTTCTGTTACAGAACATCCAAGATGCAGTTCATGATAAAGGGGCTTTGTCTTGCCAGGTCATGTCTCCAATGGGCCTGCAGGAGCTGCTCATTAGGAGTGCTTCAGTCACTACCAGTGATCACTGAAGACTGTCGAGAAAGCTTCCATTCATTCCTATCACACTGCAAATACACAGCCCATGCAAACATTTGGGTTTTTTCAAGATCCACTGAGATGCTGGCTAACAAAATCATCAGCATCACACTGAGTAAATTTGACAAAACAGGAAGAAAGCTGAGTGTCAGCCAATGAGACCTGGGAGCAGAGATATCTATCTTGAATTACCCTTTCTGTGCTTCTGCCCATTACCTGAAGAAATGTGGGACATCTGGGAAGCAGGAATTGCAAATGCAGTCAGTTACCCTCTCAGCTGTGACAGATTTAGTTTGAGTTCTGCTTGTATTGCTCAATAATTTCTTTAGGGAAAGGTGTATCGCAGGAACAATTAATTGAAAAAATGGTAATTAATTGACATATACACCCCATCTCAGCAGCAGAAAATGTTTGTTCCTGGCACTAGAAAGAGACAAGAGACTCTTCATCCCAAGTCACTTTACAGCTCCATTAATCACCTGCTTTTTTTCCAACAGAGAATGTGCTAACTGCAAGTACTTTGTCTCATGTCTGCATACATTTCCATGCCCTGAATCCTGCATAGCCTCCAGGAAACTCCTCAATGCAGGCAAATTTCTTCACGCAGTTCACAGAGGCACTCAACCATGCTGCTTGGCCAGCTCCATCAATATCATCATGCAGCATACTGATACTGCTTTTTATGCAGGTATGCTTTTCAGATTCCAGGAATGGCTTTGCCATCAGTGACCAACTAAACAGAGCAGGTAACCTATGGTAAATATTTCTCAACAAATGCCACCCTGGTGGAAGCTTACTGCTGGATTGGACCTGTTTCCAAGGTCATGTTCCTACTGGCTTCTTTCTGTATGCTGATGTCTTGTACTCACACATCAAAACAGGGTCTAGGATCATACCTGCCTGTAGCTGGCAAACCCAGCACACTGCCCTGGAGATGCACCGGGCTATTATAATTCAGGAGTCCCAGCAGTGAATTCCCACTGGGAATTCCCCAAATAGAAGTGAGGTACAACCTGTTGATCATACAGCTTTCCCTCCAAACATTCTCCCTGTCAGCTTCCTCCCTGAAGCCTGCATTTCCCTCAATATCTAATATTGATTCCTCAGACTCCACCTAGAGATTATTAAATATCCCCAATCTCCCACGTTCCAGTTAGCATTTTGTGAGAAAACCTGAGGAAATTTAACAACACAGCTAGCTTTTACACAGCATCCTAAAACAGCTCATTATAAGCAAACAAGAGAGCCCCCCGAACCCCAACCCCTTTCTGAAATGCAGGTTCCCTCCATCTAATTGTGTCCCACTTCAGAAGTTCTTGTGGCAAGAAAGGCAAACAGGCATCTCAAGGGGTACCCTCATGCTTTAGCTTTCTTGTGCATCTCCTTCAGACTTCACCCAGACCTTTTAAGCCCTCTTTTGTCACCTCTTTAACATTGCCGAGTTGCTGGCAAGTTGCCAGTACTCCTGGAGGAAAAAAAGGGCACTAGTTTGTATTCAGAGATAATGTAGACAATGGAACAAAACCCATTATGCCATCCAGCAGCAATCCAAAAAAGTCTTCACATTTGTGAGTATCAGGAGACACTGTAAAGCCCTAAGTGCACGCATAAGGGCTTGCCTATCATCTTAGATTTTAGGGATCAGCCTCCAAGTAGATACACAATTTCCTGTCCCTATTCCTGATCAGCAATCACTAATGAAATCTCTTTTGAATTTGTGCCAAGAGGAAAACAATAGGCTGCTTGAGAACTTCAGCTTGAGGTGTGAGTTATTGTGCTTCCTCTGCTTAGCCAAATCCTGTGAGAGTGCTGGGGGAGTATCATCAAAATTCAGTGTATGTTCTGGGGAGAAAGGCATGTATCTTTCCTTAATCCCAACATACTTTATTATCCCATTGGGGATGAAGGAGCTATGGAGATACCATTGCAATGATCAGCTGAAGTTAAGAGATCAGTTCTGACAGCAGCACAGAGTATGTCATCAGCTTATGAATGCACTGACCCTGAAGTCACCAACTCACCTTAAAAATTCTGTTGTTCTCTTTAAATGTCAGGTTTCACTCTGTTGGACACCAACAATTACACGATCTCACAATCTAGTCAGAGCTTGGGCTAGAAAACGTGTGGTATGAAGGTGCATCTGGAACATTAGGAAAAGGTTCTTCACCCAGAGGGGGCTCTGTCACTGGAACAAGCTTCCCAGGGCACCAAGCCTGCCAGAATTCAGGGAGGGTCTGAACAGTGCTCTCAGTCACACAGTTCAGTTTTAGGTAGTACTGTGAGGAGCAGGGAGGTGGACTCTATGATCCTTACGGATCCCATCCAACTAGAGATATCCTATGATTCTATGATTCTGCATCAGACAGTCAAGAAAGTCTCCCCAGCAGTTTTAAAAGTTTTAAAAGTAGGAGAAACTTCAAAAATGTCAAGAGGGTAAATGAAGTAATGAAACATAACATCTGTTTCTCTAATATTAGCTTTGTTTTCTGTGAGGCTTGCCACAAAAATAAAGGCATGAAGATAAACAGGTAGGTTACATATAAGTAAAATCCTCTAAATTGAGATGGATGGATTTTTTGAGAAATAGAAAATAAAGATGTTCTGTGCTTTGAGAATCCTGAAGAATGATACTACTATTTAAACCATCTACAGACTATGAATATAATTTGTTATTACATTGTTTCAGTAAGCATGTTTGCCCATCCTCTTTTAACTCTAGCTGTAAAGAATTTTTTTTAGTGCAATCAACACGTATTTCATTGTATTTGTATGCTAGCAGAATGCCTCTCAGTTTTACCACGAATCTCCTATAGTTAGAACAGAAGTCTGAATTTGTAATTGTCTGAAGTGACTGCCTGTTTTTGACACATACCTCTTTCTTAGTCAGATGGTGCAAACCAGCCATCATGGAAATCTGAAATTCATTGCTGAACAAGATATTGTACACTGCAGGGAATGTTCCGTGACTAACAAGGGATAATTTTTTTTATATTTATTTTATTTTCAAAATGAAGTGGCTTTTGACTTCTTCTTTTGGATTTGGTAATGAACACTGTATTGGAGTGTGTATCTCCTGTGTGTACTGCTTGAAACTGCAGAGATGCAACAGCTTGCCTGTGGAGATTGAAACCAAAGGTCGCTTTGCCTAATGTTGGGATGTGGGCCAGGCCTTCTCTATGTTTTTCTCTCTCTCTCCCAATATCACTCTTGTATCATTGCCAGGAATCAGGATATTCATCTTCTCTAGGTAAACATCAGTTTATAAAATGTAGAATATAATTGCACAGAAGCAGCTATGATATGCCTTGGGATTAGTGAATACCTCCTAATTGAGCTTCAGTGAAAGCGGCAGTTCTGGCATTATTTTTATTCACCTTGTGGAAAATTATTGGAGCATATTTCATATAATTAGGATCAAGAATGGATTTGGCATCACTTCCAGTAAATGCCCCTGAACACTAATCTGGTTTATTTGGCACCACTGATGAAGCTTCTCTTGTGGGGAATACAATGACAACAATTAACCTGGCAATACAGAACAGAAATGGGAAGTGGGAAATTGTCTTGTCTTTTATCCACATACAGGATGAAGTGTGGCCTCGTTCAGCAACAAAGCAGTGCCTTGAATTAATTTCCTTCTTTTGTTTTTTATTCCTGTCTTGAGATGCCCTAAGGAATCTTCAGATTTCTTCCCCATCTATCTGAAAAAAATCTACATTTTTCATGCTGTTCAAGAGGATCCAAACAAACAGATCTACTGAAATTGTTTGTAGCTCAATGTATTGAATTTAACTGGTTGTTGTTGAATGACCAAAAGACTCTTTCTCTTTCTAGAATTAGACTAGTTATTGACTTTCAACAGCTGCCAGTTCAGAGCAATAAATCAATAGCAGAATTTGGGCAAGGTCTTTAGGTTACTGCACCAGGATGCTTTTTTTTTTTTTTTTAATTGCATATGATCCATACATACTCCAGTTTTTAGTGAGTTCTGTTTGTTCCTTCTCAAGGAGTATTCTGGACAACTAAAAAAAAACCCTTTTTCTCTTTTTCATCCACTCGTTATGAATTTGGCACTGACAATACATTTTAAGATTTCCAGGTCAGGTGAAGTGACAATTCATCCATCCGTAGCTTTCTTTTCCTTTCATCCAGTCCTCAGGCTGGAGGCCACAGTGAGGCTTGGGAAAACTAGTCCTCCAAAGTTTGTTTTCAGGGAGAATATTTGGAAGAAGAGACTTCCACTAGAAACAGGACAAAGAGATTAGGTATTAACCTGGGGTCTTAAATACAGCAAAGCTTGAGAGGCTTAGGGAGATTTACAGGCACAGGGGAACTTGACGAGAAAGAGGAAGAGTAGAGTGATTGGGTTTAGCTGCTGAGCCAGCTGAGAAAGGGATGAGAAGAACTCTGAGGGGAGGAGTGAGAGAGGAGGATCTTGTGTACTCAGGGAACCTTAGACTTAACCCCAAAGAACACTATAAAGCAGTGACAAAATTTAAACAAGGAAATATATAGAGTTGTTTATTGGCATTATGCAGGGTCTGGGTTTTTTCCTAGAGCAGTGTATTTCCTTTGTCAGATATAAGACCTAAGAATGCAATAAATTTCTTGCCCAGACTCATATTCTCTCCCTGATCATTGCAGTAGAGAACCCCATCCAGGCAAGCCTGCTCATTTTATTTAGGAATAGTCAGAAAACCTGCCTGTTTCCTCTCTCCCTGGTGGCATGATGTCTACACAAAGTCCCAATTCTTTTACTGGAAAGACAGAAAGAGCCTATGGTCAAGCAGTGTGTGAGAGAGACTGAGGAACAGTTAAGTGCTGTGATGTGCTTCTGTGCAGAGCACCTGAGGAAGCTCCTGTAAGCTCAGTGTAGTGGGGCCAAGGTGTAAACCCCTGGTGAGAGCCATGCTAGTTTTATGGCAAGGTAGGTTTATGGCAAGCAGCTGGAGATAGCAGGATTGTATTTCAGTCGTAATTTTAAAAATCATTACAAACACAACAGATTTGGGGAATGCTGTCAGGTCTAGCCCCATCCTTTCTGAAATCCTTGAAAAACAGAGGAGACTCACAGCCTGTCCTGATCATTAACACCCCCCTCCCCACAGCCCCCAAATAGCCTCAAGCAAATGCCAAAACGGAGAGCTCCTCACAGAAAGCGTCCTTCCATTACCCTGAACTGCAATCTGTGCTCTATCCTCTTCTTTGACAGCAGAAAGGGGATGCAGTAAATCCTGTGCAAGCTGTTCACATCAAAAACAGCAGATGATCTTGTAAAATTACTGCTCCTGGTAAAATACCTTGTTTAGTAAGAGAACAGCTGCATACAGCTCCTGGATTGACTGCAGATGTAGCCCAGAGATGAGAGAGTTGCAGCAATTTAGCTGTAAAGCAACAAGTAACTGACTTGCAATAGGTAAGGTCTAGTACGGGTAAAAAACACACTGTAGCAACATCCCAGCCAGACAAAAATGAGACACTTCCTAGAAAATGCTGATTTGTGATGTGCAAGAGGAACCCAGCTAGAACCTCCCTGTGCAAACCAAGAAATGGCAGGCACACATGTTCCATGAGGAGTGGAAATCATCATTTTTCCTAAGCAAATAACTCACTTTTGCCAGGTGTAATTTTTGCCAAGCCATTTCATCATGAACTCGGTCCTCCAGCAATAATCTGTTACATCTGAGAGATGTTTTGAACACCTCACCAGCTTTGTTGTCAGGTAAGCCAGAGAGAAAGGACTGTTTATTGCCAACACAGATGAACTAGCACAGCCCTTATGTTCCCTATTCTGTCCCTCACAAAAAATAATTTACAAAGCAGAGAGGAGCAAAGGGCAGGACAAATAACACTGCAAACAGGGGATCTGATCCTTGCTCTGGAAATGCCTGGTGTGGAAGGAGTGACAAATCTCTCAGGCCAGACATCCCAGCTGCCACCATCATCAGGGGACTGAGCATGCCCTGCAGCTGTGGCTGGTCCCTGTCCCATGTTGTGTGTATCCCCTGGTTCTATTCATGCTGCTGCTCTTGGAAAGTGATACACACCATAGTGCTGCCCCAGATCTTATCCTGTGCACGAGATATTTTGGCACGCTTTTCACCAGTTCTTGTTAAAACATTTATTTTTGTGCACACATAGCATTGCATTTCATTTTATAATTTAGAGGCTCTAAAATCCACCCTTAACTCAAAAATCTTGGATACTCACCTTCTGGCATCTCAGTTTAAAAGCTCTGGCCTGAATGTTTTGTGTCCTGTCTTGTGCCAGTCATTGCATAGCCCCCTGAAGAGTGACAGATAATGAACGAATTGCATATGCTTCAATACCAAGTTTCATAAACAGAAAATGGGATTTCACCCTTAGCTATGAATTTTCTTCTCTCCTCTTCTAAAAATCTGTGTAATTACAATTAGCACAGCTTAAACGTGTACTGTACATTTTCACAGGGTTTGGACACAAATCTATTTACGTCACACTACACCAGAATTAGCAAAATAGCAATGTTCCCTGTCAGCACAAAGAGAAGTGAAAGATAATAAATCACTGACTTGTAAACTGCATCCAAGAATCAATAAAATGTAAATGGCTACAACACAGAAGGTAGAAATACATTAAATATGAATGATAAGAAAGAGTAATAAGACTGGAAAACAATCAGGCTGTGTATTTCTTTACACGAGACAGAAGTGATGAAGAATGTTTCTGGACTGGTAAAAGGAGAGAAGCTCTTTTCAAACACAATGGTACCTGACCTTGTAACTCTGTCCACTACCCTCTAATGGAGATAGAATATACCCTACGAGTGTCAACAAACTTTTACAAACTTTACACATCACTGATTACAAATGAAAATGTAATGCTGCCTACACATGTTCTGGCTCTTATCTCTCCTCTAGGGGAAAGCATTAAATCCTCCGCCTGCCATGGAAAATGTAGCATTCAGACATCTGTGACCAGTATGTGTAAAGAACAGAAGATGTATATCAAGCCTTACATCTGTGACAGGGGTCTCAGAGACTCTAGAGACAGATGAATGAGCACACATGAAGACTGACTGAAAATCTTCTAATTAAACCTTTGCTTTCCCCAGAAGTATTTGGTCTCTATGGAGAATTGTCTGTTTTGAAAGAAAAGCTCACAGGACAGATTTTGGCCAATATCCTCAATATCTACTGCTTACAGTCACACACACACACACATAGACACAGAGAGTCTTCTTTTAAGAAATAAATAGCCTACTCTTGAGCAGAGATAGTTTGTTTACTTTAAAGACTCCCTGGAGAAAGTTCAGCCTGCTCACCTACTGTGCAAGGTAAGAGGTAAGCTGTTAATGGTTGCAGGATGACACTAGATATATGGGCTGTGAGACAGATTTGGATTTTTGAAGAATAACTGGTTCTGAACAATAGGAGATAAATAAGTCAGAACAAAGCCACGGGTAAGATGCTTGGATGCTTGGATGAACAGTGGCCTGCCAGTCAGAGCCAGTCATTAGCCTATAATGGCAGTGTAGGTGAGATGAATAAGGCAGAGCTTCAACTTCAAACTTCTAGGCAAGGCTCTTAAGTTTTACAGCTAGAAGTACAACAGCTTTCTATGGTCAGCAATTCATCTTACTGCTTTAGCAATTTAAGAATAAAAAATGCAAATGCACCTTTCATGTGTTGATGACTTAGGGATGTACAAAACCATGAACAGTGGCAGTAATGAAATGTCTCCTGGGTGCCTCTGAACACCACAGGAGGACACAGGCAAGGTTCCCTAGGAGACCAGAGATGCACTACAAAGAATGTGCAAGTTTGGCCAGCTGACAGTCACCCAGACGTGTTCTTGTTCTGAACATCACTGATAGAAGCTATGTGATTCAGCTCCGGAGTACAGTTGGAAGGACTAATTGTGGAAAGCCTAGAGGAGGTTGGGATTGATTTATTCCTGGTTGCATAAATGTTCAGATCTCTAAAAGAAAGAAAAGTCTGATTGCTAGCTATCCAAAATGAGGGGGAGAGAAGGGTGAATAACACCTTCAATTAATCTAAATATTGATCTTAGTCCCAGACTCTGCTGGCCTAAATTCCACCTAAATCCTTGTGCCTACTGTTTTTTGTTGGCTGGAACCCCAAAGACTTCAGAGTAATTATTCCAGAGATGTGAGTAAGGCTTAGAGCCCAGAGCCTCCAGTGCTCAACACTAAGTACTCAGATTTATGTGGAATCTAGTCCTGGCAAATCTGGGCATTGGGATTCGATGTACCTCCAAGGTGCTTATGAGAGAAGATGTCTGCAGACCCAGTGCTTGACCTTGCCTCTTCCAACTTCTAGACAAAATATCAATTTAGCATCTCTTGGGAAATACAATTTGCTCCTCTCCTAAGCTTTGCTCTCTTTCTGCATCCCAGCACTTCCAACCCCTCATTGGGTTTGCCCAGAAGAGAGTTAAGGCCATATATACGGGTGACCCACAGAGGGAATGTGAAGAGAAGAGAAAAAGCAAAAAATTTTTTCCCTCCTTGGCCAGATGATTCCTAATGCTTTGCAGATCCTTCATCTCTTACTACTAGAAGACCCTTTTACAAGGGCAGAACAGTTGAATTTCTCATACTAGTATGGAAGACATGACATGACAGAATTTCTTTCGAGTTGCATTTTTCTGATTCCCTTAGAACAAGCCCCTGTATCTGCCAAAACCAGGAAAGCAGTCACAGAGATTTCAAAATCATGGAGTCCTTCCCAATGATCTGTGGATCCAATATCCTTAATATCAAATATTTGAGGATTGGGATGTTTGTAGCAGAAAAGTTCAGCCCCACATGAACATCTTTGCAAAGATTTCCATGGATTGAAGAAGCACTGCTGTTCCTGAAATCCCCTGTCCTGGTGTGAGATAGAGCAGACAGGTGTGGCTGTAACTCCAGCACAAGTAATAAATACATTTAGCAGCTAGATTAGCATAATTGCTTGCCTAGTCAGCTAGCATGCAAAGTGCACAAACAAGTATCATAACAGTTTTATTACATGTACATGCTTGTGTTTCCTTGAGACATGATAAAACAAACAGATCAGTAATTTTAGAACGAGCAGTCAAAAAACCTAAAAAATGCAATGAGTAATTTAGAACAAATGTTAAGAAAACTGTGTCTTTAAGAAATCTTCTCCAAGCTCTGCCCCAATATTTTATCAATGTGAACAAAATGTATTGCTGGTCACAAAAACTTACGTTTAGGTAGCTTTTTGTTCCATTATGAAATATGTTTTGTTATGTTCCATTGTGAAATATACTTCACTGCAGTCATTTATACTCTTCAGTGTGAAAGGTGTGATTCGATCTGGAAGCATTTTGAATGGGTGATTGCTTGAGAAATGTCCCCACCCTTTTCTTCGTTCAAACAACAGATAAGGAATGTGCCTCTTGTTTCTCAAGTAGAATATTTACTTCTTATGATAATACTGCACAGTGCCTTTTGAAAAGCTTGAATATCAGTGACTTATAACTGTTCTAAATACATTTCTAACAACCCACTATAATTTCACAAGTATTACATGAGCTAGCTAACAAGTTTGTTAGTCAAAACAAATAAGCTAAAACATCTTTGGGGTTACACCAAGATGCACTCAGCTGTTAAACAAAGTAAAATCAGCTGTTGGAGTTTGTTCCTTTTACAAATGGCCTATTGTGTGTGTTTCAGGGAACAGTGGGAGCAGTGAGCAAGACATGAATGAAATAGTCTGTCAAATCCTCTGTTTGATTTATAATAATGGGGTTGCATTGACATGAGAATAAAATACAGCAAAGCATATGTTCACTATGAGTAATACAGACTCATTTATATATTAAAGGAGTATTAAATAAATAGTCTTGATCATTTTCTAAAATAGTCCTAAAATGAATGTGGTTATAATGCCATGGGACAAATTCTGCTTCACAGGCAGTGATCAAACAGACAGAAAAAATATTAACCCTGGGTTTTTTTCTCTCCTTAGGTTTCCAGTCCTTAGACTAGTGGAGGGAGTTGAAACAGCATACATTTTCCTGTTGTGGGTCTAAAGAAGAACTCATCCTGGTCTTCCTCTGGAACAGAGAACAAAAACAGTGGCATCATGACATAACTTCCCCAATCTCAGTCCTCAAAGAATCTGGTCCCTTAAATTCTCAGTCTGATGTTGGCAGGAAAGGGTTGGGTAGGACTTCAAGAAAACATTGACACAGTTTCAGAGATGTCAGAGACAAATCCAACTCAGCTATAAAACAGTTACTGTGGGAACCCAGAGAAATACATGCACTTATTTTGAAGACTGGCAACGCTTCCACATGAATGTTCTAATTAGGAATCATGACATCCAATTTCTTTTTTTAATATCCTGTCCATTGTTGTAAATGGACAACAAATGTTATTTAGCATCGATTGAGCAAGAGAATGTCATTGTTTAAACATGGAAATGGAATTTAAAGTTCTGCATTTAATTATGTTTGGGATTGCTTTTTGTTTGGAGCTAAACCTGGAGATTTTAAAAATATGTGGCTCCAATATTGTTTCTCTTTGTAAAATGGAGAGAATGTCAATGAACATACACAAGCTGCCTTTAACAGCATGAAAATTGTCTAAAATACAGTAAATCTCCTAGTTTTTCAAATAATCATGAATTGTATGAGCATGGTTATTTTGTGTTGTGGTTCTAACCACATATGACATTACATGACTGCTCTTACAAACCAGAAGTTTCTGAAGTTTCATTTCTATTCCTTTCTTCTCTTTTTTTCAGTGAAAATGGCTCTTTACTTATCTCTCCCAGAGACCTCAATTTCTGCAGACTATTCAGTGTCAGAAGTAAAGTCATTATAAGACAACTTTTTTTTTGGTTTTTTCATTTCCAGCCTGAACTGAATATCTAAACATTTGCCAGAAACTTTGTAAATCAGAAATCTGATAAACTAAACACACAGCATTCTTCTCAGACCACCTAGAGAAAAGGAAGACTAAGAAGAGAAAAGAAGACTGAGCAAAATTAGAACTCTAAGGCATAGGCCAAAGTGAAGTTGAGGTGTAGGTGGACACAATCTTTGCAGCACTGGTAGCAAAGCCCAGGCCAAGGCTGGAACTGTGAATTCCTGGGAATATAGAGCTTCTATCTGCTAAACCTGGAAAGCTGCTCTGCCCTTCAGTCTTCATTCCAGGGTGTGAGTTTAACCACACAGCTTTAACCATTGTGCTTTACTGCACTGGCAGAGGTAATTTTGATTACATTTGTTGTGTGCTGAAAGCAGATGTGTATTTAGTAGAGCATTCATCAGAATTAAAAGAAATAAAAAAATCAAACAAAACCCCCTGACACCAAACCGTTTGTTGATGTGAATTTTTGAAATGTTTAATTTCAGAACAAAAATGTTGTACTTGTGAAAATGGCAACACTATTCTTTTAGATGAACATCAATTATTCCAAAGAAACACATTTTGCTGTGTAAAACATGATTACCACAGTTCCATGACTACAACTGCCCTCAAAAGTGTAATTCTCAAGCTTTCCTTCCAGTAAATTGCTTATTTTTAAATCCATGGCATTATATGGTTGCACAGGTCTTCAGGTACAAGCCTCCACATCACGTTATTTTAACTTGTTATTTCCTACAGTGCACTGGATGCAATTAAGTTTAAATCAGGGGTATGTACTATTAAGGACCTTTCCATAGGTAATGTGTGTTTGAACATAGCTGAAAGTAAGCAACAATTATAATAACTGCCAAAATCTTTTAAATATTTGCTTTTTAGGACATGATGGTCCTGTTCCATCCATTAAAAAGGCAAGGTGGAATATAGGTCATATCCTAGCCATTAGCACTTACGCTTCAGTAGCAAACAACTGGGGTTAAGTAATCTGTCACATGATCAGAATTCTAATTTTGATTATAATGCAATAATTGTGTGCTTTTTCCCTGTAGCAGTGCACATATGGCTGTTTTTCTACACTTTCTACCACATTTAGGGTATTCAAGATGCATACTTCATAGAGAATTTGAAAGAATTCTTTCTGCCATTCATACCTCTCCTTCTTCCTCCCAGGTCAATGCTACTTTCTTTATTATTCTACCCTGGCAAGGTGATTGGGGGTTTTGGGAATCCAGTTCAGACAAAGTCTTCCCCAGCCAGTGTGACACCTGCACAAGGAAACCTGGCACTTTGTCCCACACAAAGACCTCCCAACCTTTCCCAGAACAGAGAAGAACAGGGAGTACTCCTGAGTTAGTCTCCTGACTACTATAAAGAAACATGTTGGCACTAAGGGATTTTTTTTTCTATGACTGACTCACTTTTTCCTATCCTGGCTCCTCTAGAAGAGTTACTAGGAATCCCTAAGTAACCTGGGCCAAGCCCAAAATCATAAGTGAAAAAGAATGCAAGGCACCAGCCTTAGAACCACTCCTAACTTTACTATGTTTAATTAGTTTATCACTTAAAACACTAATGGCATGCCCACAGACATTGTGCCTCTACATTTCCTTCCATATTGACACATTTTTATCCTTTCAGACTAAGATATTATGAGTCCATGTCATACCTTACTTCATTCATCATTTCTACGCCTGATGTTCTTTTAATGTCCTGTTCCTTTCTGAGTGAAACAGGAGCTTTTGAACTGTGTCATCAGCTCACCAGAATGAGATGTGGGACAAAGGTATCATAGGAAGGGCAAAGTTTCTGCACTGCTTCTGTGCTAGTCAAGACCCAGAGAGGCTGCATGCTGGATCTTAGTCTGATATTTTTGTTCTCTTTGCCTGGCTAAGTCAGCTTAGGCCACATCCCAGTTTTCCTGTCAGTCCAAGGGTCCCCTATATTTGTGTCACCAGGTGGGATTAATTGCATTGACTAAAAAGCAAATGAGGAGTTAGGGGACACAAAATGTGTTTCCTTTACAGCAGGCAGCAACTCTAATTGTCCTTGGCACCAGCTGGAAACACTACTCTGCACCCATCACAGGAAGCACACATCTTCTTCCACTGCAGCACTAGAGCACCTGTGGGCTTGCTTTGTGTTTCCTGCTCTGTAGTACAGGCTGTAGGTGGGTGTTTGTGCCTCCCTTCCTTCCAGGGAGAGGGAGAGAGAGACCTTTTGAAAAGGCCTGCAGCAGCACTGTAGAGCAGCTATGTGGTGGTGGAAAAGCACAGTATTCCAGATGTGGTCTGAGTGCCAAATAGAGGATGGTAATTTGTTCCCCCCTCTCCTGGCCATGCTCCTGCTGACAGGGTGCTGTTAGACTTCATCACTGGCTCAGGCTTACCCCAGCTGTCCCCCAGGACCTTCTCTGCAGAGCTGCATCCTGCACGGAGTGAGTCTGTCCCAGATACTTTTTGTCCTGGCTGAATTTCATGAGGTTCTTGTCATACCATTCCTTCAGCCTGAGTCCCTCTGAGTGGCAGCTCTACCCTTGGCCATACTGGCTCTCCCACTAATTTGCTGTCATCCACAAACCTGATGAAAGGGCACTCTGTCACCTCCTCTAGGCATTCCTACAGACATTAAACAGGTCAGGTCCCAGGATAGATCCCTACAGTACTCCACTTCTTACTGGGTTCCTGAGAGTACATTCCTTTAACTGCTGGCCTCTGAGTCCTATCATCCACTTTTTTACCCATGTGGCTGTCCATCTATCTAGCCCACAATGTGTTAAGTTGGATACAAGACAGTAGATGGTGTCAAAAGCTTTGCAAAAGTCAAGGTAAATAATATCCTCTGTTCTTTCTCATCTACAAATCCAGTCATTTTACTATAGAAAGCAATCAGGTTGGTGAGGCACACTGGCTGTTCCTGATCACTGCCCCCTTCCTGTGCTCAGAAAAGTGTTCCAAGAGAGCATGGATTTCCACATGGACTGCAGAGAAGCCAATCAGCTAACAGTTTCTCTTTGGGCTTTTCTTTTCAAGAGTCACTGGAGAACACTCCAATGTTGTGGAGACTCCAGTCTCCACTATCTTTCAAAGACAAAAATGCAGTGAAACCAGACAGATCCCTCAACAGCTTGGATACAGCTCTGTTGAGCCCATGAATGTTTATGGGTCAAATTCTCCCATGTAATCCATGACTTGATCCACTTGTTGCTGGTAGTTCTCCTCCATGAATTCTAAGCACAGAGATGTGTGATACCTTGATGATATGCCTGAGGCAACAGTGGCTCTGAGTGCCACAACCTCATCTGTTTCCGTTGCCAGATTATTTGTCCCATTCAGGAATAAGACCATGTTTCCTGTTTTCAGTCTCTTGAAATTGTGGCAGAAGCCCTTCTTGTTGCCCTTGGGATCATTTGCAAATCTTAAATACAGCTTTGACCTCAGAAAATATTTGATTTCTTTGGATAGTTCCAGCAGCTCCTTCATCAGCCCAGAAACCTGAGTTACCTCCCCTGCTCATGGAAATGTACGGATCTGAATGTCCTCCATAAGCTGCAGCATAAATTGTACTCTTCTATATCTGTCCAAAGGCAGCTGCTTTGTTCTGCTTTGTCAGGGAAACTGTTAATAATTTAATAATGAAAGGGAACTAATGAGGCCTATGGATTTGAGCCTCATGCTCCGATTATCCAGTGTCTAATGAAGTGTGAATTTTGACTGAAGCTTTTTCCACCCTGAGGGGAAAAAGCCACTCTCATCCATGTGGATTCTCCTGTGACTAATGAAGGGTGAGCTCACACTGCAGCTTTTGCTGTACAGGGAGTACAGGTAAGGTTACTGTTCGCTGCATAGGCCTAGTTTCATGGCACTTATGAAAACATGTAATTCTGGAAATATCTACCCCTTTAATTCAGATTTGACCAGTGGGTTTGGGAATTACTAGGAAGAATGGACATACTCACAAAGGCTGGTCTAAAGTCATTGTTTAAGCCTCAAGCATTTTGAAGCATCCAAACATTTTCTTGCACTACTTTGCATTTCAAACACGTCTTATTGGAAGGGTGCAAAATTATTTACGTTAAGTATTAGCCTAATTTTTGAAACAGGTGAACCACAATGATTCATCTTTTAAAGAACATATCCTTTCTCTAGACTAACAATTTCACACTTGTTTATACACTCCATACTTTTGACAGATGGCTTACACTTTTTGTATCTTATCTAAAACAAGGTTATTTCTAATGTCAGCCAGTAGGTATTCTGTAAAAACCAATATTATCTACCATTTTCTTCCTGTAGTAGATTATGCTTGGATTTAGCAAGGAGGAATGTTGTCTGGTCTGATGTGGATGCATGTATGCCATGAGCAATCCCTCAAATAGATGCATGAGGCTGTTGCTGTCACCTTCTCTAGACAAATACATTCAGGCTAATGACTGACAGGTGAGGTGTGTTCTGCTGTGACACAGCTATCCTGTATTAGCTGTCCTGTTTTATAACTGATGTGGGGACTGAGGCATGACACTTTTATTGCAGAGTAAACCAGGCGAGGCCAACCAAAAGCAGCAGCACAGGGCTGACCTCCCCTAGCAAGCTCGCTGCAGCTTGCGTGATTTTATAGGCACGTAGCTATCACATTCATTATGTTTTCACTGTAAAAAAAAAACCTTTAAAAAATCAAAACAAGGCCCTGTGCCACTGAAGACAAAGCCCAGTGTAAGTGACTGTATAGGTGACAGGAGATTTACATTACCTTGTCAGGGGAATGGTATTGGTCTCACCCCAGAAGTATGTGATCTAGTGTAAACAGCGATAAAGCTGCCTGAAAATATGCAATTCCATTCCACTACAGACTGTCAGACTCCTTCCAGTCCCTGTTGTCTCCACTTAAGTGCAGCTTGTATTCTTGACCATCTTCTTGGTCTCACACATACTCATCTACAGAGACTCATCCCATTGAGTAAAAGAGCTGTTGTATTGCACAAGCGACCCTCAGTATCTCAAAATGTTATGCTGCAGATTTTCTTTTTCTTCCTGAAAATGTATCCTTTTCCACCCAACTGTTCTCCCACATAAGCAAACATGTGGAAAAGTTTAGTGCACCTCAGTGCAATATTCTGTGTCACAGTGCAATAGATGATAATGTGATTTCTAGCTGATATAAGAAAGTCCTTTATGCCAAAATATTTTGCAAAGGAAGACTCAGTGGCACTGAACTGAATCATTTGGTCTTCGCGAGATGTGCCTTTTTCAACATGCCAAAGAAAAGCAACTGGAAATACATAATTACTATTAACTGGAAATAAGTAATTATTAGTAACTAGAGAGACGGAATCTACATTTAAGTTTTACAGCACAATAAGCATCAGGCATCACCTGGTCAGCATCAGCAGGCTCAGAAATCCAAGTGGTGCATATCACACCTTTCTGCAAAGTCAGGCTTAAGAAATCAGTGATAATCAGGCAGACACAGGTGATGGGCTGGTTATTGCAATCTCCTACATCAAATCCATCTTGTAAATTCAGCAATCAGTTGTGTTTTACTGGTGCCTGAATGGTGTAAGAGTGGAGAATCAAGCCTGATTGGAGAGTGGAGAATTCAGACCATGGAGTGGTCTAAATTATCGCCAAATCATGAAATTATCATTCTTGTGGGAGGCAGCGATCAGACTAAACATATCCTGAAATCTTCGTGAATTTTTTATTTCCCATTTATTTTCCCTTTTAAAATACAAAACCATTATGTCCTTTGTATTAAATGTGATCACACTCTTTCAGTTTAGTCATTCCCTGCACTGTATTTTCTGGCTTAGTGTGTTCACAAAGATTGGTTTCAAGCTAAGAAATTCCAGGTTAATTCAATAGCCTCTGCTGTACATAAGTTATTAACTAAAGAATGATATCTAAATTTTGTCAAAGCATGGGAAAAAATGAAAAGCATTTCTCAAACATTTTCTTAAAATTTGGCTTGGCTGTATAATGGGCTTTTGTATTCTCCATATATCTTGACTGGCCATTTCTACTGGGAAAAAAAAGGGCACTTTTCAAAGTGCCACTTTCAAGTCTTTTAATTCCTTGGCTATTCAAAGATTTTCCTTCCTTGGTCTTCAGAGGAAATTCTTGCATTATCTCTGATGCTCCGAGCAACCGCTTCGCACATCTCTTCTTAGCACCCGCTCAGAGAGAACGCTTCTGTAGCGCAACCACTCGAGGCGCTTCCCTCGCCTTCACTACCCGGGTACGAGTGTAGGGACAAACTGTGCTCTGCCAGGTGTACGTGTACGGGGACACTCCGAAACCCCTGCCGGGCTCGTTCCTCGGCCTGTTTTCTCCTACTAGCTTCGGTGTCATCCTTTACTTTCACTCTCCCTGCTCCCAGACGACCTCCACCATCCATGTGCTCCCAGCCTTCCCACCACAGGGGAATCCAAGAGCAGCGTGCCTCGCTGCCCTCACACCATCGCTACCCAGGCCAGCTGCCCAGGCACAAGGGGCACCAATGCCAGCTCGGGGAGGTGGCGGAGTCACCGTCCCTGGAGGTGTTTAAGGAAAGACTGGACGGACCACTCAGTGCCATGGTCTCGTTAACACGGCGGCGTTGGTCGCGGGTTGGACTCGATGATCTCGAAAGTCTTTTTCAATCTAATTGATCCTGTGCTCGCTATACTCTCATCTTTACGCTATTATTTCTACCCAGGAATCACAGGCGCGGCCCTTTCACAACTTTACGCAGCCCCCCAGCCCAGCATCCCCTCCAGGGGGACAGGGCCAACTCGCCGCCAAGCAGGTGGCGGACGCGCGGGCTTCTTCACCCTCTCCTCAGACCTTCAGCGCTTCACCCTCTGCTCTTATTTTTCCCAACTCTAAGGCGAGTTACTCAGGACCTCCATGAAACCCAAGCCCAGGGCGCACCGAACCGGGAGGTCCCGCCGCCCATCCGCTCCGCTCCCCTCAGGCGCCCCGTCCCCTGCCCGCCCCCCCTGCCGCCATTGGCCCCCGCCGTGACTGCGCTTGGCGCGCGGCCTCCCCTCCCCGCCGCGCGGCGCAGGCGCGGCTGCGCGCGGGCGTGCGTTGGTCCCGCCCCGCCCCTCGCGGCCCCGCGCGAGCCGCGGCCGTTGTTGTCAGTCGCGGCTCGGAGGCGCAGCAGGAACGGCCGTAGCGCCGGGTCCCGTCCGAGCGCAGCGCGGGCGAGGGGCGCGACCCGCCGCAGCCCCGCCGGCCTTCCCCGCTGGGCTCTTGGACCCTCTCCGTCTCCTTCTGTGTCCCTCCTTCCCTCCCCGCCGAGCTCCCCGTCCCCGCTGCCGCTCCCGAGGGCAGTCGCAGCGGGCGCTGCCCATGCAGGGGGCGGCGCGGGGCGCGGCGCCCCGAGGAGACGCCGCCGCTGCCGCCGCTGCGGGCAGTAAGTTGCCGGCGGGGTTGGGCCGCGTTCGGCTCGGGCTGGGCCGGTGGGGTGTGGTGGGTTCCTTCCTCCCCCTCCCTGCGCCTTCCCGTTCCTCCCGGAGCCGGCCGAGCCCAATGGCGGCCTCGGCCCAGAGGGAGGAGGAGGCGGTGAGGGGACGTTTCCCGGCCGCCGCCGAAGGTCGGTGTGTCGGTGCCGGCGGGGCTGGAGGGGAGGGCTTGGGGAAGGGAGGGGAGAAGCGGTTGTTCCTGCGGGCACGGCGGACTCCCGGAATGCGGGTGCTCCTGCGGGGACGATGGGTTCCCCGGACGCGGCTGTTCCTGCGGGGACAGCGGGCTCTCGGGGATGCGGGTGTTCTTGCGGGGAGCCTGCCGTGCCCCCGGCGCCACGGAGTGTCCGTGCGGTGCGGCCCCGTGTGACCGCGGTGACAGCCGGCCCCGCGCGTGTGACCGGAGTGACACCGGTGCCTCCGCCACTCCCCCGCTGCTGCTGCCCGCGCCGGCTCCGCCGCCTATGTTCTGTTGCCGGGAAGGGGAAAAAAAATAAACAAGCGAGGGGAGAGCCCCGCGGTCCAGTCGCGGGTGCGTTTTAGGGGAATGACGGTGCATCTCGCCCCTCGGAATCCGGTGCGTAGCCAACAGGTTTGCCTTCGTCTCCTTGTGCCCAGGGCTGGAGCGTGCCCCTCCTGACAGAGGCTGGAAGTATTCCTCGTTCTTTGTCAGTACGTGCCTTGCTGCTGTCAGTACACTTACTACGTTGAATTCACTGGCTAGGGATTAGTATAGAAATTGGTAGAATAACTAGCAAGGTCCTGCACAGAGGTCTTTGTGCTTATTGTCAGGTTACTTTCGGCATTCATGCTTAAATTAATGGAAAATGACTTCTAAAGACAGTTGATGTGCAGTCTTGGTAATAGTTGAAGGATAGATACGTATGGTTGGTTTTGTTTTGTTTGGTTGTTTTGTTGGGGTTTTTTTGTTTTGTTTTTTTTTTTTTTAAGTAGACTGAGTAAAGTGTTGGAGAACATCCACTAGGGCAAAACCCCCTATATTGGCTAGAGGATGGTTAGTGATAAAAGTAACCTATTTTCAGGTTGGATATTTTTATTGGTAAGAGATGCTAATATACCTGTGAAGGAGAAACCTTTATGTGGGATACATGCTTTGTGTTTTTGCTTATTCATAGATGCTTTCTTATTGATCATCTCACTTCCAGGAGCTTGTTATGAGTAGATGAGGGCAAAGCAGTGGTTTCTTTGGTGCTACCATTACAGTTACTGGAGCAGCTGAACTGTATTGTATGGTTTTCAGCCATCTAGCATGAATGAAGTGCATGCAAATATGCTTACGCCTGCCCTCTGTAGTGCAGTCACTACTTAGTCATATCTGCTGCTTTTTTGGAGTTGTTTATTATGGATATATTTAGATCTTCAGGCTCTGGGGAAGGACCAGTTTGACTAATCTCTGCAAAGTGAAATCTGTATAGAAGTGTTTACTAGCAAATGTTTTTTGAATTAGAATTCAGCATTTCTTTCAAGGCATGCACCATTAAGAACTGGCTTAAGAATTGGTGGGATTTTTTTGGCAGATATATCACAGAAAGTGGGAAATTGGCTTATGGTTGTTTTTGTACTATTGCTGATCCTTAGAAAGAATCTGAAACAAGAACTAACAATCATTGCCAAACAGTGCAGTCAAATTTTACCTTGTTAAATATGTCAAAATGTTTCCTTATACTAACATCTGCCCCTTTTACTTCTAGTGCATACAACGTCCAGATTAGAAGACTTAATCATAAAAGCTAAGGAGGAGAAATCCTGTCTCTTATTTCTCCTGAATATCCTAAATGACCAGAAAAGTGGTAGAATGATGACATAGTTCTTTCAAGTGATTGGAAAGAGAAGCTAACCTGACTGCTGGGGCTTTGCCTGGTGGGCAAGGTAGCATCTAAGACAGCACATTCATCTGGCTCTTTTCAGAGAATCTTTATGATCCACATCAGAAGCTTTCATGAAACGCAGGGAAGAGGGAGAATTGCATCTTAAGTGTACTTACTGTGTAATGGTTTTTGTTTTCATTTTACACAATTGACAAGCAAGAAAGTACAGTTTGAGTGCTGGACACTCTACAGTTACTGCTGTTCCTTGAATCATCCTGCTATGAAAACTGATACTGCCGTGTGGTGTGGGTGGTTGCACTGTAATAAATAGTCTGCTTTCTGATTATTTTAAAGAAATAGCATGTTAAGGGTGTGCATGCTAATGTGCTACTGCAGATCTTATTTTACTTGCAGTAGTCATCTTATGTGTTGTTCTGACCAGCCTGGTCTCTTCTAACTGCCTTCCAATCATGCTTGAATAATTCTTTTGCAGTCTGCACCTTCAGTGTATCATTGCCCCTTTTATCCCACTGGCAACTGTAATACCAAAGTAGCACCTTTGTCTTGCTTGGCCTGCCTTGCTTTCAAGGGCACAGTATCCTAGTGCAGCCAGGTTTTTTTCCTCTCAGTGTGTCTCTTGTGAAATAATACACTTCCTTTTTTGGATTTTCAAAATTGCATTGAAATGGTAAAGATGTAAAACTTATTGGTGAACTTCAGTCCGTTCCTACTTAGTAGTGTTTTCTGATTGTCTTGAAATAAGAAACCAATGAAACATGGTTCAGATCAGAGGTATAGGGCTGAGCTGCAGTTTATGATGAATATAGTAATATTAAATTGCACAAGCTCTTAATTTTAGTAGCCTGTGAGGTTCTGCCCGTCTTCTGTGTCACGTTATTTTTAAGCGCTTAACTGAAATGCTACAGCTGCTATAATAATGTAAAGTACCTGTTGTTTTTATACACATAACAGTATTATGTAAGAGCTTAAGAGGATTTGAAAAAAACGTATATTCCCTTACAATTCCAAGATAACTCACCCTGGCAGAGTTCTAGTACACATAAGTTGATTGAGTCACCAATGTTAAGAACTTAATGAGAAATAATTATACTTGCAAAATATAAAACACAGCATGTTCACTTTCTGAAAGGCTGAATCTCCTTCCATTTATAGTGATCTTCTACAACAGTGCTGGGACACAGTTGTTCCACTGTATTTGACAGCCTGTTTTCTTGATGTATCATTGTGTGTTTTTCTGCAGCAGTCTCCTGTCTAGTTACTGGTTGGACTTTACTTGAGAGATGATAGCCTAGACTTTTATAATCTTAGTTCATGTTAAAGCATGGCAAATTTCAGATGTCTGGCTGTTCCTGACGAATTTAGGATGCTGTAAAGGAGAATCAAGTATTGAAACTGAGTAACTGTAGGTTGGAGTCAATCTATTTGTCAAGATTGAAGCAGTTTGTATCCTAGGTGGAAAACATCAGTCTCATAGGGGCAACTTAACTCAGTACTTGAATTTTATGTTACCACTTGTATTGCTAAACAAAGGAAACTATCTGACATTTGACATTGAAGATACTAAGAAATTTAATAGAAATTACTATTCCTTGTAATAGGTACTAAGAGTATGCACATATATTTGCATCTGAATACTTGAGTTTGAGATGGCATGTGATGCTTTCACCCCCCTTGATAAAGAAAAACACGCTTGTGGTTGTGAATTTACACAACAAGGATGTAGGTGTTAAAGTAGCACTAACATTGAAATGTTATGCCACACTGAAGTGTCCATTGATTAATGACAGAATGTTTAGAGCTCCTGTTAATGGTTTTGGCTGGCATGCCTGGCATGACAAAATATGTGGTAATGTTAATAAATGGATTTTTGAAAAAGGTGAAGCAATTCTGAGAGTTCATCATGAACATGGAGTAGATGAAGCAGTGTCTCTATTAGAGTTAAGTTTGATGGAGAAATCTGAGTTACCTGCTTTCTGCAAAGTTCCTGCAGCAACTTTGCTAGATAAAAAGATTTAATGTCCTGTCTAAAAGATGGCGATACCATTGTGAATCACCTAATATGCAAAATATTTTTGCATCAGTTTCATATTCCTAGTTATTCTGGGGGAAGAAAAAAGAAGGACAAAAGGAAAATAGGATGGGATTTAGAATATTAAAAGTCAAGTGTAATTTTGGGCTAGGGAGTCAAACTACCATGCATTATCTCTCTTGCTTATACAGTTGCTGACTGAAATACCAGATCTTGATTGGTTAAAGGTATGAATGTCTGTAACCAAGATATCCATGCTAATTTTCTGTAGTTAAGGAAATTTTTTTTTGTGAGTGGGAACTGCAAAACATGAGAATTTCAGTTCATTAAATTCAAAAATTAAATTAATTTTTCTGTATATTATGACATCACAGGGTCTGAACAAAGTTTTATAACTGATGTACAGATAAAAAAAAAGTACTAGCAGATATCACAAAACTTGGAGCAAGTCCCTTTAGAATATGTTATCACATACTACTATGCAGCAGATAATTTATGAGATGTGGCTATTGAGGAAGATCTAGTATTTTTCTATACTATAATACTTCAGGAGCAGCTTTGGAGCTTAAGTGCTGTATTGCTGAAGCCTTTGTTATGTGAACAGGGTATTGTCTCTCTTGCTTTTTTTTTTCTTTAAAAATTAAAGGCTACATGCTGGTCTTTGAGGGAAGGCATAAGAGGAAAACAGATACAACATGAGATTAATTGCTTTTGGAGCTGTGGCTGGTATGAGGACTTTAAACGGTGTAAAGCTATTGCTGAGTTCTTAAATCCACAGGGCAGCTTGTATTTGTCTTGTGTAATATCTCCTCTTAGAAATGGAAAGTACCTTGTGAACTGCAGCGAATTATCAGCAAGGTTGTGAAAGTACTTTGGGCTTTTAACATGTTTCACAATTGGAACCAGTGCCAGTAACTACTGGTGATGGGTCTGTCAGTGGATCATAGTTCCATCAGTCTTAGTGCATCTGTCCTCTTAATAGCTTTGGTGTCTAGTCTGTAATCATAATCTTGCTGTTACTGCTACTGTTTTATTATCTCTTTCCAATCTGTACATCAGCACAGTCTGTATTTTTTCTCATTCACCTGCTTGGAAAGAAAAAGGAAATACTCATTCTTGATTTTCAAAGCAGAGGCCTTGAAGGACCAGTTCAGATCCAATGGCTTCTTTAAGTTGTCTGTATTGGGGGTGATTCTCACAAAGATAACAACTATCAGGTGGAGTTTCTACAACACAGTTCTCAAATTTTTGTTTGGTCTTTGCTAGTGTTCTGCAGACCACTCACCACAGCTTAGCTGTGTGAAAGAGGAAAGCTTAAGTTGTCTATGCTTGATGTGACTGCAGTAATCTTCGAGAAAATAGATGATAGACAGCAATCTGTAGATCTGAAAGTTTGGGAATTTCTTATGCAAGAAATAAATGTGTTCTTTAATTGATGATATCCTCAATCATGCATTGTATCTTTTACATTTTCTTTTTCTCATGCATTGGATCTGCCTCAAAGTGTATTGCTCTTAGAAGTCAGGTCATGCAGGCTCTCATAATTTTCTGTTACAAAATGCTGTTAGTAATCATATCTTCTCAAATCTATAATAGCACTACCCTTCCCATCCTCCAGCATTTTGTTGGTCCAGGAGCAATGTTTTACCAAGTTTATTGACCTGCCAAATATTTCTGCTGCTGGCTGTTCACTGAATAATGGGCCTTAGAATTGAAGAGTTCTTGTTGGCATTTTGCTTTTACTTCAGTTCTAAGAAGAGTTAAGGATAGACATCACCAACTCTAATGCCTGCCATACATTCTAAAATAATGAAACACTGAGATTTGTTCTAAACTGTTTAGAATGGCAAAACTTCATCAGCAATTGGCACCTCATATCTTTTCTAAGCAAAATTCTGTAGACTGTTTAAAACTAATGAGTACGGTTGAATTTTGCAGATTAATTCTTCTTTTTATGTTTGTAACACAGCATTACTTGATAACTCTTCATAATGATCTTCATCATTTTAGGGGTAGCCAGTGCTGAATAGTAGAGAGGTTTGCTGATATGTCTTGACATTTCAGTAACACAGTATGGGCTGGATAAGGACATTGAGGCCTAATAGGAAAATGAAAGAAGCACATGTACAACTTGAAAAATATCTCCTGTAGTGTTTTATTGTGGAACTCACTGGGAACAGGATTGTTTATAGGGTTTGTCATCAGTGAAAGGGAAGATATGTGTGGATGCTGTGGTGCAGCCACGTAAAGTTGAAAATAAAGCTTTAGAGGGCATTGCATATAAAAGGGCTGAGTTGTAACACAGCTGCCTCTGTGAATTGTGTCGTCCTCTGCTCCCCAAAAATACTGCATGTACAACATGTTTGGATGTAGGTCAGGTGTAGACTACCATGATTTCTTTGAGTATCTTTGAATGGTAGTTGTGAAGACTTAGGCCATAGGAAGGTGGAGGAGGAAGGCCTCTGCTGGATCATGATACCTGTGTATGCAAACAGGAGAATGCACCTTCCTGGGATCCTGACTCCCATATTGAGTCTTGAGTATTCAAGAAATACTGGGTACTAGGAGCTTAAGAAGTTTGAAATATGCTTGGAGGAGTTGAATAATTATAAGTTTTCAGGGCATGTGATATGCATTGAGCATATGTGTTCTTCATGACACTCTTGCAGTGCCTTTTACCCATTTCTGGTGTGTTGGTGCTCCCTTATACCAAAAGAAAGGAGATAAAGAGCCCTCTGGAGGAAAGCAGATTGACACATTAGCGAAGTGTCAATAACAGTAACAGTGCAAGTAGTTGCTCATATAGTAACAAGATAGACTGCGTCTAAAGCTTCATGGATTAGCTTGTAAAGATAATTTATATTAGGATGGCTGATAAAAATTGGGGGGAAATACTGGAAAAAATACAAAAATTTGTAGTTGCCGTTTGTTTAGTATGTCCTTCAGTTTGCTCTTGGATTCTGATGATTTGTACAAATTCTTTTCAGAGTGAAAAAAAATTGCTTCTGAATCTCCACATTCTGTTTGTGTCAAATTTTGGATTTAGTGTTTCTAGGAACACTAGCAACATAAGTCTTACTTTGAACATACAATTATGTAGTAAATAAATAATTGGTATAGATGCTGTTACTTAACTGAGACAAAAGAGAGCAAAAGGAGAAGCAGGGTAAAACTTTTTTAATCTATCTGGTGGATGTGTATAATGTGTGCATCCACTGAACTACTCATTCTAAACTCCTGTTACAGAAAATAAAAGCGTGTGCTTTTAAGAAATGATTCATTTGATCTATTTGGCTATCTGCTTTAGGGCACAATTTGTTTTATCACAGACTCTTATCTGTGTTGACTGAATCTCCATTTATCGTGAAGGGAGACGGGAATGGTTAGCTGTTTGTGGATGGACGAGTCCCCGGGAAGATTACTTCAGCTTTTGTCAGTTAGACTGATAATGCAGGGAAGTCTTTGCATTGATAGTTTTTCAGGATTTTGTTTAAATGAGACCTTGAAGCTTCATTTTCTAAAGTAAGCTAATACATGCATTAGGGTAAGATGAACTAGGCTGGTCTTACATGCAGTGTGTAATCTAATGAAACTTTTTGAATAGGGTGAATTGCTTAAAGAAAAAACTAGTGTCTCTGAAGCATGCTCCTTTTTCTAAACAGATCTATTCATCCATCTTTTAAAGATGGTTGACTCACAGTACTGTTGTTAAGCTTCTTAATAGGTTGCATGTGATATTACAAAACAGCTCCTGCAGATCTCCATTGGGGTCCGTTTCCAGTGTTTTGTGGGATAGGTATATGAGCTTCTGTGGAAAGAAGGATCTGTTCTGAGTTTATTTACTGGTAAATGTCTACATTGCATAAAATGAGTATTGGGGGCGTAGCTGAGTTCTGGTATAATTAGGGGAAAATGCATTTTTAGACCCATAATTAGGCACATGGATTAAATGCTGCTAATGGTTACTTAATTCGCCAACTAGATAAACCAAATTCTAATGCTGAAAAATGAACTTAGCAGGGATTTAACATAATGTGAATGAAAAGACAGGTAAATATTTTCTGTGATATAACTGTCTCTTAAATGCTTTTTCTCAGGCTGGCATTTGGATTGCTGCTAATATGTGGGTGGTGGAAATTTTGCTTGTTGTCCTGCTTCAGCCTCTAGTTCCTTCATTTGGTAAAAATGTTCAAGAGGTCACATTGTAAACTGCATCACCAAAATGATCCATCATTAAAAGTAATCCTATTTTGTAGGGTCATGGCAAAACTAGAGCTTTGAATGGTTTCATCTGTAGTCAGCCCCAGAAGTTTTACTGTTGTAACTAAGGAGACAGCAACAAAGGGTCTCAAAGAGGTTCCAGCTTGAAAGTTATGAACTTTAAGTGCTCTTAGTGGATCCATAAGTGCTGTCAAAATTCTACTTTCTTACTCTTGAGAGAAACTGAGAAAAGGAAACTGTTCTGAAATGTATTGGTATGGTAACTGCGCTCCTTTAGATAGCATATTTTAATTGTAACCAAGGCTTGTATCTATATACACTATGACATGTTTGCATCCACTTCCTGCTACTGAACAATTCTAAATTTTGACATTTTCAAACCATATGTTGCATGTGAGATCCTTGTATTTAGCTGTGGGAGCTTCATCTTAACCAGAGAGTTAAGGGTTAGTTGGTCTGCTATCGTGGACAATAACTGTTATTGAGACTAAGTTAAACTGTTAATGAATCTGCATTAATTTTCTTAAAGCTAATGGGACTGCAACATCGGTAAATGTAGTTTAGCTTCCATTTCTATAAGCTCTTATCCTGTTGATTACTCTCTGATATATTTCTCCATTGCTTAAGTATAACTGGTTTTTGCTGGAATTCTGTTGACACTTTGATGTTTATATGTATTCCGTGATTTAGAGTTAAATCACTTGTTGAGCTTGTACAATGATGGCTGAGAATGTGCCAAGTGAAGAAAGTAATGAACATAAATTTTTCCTTACTGCTGAGTGTTGCAGTTAAATTCAGTCAAGTTGTCTTTAATTTGTGTGCTCCAGTTTTCCTCTAATTTCTTTAATCTAGAAGCAGTTAGGAGTCAGATTAGGATGCTGTGGAGACAGCAGTACTGTAAAGCATGTTTGTGTGGGTTTTTGTTGTTGTTGTTGTTGGGGTTTTCTTAAACACTGGCAATCCATTTAGGAGTGAGACTCTGGAGTCACACAAGCATATGGGGCACAGCGGATTAATATATCCCCTCTTGCTTCATATAGGGTAAGAGTAGGTGGTTTATGTGTGTACGTGGACCATTTTTCATTAGTCTTCATTTTGGGGTTAGGTCAGTATGATGGAATTATACGACTGTAAAGTAATGCTTGAAAACATTGTCAGTGCACAGTAGTAGTGAAAAAACCCTCAATTTGTCCGAAGAAAGTAGAATAGAACAAACCAGAAAATGAGTAGAGAGGGGTGAGAGAAATGCTAAAGCCTGTGGAATAACCTGTGCAAAAGGATTAATAGACTAGGATTAGAACAAAATTGAGCTGAAGCGAGGAAGGGAGGAAACTAATTCTGTGAGTTGCTTGAGGCAAGGTAAATGGAGTATGATTGTTCTTGTTTGGGAACAGACCGGTGAATGAGAAAATGCACAAATTATCAGAAGATTAAAAACAAACAAGAGGAAGTGGTTCTTCTCACAGCACATAGTTAAACTATCCAGCTCTGCTGCAGAATGTTCTTGATGCTAAAAGTTCACGTGCTTTAATCAAGTACCTGCCCAGTTTCACAGAGAGGGGTGGGGTGGAATCCATCAAGTGCTATTAAACACAAACCCACTGCTCTCAGATGTAAAGAAATTTTTGAATCTCTGAAAGATAAGGAGAGTTTTATTGTTTATTGTTGTATTTTCCATTGTATTATGTTGTTCCCTATGCATTTTGTAATAGTTTCTACCATGTAGGAGAGTGTTTGGCGTGGGCATTTAGTTTAATGTAGCATGCTTTAATTATGTTTTGTGCTTTTTTGAATAAGGATGGGATGATGTTACATGGGAATGGTAGGGGAAACTCTGTAAGATGAACAGTATAGGAAGTGTTGGGAAACAGATATGCCAACAATCTTCTAGTGGAGTGGTTTTTGAAAGAGCATGTGAAGCATAGTGCTTAGTAGCAGAATGAAAGGGTGCATACAGCAACACAAAACCCAGTGAAGTTTGTTGAAGCTTGATGACTATCTTTAAAGAAACACAAAACCCCAAACCTCAATGTTTATATTGTTTGTTATTGTATTAATGCTTGTTGTACTTAACCCTGTTCTTTGTCTAGGCTATGAAGTTTTGGAAGTTAATAGATTTCATTCAAATTTTACAGGTGTGGAGGTCTCAAACTGATTTCTATGGGTTTTGTGGAAGCAGACAGCTGGATAGCAAAGAGGTTATACCATGGCTCCAGCTGAGAGAAGCAGTAAGGTGAGCTTGTTAAACATCACAGAATCCTCATAGGACCCCCCAACCTTGTAATTGAATTCATATGATACCAGGTCCATTAGTTTCACTGTCTGTGAAATAACTTGTTTAGCAGGGAGTGTTTTTAATCTAATGCTTACATTTCAACTGGAGAATAACTAAAGTAAGGGGCTGTTTGTTTGCCAGCTTCCTCCTCAGAGTTTTTCTTTTTGAAGTTCAGTTTTGAAACTGAAAATATATTCTAAAGAGTTGTATTTTCTGTATTTTTGAGTTGGCGATGAGCCATCTAATTTTCATTTTTCTAACTACTTTGCACTCAAAGTTGGAGAAGTCGTTAGCTTTTTGATAGCTACAGTTTTTTACAATATTTAAACTTCAATCTAAGTTAACAGTGCAGGAAAAGGTTCTGGGAGCTTTTGTTTGTGGAAAAAAAAGACAATGGAATGTAAGACCTTCAAAGCCAGTTTTGAATATGAATATTTTATAAGTTGGGTCTTGTTTGCTCAAATGCCAAATACCTGGTAAGCAGGAATTCAGTACACGAAAGCTGAACTCTTGAGTCTTTTCTGCTTTTTTCCTACTCTTCTTCCCTTTCTCCTCACTCATTCCCAGGACTGATGAACATATGCAGCCTACCTTCAAACTTTTTATCACCCATGTGTGTAACTTCAGTCAAAATATTTAACAAGACATTTTTTTAGCACTAAGTACAACCGAAATGTTTCATTTCAGCCTTTAAAACTTTGTTCATTTGCTGTAATTACAGTATTGATTGATAACATTCAACATAATTGGAGTAACAAAATTAAGTATTGTATGTCACTCTGAGCTTTGCTAAACAGAAAACTATTCAAAAGGAGGAGATGAAAGTTCCAAGTCAGGCCATCAGAACTTTGTATTACATCTGTTTGCAATGGGACAAAGCTGCCCATTGCTTCATATGGGCAATACGAAGGGATGTGCCAAAAAAGAGACGTATTGAGTATGTTCCTCTTGATGATATTCTGTGTGGTCCAGCTGTTTATCATAGTGAATCTGGAAAAGATTTCAGCTTTGCCAGTTTTAACAGTCCTTATAACACTGATTTTGTCAAGTGCTGCTTGAAAGGTTTCTGACTCAAGACAATGAAGGCCACTGAATTTGAGACAAATTTTCATTATTGCAGTGTTGAAACTCACTTTCTTCAAGCATACTGATAATATGATGTCAGAAATCTGCAAGTTAGCACAGCCTGCCTTATTAAATCCTTTGCAAAAATTTCTGAAGATTATTTCATTAAGAATCTGTAGTAATGTGCTAATGTAACTTGGGGTAATTACAGGATAATAATTTTGCTTACTTTTATACAAGTATATAATCTTGTCTCTTTGTTTTTAGGTATGCTTGGCAGTGATTATGGACTATTTATTTGCATCAGATACTCTTATATGAAAATATCACATTTCCAAAGAGCTTAAATATTATTTCATCTTCTGAAACAGAATGGCAGGCTTCAAACGAGGATACGATGGAAAAATTGCAGGATTGTATGACTTGGATAAAACTTTGGGCAGAGGCCATTTTGCTGTGGTCAAACTTGCTCGGCATGTCTTTACAGGGGAAAAAGTAGCAGTAAAAGTCATTGATAAGACCAAACTGGACACTCTTGCCACTGGACATCTCTTTCAAGAAGTCAGGTGCATGAAATTAGTGCAACATCCCAACATAGTGCGGCTGTACGAAGTGATTGACACCCAGACAAAACTGTATCTCATCTTAGAGCTAGGGGATGGCGGAGATATGTTTGATTACATCATGAAACATGAAGAAGGTCTCAATGAAGATCTGGCAAAAAAATACTTTGCTCAAATCGTTCATGCTATATCCTACTGCCATAAACTGCATGTAGTTCACAGAGACTTGAAACCAGAGAATGTAGTTTTCTTTGAAAAGCAAGGACTTGTGAAATTGACTGATTTTGGCTTCAGCAACAAGTTCCAGCCTGGAAAGAAGCTCACCACAAGCTGTGGATCTCTTGCCTATTCTGCTCCTGAAATTTTACTTGGGGATGAATATGATGCACCAGCAGTGGGTATGTATGTCTACTCTGAATTCAAGCAGTAATCTATAAACATAAATACCATGATCTTGTACATCTGTTTTCTGTTTCAAGATAATGCCATATGTGGAAAGCAGCTAATTGGCAAGAAATAATATAACCTAGATGAGCTCTGGATGACATAATGCTGGAGCAGCTCTGTTTGAAGGAGATACTCAAAACATTCTCAAAAATGCTTAAAAGTTCTTTTTGTATGAAATTATGCAATTGTATACATTGTAATTATTTTTTTTTTTATTAATAATTGGATGCAATGGATATATTTGTAAATACTCTGTTAGAGAGAACTCATCTTCTCTTTGGAAAACTTGCCTGTTTCAGATTTATTTTTAACATGATCCCGCACTCCCTTGCACCCAACCACGAGTGATTTTCTTTGCTCAATTTAGCCATGTAAGAATAGCATTGTGGGCCCAGGATGCTTACATGTTCTGCTGCAAGGTGGTGGGAAGCCATGTGTACCAACTACTAACTCTATCAAAGGAGGAGACAGGGAGTTAAGAAAGCTTCAACTCCCTCTATCCCATCTCTGCCCTTTTATTGTCTGAGAACCGAAAGCAGCAGATGAGTTCCTAGTTGTGTAAAAGGTAAAAGAAATAGTCATCTGTAAATGAATCTTCGTGTTTCTAGCTGCAAAGTGGAGTGTGCAGGGTGGACTGCTACATGTAATTCTCTTACTCTCTCTCTTAGGTCTACTGCTTATTGTAGTAGAAGTAATTTAGAGTCTTTTTAGAATAGGTGTAACAATTGATGGAGGTCACTCAATATTGTCCTGTAGACATACAGATGGCTTAAATCTGTTAGATGAGGTACGGCTCACTTCCTCAACAGGTGTAGGTACATATAATTGCAAATAGCACTTCAAAAATAGCTTCTGATAGTCGACATGCCTCTTGCTGTGTATCTGATACTTTCACGGGTGTTAATAGCACCCATTAGAACTCTGTACATGGCTGTGTGTGCTTTGTTATGTTTTATAGTAGTGACTGTAGTAGTGGTTTAAATTAAGACAGAATTGTCCAGGTTTTTCCTAATTTACCTGAGGTAAACAGCTAATTTTGTGTGCTGACAGGCACACTGTTGAGCTACATCTCTTGCATTATTTTTGAATAGAAATATTTTTAGCTATTAGGTATTATGTTCTTTGCCTAAACATTTGAATAGCACTTCAGGGCTTCTACCTTTGAATAGGTATTGTAGTCTGGGCCTTCCGGACTTAAAAGTACTTTCCCAAGTGTGCTATAATTAGGAATTTTGGATCTCTGTTATTTCTGGCTTGCCAAATCCATGTTGATGCTACGGCAATACTTCACAAAATGATTTCTATTTAGAGTCAGATGTTTTAGATGAGCTGGTTTTATTAGTGGCAAACTAGAGATCCTGAGTTCTGCTGTGTTCTGCTATGCTGCTTTATTTTGAGAATTTCCTGAAGCATGAGTGTAACTGATAGCAGTGGCCTTCAAAACTAGATGGAAAAGTGCATTTGTTAAATATTCTGTACAATGCCTTATGTGAATTATTTCTTGAAAAATGGAATAGCAGTCAGATTTTGGAGGATGAGCAAAAAATTAGGTTTTGATATTGCTGCCCAATTGAAGATGCTTGGGGAAAAAGGAGGAGTGTGAAGATTAACAGGGGAGGGGGAATTAGGAGCATTATGACCAGATGGTCCAAATTTAATTATATAATTAACAAAGCATTGGATCTCTTAATGATAATTGTCATAATGTTTGTTAGAGTGCTTTGTAAACAATTAGGGAGTTAAACTTCAGGATAGTACTAAAAGAAAGTTTTTTAATGGATTCATAGAGGGGGAGGTCTGGTTAATATGGAATGGATTGAGGTGAAGGGTAGAAAAATTAGGAAAAAAATGAAATTCTTTAGCTAGTGTCTAAGAATGCCAGTTATCTTCAATTTCTGAGGATATTTAAATATACCTCAGTGGTTAGTTTTTGCTTACTTATTCCCCAGTATGCTGTCTCAGCTACTTAAAACTTCTGTCCTAGTTGAGCAATTGCAGTGCTTGTATCCTAACATTTTAATGGCATATTTTTCATCACTTTGTAATGCACTACAAAATCTCTCTGAAGTACTGTAGGTTACCAGAGTAAAAATATCAAAATTTACTATAAGATTCCAATAAGATGATGACCTTGAAGGGTCTAGATTTTCTTTTTCTAACTATGGGTAAGAAGATAAGATACACTATGCAAGTTATCCATGATTTATATATTTTAAATACAAAAATGGGGGGGGTGGGGTGGGCGGGGGGGGGACGGACAGCATAAAAAATAGGGCCTTCTTTAAAGCCCCCTTCCCCCTCAGAAGAAAGCTTAAATGTAAGTTTAGGAAATCTAACACTAAAAATGTAATTATGTAACTGAAAAATCAGTTCTGCAAACCTTTCTTAAACTTGAAAGATAAACTTTCATGCTAGGATGAGATTGTACTTGTAGACTAGCAGTATGTATAAATTCAGAAGTAGGAATTATCAAGAAAGAAATTTCATCAGTTGCATTGTGACGTGAATAATGTGCAAGGTGTGTATCTATAGCTTGAAATGGTGGTGGAGTGTTGTGAGCTCATTCAGCTGTTGGCTGAATGGGACTATTAATATTGCAATAATAGTGACTGACAATGACAAAGATTCTTCCATCACTGAGGATGAAATTACATTACAGCTGAACCAATCTAAAATCTTGTTCCTTAGTAAAAAGGAGGTCATGCTTTCTTCCCCAGTGCAATGACATGGTCATGCCTCCTTGTGAGCATCTGACCACTTGAAATCCCACTCAGTTTACTAAAATGACAAATTGAAATGGATTCCCCTGCTTACACTCTGTGCACATTAAAGTGCATTCATTGTGTTTTTAAAGCCCTGCACCTGTTTTTATTTATGCAAAATTGTTGCAAAAACTATTGGAAGAAAAATTGATCAGGGTATATGATGGGGTTTTTTGGCCAAAGACTTTGCCACAAACATGGCTTTTTGGATCTCTCATGAATATTATTAGAATGAGTATATAAAGGAAGATAATTTACAGTTTCTTTCAACAAACAACTGAAATATTTAGGGCAAGTCTTTATTAAGTTATATCCTTAATAAAGGTAATAGAAAAGCTTGCTTTATGAAAACAACTGTTTCAGCTAGTTGAGGGATTAATCTGCCCTTTGTGATGTCACTTGAAAGTTTGCACACTTGAAAAGAGCCTACTTAATTTAGGTCTCTCATTTCCTTTTGTGTTTAAAGCTGTAGTTATAATGATGCAAGAGGAATATTGGGCAATGATCATATGTTCCCAGGGCTTTTCAAAAAGCTGAGTGAGTTAGATAATGAGAAGTTCTGTTGCTTTTCATTTCCCATGTTTTTTTCATACTTAATTAAAGTTTGTTCCAATCAGAGGAAAGTGAGAGCACTGTTGTTGGACATAAAGTTCATTTCCTAAATCAAATGGATGTGCTACTTTAATCAGAGTTCTGTCTGGAGGAGTGGTGTGATACTGTGAGCTCCATCAGTATTTAAAAGTTGATAACTACAGATGAGAAAAAACAGTGTACTTCTGGTAGTACTCTTCCTTTTGCTCTACCAGCATCAACAGAAATTGGATCATTAATTTAATAGAAATTGCCTCTTTCCTAAGTGATAAAATTTAGTTGGAGTTTTTCAGATTAGTTGATTCTTTCAGAGGAAGGCAGGTTCTATTTTAACTGCTTGGCATCTCTACGAAGTGTGAAGTGCTGTGTAGGCTACAGTAACGCTGGAAGACAGACACTTGTGATAGGTTCATATTATTGTAGCTGGGTATTTTGCAAATGCATGGAAACATTTGCAGAGTAAATTTGTTCTTCTGGGGATGAAAACCGGGCAAATTCAGATTGTTGCATTGGGATTTTGTATATTTAGCACAGTTGAGGTCTGGCCTTTAGAAAAGTACTGTAATACACACGTAACATTGTAGTTAGTGTCACAGTTACTTAGCATTGCAGTCTGTCATCACTGCAACACAAAGAGAATGGTGGCAAAATGTTCCTCATAAAAGGCATGACTAACAAGAGTATTGTGGTTACTGTAGCTCAGTGCTACCCAGCTGGCACTTTGTAGTCCAAATCCAACGTGCTGCTGCCCTGGAAGTTGCAGATAACTTCTGCTGCTTTAGGAGTTAGATATGGGCTTGCAGAACTCAGACCTGGACATCTTCTGTCAACATGGTAAAACTGCCTATCCAATACCTAGTCATGTGTTTTTGATTACAGAAGAAAACAGATATATGTATAACAGATAATGTATAATAAACAGTTACATGTATAACAATGTATGTTATACATACACTCTGCTTTCCTGAGATGATACAATGCCTTTAGATCCATTTTGTGTCTGTTGGAATGAACCCAAATTCTTTTGTTCTTTTGCATCAAGCATTCCCAAGGGCTTTTTACTTGAATATAATGTTGCTGGAGTGTGCTTAGTATTTCAAAGCTTCAGCCACGTTCACTATTGCTTGAGCATAGCCAGCTAGCCCTGATGACCATGTCTGGCCTGTGTGGAGCTAGTTTGGATGTTCCTGGGTGTGTGCAACACTTCATTCTCAAACTGAATGGCTAATGTAAACCTGTGCCCAATGGCTATATACAGTAATCTTTTGCACTAAAAAAACACTGAAGATTTGACTGACTGATATTAAAAAAACAAGGTTGTAAGATACTTGCAGATCATAAACAATATTGAATAATTGAGCATACCTGGCAGCATTTTGGAGTTTCAGTATGCTCAAAATTAGATTATAGCCAAGTTCTGAGAAATCAGAAGCATTTCTCTGCTTGTTTTGTTTTGAAAATCTTCGTTTTTATTGTTGTATTGCAACACTTAGATACATTATGGAATGAGGTTGAGGCTGGAAGGGTGCAGAAAGCTCTAAGTGTGAAACCTAGCTGCTTCCAGGATAAGGTGTGCCTCCCCTTCTGTTTTGGTTGCCTCAGTGCATGGCTGGCCATTTGATAAACTGACTTTTATCAGCTAACTTGGCAGCAAAGTGTTAAAAAGGCAAAAACTCACAGAATACCTCTCTGCAGGCTTAACTTCTGCCAGGTTAGCAGAGCTGTTTATTCCCCTGTTCTCCTTAGGATGAAGCAGAAGAGGTGGTGCACAGGAAATGAAGGGAATACGGAGCTTGGAGTAGAATTCTGGAGGAGAGTGGTAGGACCTGTCCTTGAGTTAGCAAGTTTAGGTAATATCAGCTTTGCCTGGTTCACTTACCTTCACCTTCTGTATAAGAGAAATTCCTTTGACTGAAATTCATCATCATTGCCAGTGTATTTTTAGGAGAATTGTACACTTTAGTTCTCGATTTCAAATGGGTTTTTTTGAAGCAAAACAGAAGGAATTGATGTGAGTACCAGGTGCATTTCTGTCCTGCTGTGTTCTCTAGTGTACTGGTGTTAGGGGCCATGCTTTTCTGCCTTCACCTTGCTGTGCTGTGTATCTCATGCTACTGAAAAAACTTAGTCAAATCATGAATTAACTTTTTATACTTTTTAGAAGGGGGAAATAGAAGGAATTGGTTGTAAAACACTTCTAGGAAGTGAGTCTTGAGGACAACAAAGGATTTATGTTCTGTGGCAAATTATATGCAAATAATAAAGTTTATTTTTAATGAAATGGGAGTTCAGATTTCATGCAGTATGTTATCCTTTGGTTTTTGGTTTTTTTTCTCTCTCAATCTAATTACTGTACTGACAAGAAACTACTTTTGGTGCTTAAAATTGAGGAAGTTATGTTGGAAGTACTGGAGCCTTGTACTTGGAAGCAAAGCTTTGATGTGACGGGGCTGCAGTGGATGGTGGAGATCTGTGATCCTGATAACTTCTCGGTAAATCTGAGCAAGCTAATATTTATGAAGTATAATTTATGTTCTGTTCTGGATTACTTTATGCAGAAGTTTTCATGCATTCACCAGTAAACTGCTGGGTGAAGCAAAAAATAATTTATCCAAGTGAAACTATGGAGAAGCTGTCAAGATAGGCTTCAGTTACTGCCATATCAGCTAAACTGTAATTTAAGTATAGGGATATAGTCATGTTGCTGTGTTCATGGGAGAACTGTTTTCAAGCTACTGTTGGGGAGCAAGGTTTCATTATGATGAATACATCTCCACAGCCATGTGTCTGTCAAACAAGTACTCAGATTAATTATTTCCAGCCCATGGCTGACTAATTTGGCAACACAGATCTGGAGGGACTGAAATCAGTGATGTACCAACTAGTTGTAAACCAGATGCCATGATTTGCATTCATGTGTAAAGCTATATTCAGATGTTAATTTTTTGTAAATTAAGTACAAATTATGACAGCTACAATGCATTGGAAAAGATAGTCCATCCAAAAACATGAAGATTTTTTAAGATACCAGGAGCAAATTATCTTTATATACCAAAAAAAGAACAAAGTCACTGCAGTGAAACACGTACAATAGCTGTATGTGCTGTATAGACTTTGATATGGCCAGTGATTTTCAGAACATATTTTATAAAGAAGAAAACTTCTTTTTATGTTCAACTAATTAATGTTGGGTTTTATCCTGACTGATTATTTTCTGGAGTATTAGTATTGGAATTCATGCAGAAAATGTTGGTTGAGTTTGGTTTTTAATACAGATTCAGTAACTTTTTGTGGTTAAAAACAGATATCAAAGGAGATAGAGTGTATTTTTAAATGCAGAACTGATGGTCTGCATTTAAAAAAGACAAATGGTCTTTTATTTGGAATAAAACAGACCATTTTGGAATAAAGGCAGTGGCACGTGTTCAGTAAGACCTTTCAATGGAGGTGTTTTCTATTAAAATACCCTTACTAAAATTTGAGATGCATTAGTTACTAAAAAAATGCAACAAACAACTGTTTGTATTTTAGTGGTTTTATTCAAACAGCAAAACCCATGCTATTGACTTCAGGGAAAAATAATGAAATCATAGAATGCATTGAGTTGGAAGGGACCTTAAAGACCATGCATGCATTCCCAACCCTCTGCTGTGGGCAGGGAACCTCCCACTAGACCCTGTTGCTCAGAGCCCCCTCCAAACTGGCCTTGAACACTGACAGCAAATGGGGCATCCATAACTTCTCTGGACAGCCTGTGCCTCACCACCTTGACAGTGAAGAATTTCGTCCTAATATCCAATGTAAACTTGCCCTCACTCAGTTTAAAGCCATCAGCCTTTGTCCTGTCACTGTGCCCATGTGAAAAGTCCCTCTGCAGCTCTCTTGTTTCCCCAGAACCTTCTCTTTCCCAGGCTAAACTACCCCAGCTCTCTCAGCCCGTCTCCACAGGGGATATGCTTCAGCTCTCTGATAATCTTCATGGTGTTCTCTGGACTCACTGTAGCAGGTCATGTCCTCCTTGTGTTGGGGCTTCCAGAGTACGAGCACTAGTGGCCAGGCTGAATGAAAATAGGAATAACTTTGGAAGAGAAGACTTAGTTACTGATGATCATGTCTTAGTCAAGGGAAATAACTTGGAACAGACTGTTTCACCAGACAGATAGCAAATTATTTCCTTAATTAGCTTAATAATAATAAAATGCTAATTGCCATTTATGCTCTTTTTTGGAGGGATGGGGAAAGGAAAAGATTTCTGTTAATTCTCAACTGCTTTGTGTACTAATAGTAATACTGATGGGATGTTTAGTGCTTTAAAACAAAGAAAAATCCCTATTCTGCATGTTAATTTAAAAAATCTTAGCCTTGATTGTGTATTTTTCTCCTCAGCCTTTAGCAAGGGAAAGATAAATCCCATTTTACAAAGACAAAAAAAGTTGAGTTAACAGATTGCAGCATCTCTGAGAACTAGAGAGGTCAGTATATAAGTTCATTGAAAAGCTTCTTCATTAAAAATCAAAGAATGAAAGAGTAGTTAAATCAGCTAAAAATTTAATATCTATGAAAAGGTAATCCTTGTGCTTTACTCTTACACTTGAAATTTTACTGGTCCAGTTTGAGCATATTCTAGATTTGTCAGTAGTCTTGGCACATGATAAGGTAAAAATACTTGTGATATGTAGAAATGCTGAAATCTTTTAACACAATTATTCTCTACCTTCTCGCTACTGACTTTTTATGCAAGGGATGCAACTTTTGAAGATTTTTAGGCTACAAAGGAGTGGAAATGCTTCTCTTACTCTTTTTGAAACACAAGTATATTAACAGGCACTATTCAAATGATTCAGTGTATGATACCAGCTTTTATCTTTTGTACTGTTGTATATAATATTTTAGTACTATTTTTAGTAGAAGTCTCTTCTGCAGTGTTTTACCTGTTGTGTGAATTTTTACTCTTAAATTGTGTTTTGGTTCTTCAGGCAATTATGTGAAGCTGTGCTATACATTTGAGTATTCATTCGGTTTCCTTCAACCTATTCTGTGAACAGGTTCTTAAATTCTAACTTGTAACAAGCACGCTTGCTACTTAACGTGATGAGTTAGCAGCCTGTCCTGCTCCTGAATGCATTGTGGTTCCACCCTTCAATCCAAATGAAGGAGTTCACGGTGGGGTTTTTGTGTCTTGAGTTCAAAAGAGCAGTCTGCAGGTCTCCAGTGCTCCCTAGCCCTGAACATGCCCAAAGTGAAGAGATACTGATGATTTTACCTAGATTTTTTTTTCCTATTTAGCTCTGCATACAAGAACTAGGTATTGAAGTGCTGGTGTGTTGAATCTCTTCCAAGGCTTGTGTTCAGCAAGTTTGTATGGATTGGGCTTTCTTCATGAAATCTGCTCTGAAGAGGGTAGCAGCAGCAGGGGTAACATTCTTCAGAGTCTTAACACAGTAGTTAGAGTAACTGCCCATAATCCTGGAAATAGGGGTCCATTTCCACCCTTGATTTATCCACAGTCTGTCTGTTGATACCTCTTCTAGTGGCAAAATAAACATGTAAACACTTCCGTCATTTCCATAAAAGTTGGTTTGTTTCCTTTTAGCTTAAGTGGTTCCTAGTAGAAAAGAACTATAATGTTCAGCTGTTACAGTAAATAATGTGAAGAGAAATTTGTAAAACCTGGCTAAATTTACTCAGTATTACAAGTCATTTTTGTGTCTTGTAATCTCTAAGTTCACTTATGACTTCTGTCACTTACGTAGAAACGTACATCTTATCAGCTGAGCAATATACACTGTAACACTGTTGAGAAGTTCTAAATTTAAGTTAGGAGGAAAAAAATTCAACCCTTTTCCCATCCAGGTGTGAAATAAACAACTTCAGTAAGTAGACTCAGTTTACATTATGTATGTATATGCAAATGTGTGTATTCCAAAATGACTATGGATTTTTAATTGCTTAAAATCACAAGTTTATGTAGCACATATAAAGTGTGACAAATGTCTGACTTGTGGTGAACAGTAGAAATTTGAGGGAATATGAAGCTATAAGCATCCTGTGCCACTTAAGTTGTAACTTACTGAAATCCTAAGTACTTATTTTAGGAGTAAATCACAAACTTCAGGAAGTAGTAAGTGACTAATGAAATGGTGAAGCAGATGAATTTGGATTTTGTGGAGTTTGCAAACTTGAACATGACAGATGTTTGACCACCCTGTGTTTAAGACAAGTGTAGCACAGACAGCTAATGTTGTAATTTGGTTTCTAAGGCAGTGACTTCACATTATGTAAGGAAGTTGCATATACACAGCCCTGGTTGTCATGGTTCATGGTCCCTTCCTGATTATTTAATGGCTCAGAAAACAAAAAGAAATTCCCTACTGCAGCTAGTTACTACTGCTTTTATTCTTATTTTATTCTTGTCATAGAAATGACAGTTTCAAGTTACCCAATTTAAAGGCTAAACTGTATCTTGAGATCTTCACAGGACTTTTGAAAGAGACCTTGATTTTGGCTACTGCAGAATATAAGTGTGCCTTCCTTTACTATAACAACTTTGCAGGTGATTAAGAATACTAAATGCATCCAGCATGTTGGGCCTAATTTCTGCTTTTCCAGCAGTTTTCTAAAGAGAGCAAATTAGATGACCCTTAAAGGACAGAAACAAGCAGTTTCCATAAAGCCTTCATCTGCTAATTGCTAGTTACTAAGAGTAGGAAAAGAACTTAAAATTGTGAAAAATAAATTATTGTTTGAATCTGCTTTTTAAAGGTGGTCTCTGTAACCTTCCTCTTCCTTGTGTTCCTTCAATTAAGACTCTCATCTAGAACTGGCACTGACACTCATTATGACAGAACAAAGCTCTGCCAATGAACACTGTCTTGTGTGGCTTTGTGTATTGCTTGGGGAAATAATAAAATTTGGTAAATATACATTATAATAAAGTAAACTCTGATTATCCTTTACTAATTTCTCTAAGACAACCCTTCTGAAAGATCCTGCATCTTTCAGCCAGATTACACTATTCTGGAATAGAATAATTCTTCAAAATGAACTGTAATTATTATATGAAATGGGTGAACAAAAATTGTATATTTAGAGAAGAAAGCAGTATATTTAAGTGTTTTTGCAGTATGTTTTCTGAATTTGACTGAAAAATATGCAGCTGTGTTAACAAGAGCCTCGTTAAAGGTGGTGTTGCATCAGTCATCTGGTTGGTTGGCTTTAGTTGCATGAGGAGTTGCAAACAACTGATGTGGTCTGGTTAAAGTGTGGCATGGAAAAGGGACAAGGAATCAACCCTTTGTTTGGACAGTTTGCATATGGAGAGTTTGCATATGAAGGGGCAGGACAGAACTCTTGAATGTGTTCTCTTAGTACACCTGCAGACACACAAATGCTTGGCTCTGCTTCCTGAAATGAGAGGCTTGCTATAATATGATATTGCAGGGCTTGTGAAGATGTTGCTAAGATGACATCTGACTTGTGACATAATAAGGTCTGCACTAAGCCTCCCAGTGATTTTTCAGTCTTACATGTGGATTAGACTTTCTCAGGCACACTATCTTCTTGCTTCCTGGTTATTAGTAGACTTTTAGGTTTTGCTGAGGCTGCTCACCTTTGTCCATGATACTGCAAGCTGAGTCATTTTAGCCACCTTGACTGTAGGCGCAGTGAAGATGATCTTTTTACAGCCACAGCTATAAAAATAGGCTGATAATAAAAGCCAGGTAATTGTTTCTGTCCACTGCTATTTCTTGGTCACATCAGAATAAACATCTGCTGTGCTGCAGGGTAACAAAATACACATTTGTCAGAAAAGTATAATAGGAAGCTTTGCCTGTAGTATATAAGAGCGAGGTAAAGTGTAGTTGTTGCTGTTCCAGTGCGCTTCACTGAAAGGCTAAGAATATCTACATAATATGTCAAGGTTAAATGGTCTTAAGCACTATTTTTAGTTTCTAAAAGAACTTTTTCTGCATACACATTATCCCCTTTTAGTGTATCTTATGTGCATTAAATAGAATTCGTGATATAATGAAATACAGTAGCAATTCAGTGCATGATTTATATTTCATTATTAACCAGTTTTTGTTCTATTTTCATATAACTGTGTTAAAGCTATTTCATTTTGCTATTTGCAGCTCTTCTTATCTGGAAAGACCCATGGGTAAAAACTGCAAAATACAGTAACTAGTGAAAGAAAAAATACACAAAATTCTCTGTTATGTGCTGGCTAATCAGTAATGACTGCTTTATTTGTAAAGACATAAAGGTTGATGTCTAATGGACATTGCATAGTTGCAAACAATAGTGGTTTGGAGGTTTACTTTGCATTTAGAGGATCAGCAGGATTTTGCTTCTAAAAATGTTTTTTATTTTTATGAAGTAAATGTGCATACATGTTTATCTAAATAAATTTCAGAAAACTAAAACAGTACCTATTATTACATATGTTCTTCCAACTTGAAATACAGCAAAGTGTATGTATAGCCTAGAGAAGAAGCCGTGTGTGTAAAATGGAAAAAAAAAATTAGGAGGCTACCTCGTAATGGAAAGTACTTAAAAACATGTTCAGTATCTGCTCAGTGCAATTGAAACTTCAAGGTCTGGTAAAGTTTCCTGTCTATGGTGATTTAATGGAACTTCAATTCATGTCTTTCTTTGACTGCTGTCCTTTTCTCAGGACTGTCTTACTATTTTTAAGCTTGATTTCTTACTGTCTTTTTCCTTCTGTATAAATTTCTTATGTGCTTATTTTTAAATAACAATTTAATTAGATTGTTCCCCTCCCCAGTATTTTTCTCTTGGCTTAAATTTGGCCAGTATGTATTGCTTTATTATAGCAAATGTAATTTGTCTGTAATAATGAATACTGTGTGGATTATTGTAAAATACTTCACGCTAAAAGGACACATGAAACATTCTCATGTGGAGAAGTATTGAACAGAATACTAGGATAGATCAAATCAGAACACAGATGTTAGGCAAAGTTAAAAATCTAGGAAGGATATTGATAGCCAGAAGATGACTGGTCATAGAAATGCATAAATTCACCTGTCTTTTGTGCTTGCAAAAATTTCACATAATCTGTTGCGTGGTGGGAGATAGATAATACACCAAAACCTTTTGGCTGCTTTGAAACTAATCAAGAAAGCAGAAAGACAGCAAGTAATGTTGCAAAATTAAAGGTGAACCTTTTAGGTGAAACTGCCTCCCTGTGTTGTGAGGGCTTTTAAAGTCCTGCATTCCTAAACATTGCCTTTCCGGCATTAAGCTGTCGAAGTCCTAAAGCACTTACTGAGTCTGTAAACATGGTGATGGTCATGCTGAACTTGCAGGTTATACATGATGTGGTGTACCAGCCTCAAAATGCTGAGTACCTACAGGATTGAGGCCCTAGTGAGCATAGCAGAAATCCAGTAATTGTCTGAGTTTAATAGCATACACTTACTACAAATTAGAGCTCTAAAGAAAATTACCATGTAGTGTTTCTATTCCCCTGTCAGCAAAACCATAAGAAGAATAGGTCCTAACTAGCAAAAGGAGTAATTGTTCTAGGGATGAATCCGTCTGATTTACTTTATTAAATAAAACTGTAGCTATCCTTCTGCATGAAATGCACCTTGAGTATTTCAAATGGGCCACAGAAAGCAAGATGCAGTTGAGTAGGTAGCTTATGTTCCCCTCTTGCAAGTCCTTCCAGGAAAAAGCTGGCATGCTCTGTGTCCCAGATCACTGCTGGCTGCTCTACCCTCTTTCCTTGGGAGGTGCCTGCCCAATCATTTCTCAGCTGTTTGGTTTTAATGGGTACAGATCTGTAACATGTTAAGGGTTTAAGATTGCTGCTGAAATTCCCAGAGCATGGAGTTGTAGCTCCAAGTTTAAGATCATGGAAATTTTATTAAGCATGTATTGGAGTGAGTTACTTCTTTTTCTGTAATATGATGCATTTCTTAATATTTATGCTTCCTTTATTAAATGCAGTGACACTCATGAAATACTTTCTTTTAGGCAGGCTCTTAATAACAATTTGAACTAAATACTATTACACTAAGTAGAAACCAACTACAGAAGCCCCAAAGTGCTTCTTTTTCATCTTTTGGTATGCCATTCCACTGGGGAACAAGAGAGTTGTTAAATGTTTATTTTACACAAGCAGGAATTAGAAGGAAACAAGAAGACTCCCAGAGTGTAGTGGAAATCACTGTTAATTGTTATGTTTGTATATTAAAAAAAAACAACCAACCAGCACCCAAAACCCACTTGTCCACACTTCATAGTATCATTGGTATAAGAAGCTGGTTTTACATAAACTAATTTAGTTACTGTTGGAAGTGCCAAATTTTAAAGCAACATAACACCGCTGAAGGAAAAACATAGCAAAATCAGTCTTACTATAAAAAGGGACTTTCTTTGTAATTTCTTGCATTATGGAGTAGGTGGGGGTTGGTCTCTTTATCCAGGCAGCAGCTGACAGAACTAAAGGACAGAGTCCTAAGCTGTGCCAAGGGAAATTTAGGTTGGATGTTAGGAAAAAAGGTTTTTATGGAGTGATAAAGTACTGGAATTGTCTGCCCAGGGGAGTGGTGGAGTCACCATGGATGTGTTTAAAAAAAGATTTGATATGGCACTTGGTGCCATGGTTCAGTTGAGGTGTTAGGGCATGGGTTGGACTCAGTGATCTTAAAGGTCTCTTCTAACCATGCGATTCTGTGATTCAGAGTAACATGTAAACAATAGAACAGTTTATTTATGCAAGCCCTTCAGAAAGGAATGTGCTTTGAATTCAAATCTCTCGAATAACCTGTGCCTACCTGTTGTCAAAGGGTAAAGAATTCATGCCTTCTAAGTGACCAGATTATTTTCAGCTTTACCTAACACTGCTGTCAAAAGTGTTAATGCATCTCAAACGTTATGCATCCTTGAAGTAATGAATTCTGGGTTTTTTCCCCTTCAAAAACTGTAAAAGCTGTCAAGCAGTGGAACTACTGTATTTTGTACTTCAGTGGAATTGCAATTTCCATAAATAATGCTCATAATGAAGAGTGCAATAATCATCCCAGTATGCATTTTAAGTATATTTCATGGGTTGGATGGTAATTACATCTGTATCCTAAACAGTTTGGTTTTTCTAAATGTGTACTTTATATTTACAGATATATGGAGTTTGGGAGTCATCCTCTTCATGTTGGTCTGTGGACAACCACCATTCCAAGAAGCAAATGACAGTGAAACTCTGACTATGATAATGGACTGCAAATACACAGTGCCACCTCATGTGTCCAAAGAATGTAAAGAGTAAGTAGGGTACTAAGCAACTTGGAAGCATTCACAGAAGTGAATTTTCATTACTTTTGGGAGTTTCACATACTATATTATCAATGTGTAGAACGTTCCTTGATAGCCTTCCTTTTATGTCTGTCAGTTGTCATGCATTTTATAAAGAACTGAAGAAGTTACTCAGTACTAATTGCCTTTGGCCAACTCTTTTGCTGGACAAATTACCAGGTGGTGTTGTGATTATTCTGTCACAATTGCTTATCAATTTCTGTCCAAACAACGAATTACCAAAACCTGTCACACAGCAAGTTTTGCTCATCTCCTACTGAAACTGCAAATCCAAATTAACATCTTAGGTTACCAAAGGAGAAAAATACTTTGTCTGGAAATACCATATCCACTTAGGAGTCACAATTCCTTTTGATGTGTTTTTCTGCAGTGTTCATTGGAGCTTTTTTATTGATCTGTTCCAGTATTTCCCATGTTTCCCTATTGGCTAATGACCTTCGGGCCTATAAAAACATATCCCAGTTGCATCACTTAGACAATTTTAAAATATTTTTCTGGGTTCTTGGATTTGCAGTGGAATATCTTTTAATTTTCAATACAGAGAACCATATGCTTTTATAAATGCATTTGGTTCAGTAAAGAAAACTAGAGCAGCATCTAGAATTCTGTTATTTGCCAAAGAATAAAGTTTGTTACAGCTGTGGTCATGATGACCATTCCTTTCTTTTCCTGTCATCTGTGCAGTCAAGGAGTCTAATCCATAATATGGTGGGCAGCATCCTAGCCTGCATCAGCAGCAGTGTGGCCAGCAGAACCAGGACAGTGATCCCCTGTGCTCAGCACTGGTGTAGGCACATCCTGAGCTCTGTGTTCAGTTTTTGGGCTCTCAAGAAAGACATGGAAGTGATGGATTGTGTCCAGAGAAGGGCAGTGAAGCTGGGGAGCAGCTGGGGTTGTTTAGCCTGGAGAAGAGGAGGTTCAGGGGACACCTTACTGTTCTCTACAACCACCTGAAAATAGGTTGTAGCCAGGTGGAGTGGGTCTCTTCTCCTAGGTAACAAGCAATAGGATGAGGAAGTGACCTCAAGGTTAAGATTGGATATTAGGAAAAATTTCTTGTCAAGCCTCAGGACAGGCTGCCCAGGGAAGTGGTAGAATCACTATGCCTGGAGGTGATGATTCAAAGCCAGTGTAGATGTGGCACTTAGAGAAGTAGTACAGTGGTGAGCATGGTGGTGCTGTTTTAGTGGTTGGACCTGATGCTCTCAGTAGTCTTTTCCAGTTTTAATGATTCTACCGTTCTGTGCCATAGCTGGTGTTCTTGTCTTGTCATTAGTGTTTAACACACTCCAGTAACATGGAAAAACTGCTCTGAGCTTGAAGAGCTTCACATACAGGAAGAGGCTTAAAGTACAATACAGGTAGATGTTTAAGAGGGACCTCTTATTAGTGAATTGTATCAAATCAATCTCTTGAGATGCTGCATGCTGTGTGAGGCCAGGAAACTTCTCTTCTGCAGCCTTTTGCTTAATATACTTGCTAACATTGCTTTGCTTACATGTCCAGATCTGTTTTCTCTATACAAAACATGAAAAATGTACAGCTGGTTACCAAGGTTCTCTATAGGTTAGGTTTTCTTAGGGAAAAGGCTCTGGGAATGTTTAAACTTCCTTCTTGGAGTGAAAGCATTTGTGGTTTGAGATGCATAAACAAGCTTCAAGCAGGAGGCACATGTGCTGCATTTGTGCCATTTGACTACAGGTGTAGTTTAAGGAAAAGTCAAATTAAATAATGGAGTTTGTTCTCTTTCTGTCATAATATTAACAAAAGCAAAGAAACTCAAGGCTCCCATGTCTCACCCCACTTTTCCTCTTGGTAAGGGCAGAGACCACAGCTAATAAAAATAAATGTGACTTTTTTTTTTACAGTAGAATTTTTTAAGAAGGTTGGATTAAACTCCACTTTAAAATCAATACATCATCTCACACAGAAAAAAAAACAAACAAAAAACCCAAACAACAAAAAAAAACCATAAAAAGTTGTGATTACCTTTGTGCTTTGTTTGTGGCCTTGCAGTCAGAAGTTGCATGGTATAGTATATTTAGTGGAAGAAAAAGCAGTATATGAGAACTGGAGAACATGGAGAAATACAGTTTCTTTGTAACCTTGGCAACAAGACCATAGATCCATATTTGTTGAACAAAGGCAAAAATACTTTCCCCAAGAATTTTCCACATACAGTAAGTGAACAGAGATATGCTCTGCTAATGAAGTCTTCTTTCTGTGTTTACTTGGGGAATTCTTCATGCACTTTCTTTCCAGCATTTGTAAAATCTCAGGATCAGCTCTTTAGTAGATCTGTAACTGCATCGTCCCAGAGAGTGTATTGGTCTGTTTAGTTTTTTTTCTATGTGGGTAGAACAAACCAAAGTATTTTCAAGGACATTGAAGACTCAAATGTCTGCTAGTTACTTCAGAATAAAATATTTTTTTATCTTGCCTTTCCACATACTTGTTGACAGCAGCAATAATAAAAAATCACATTTATCTTGCTTTACAGACTAGCTGATAGGCCACCTGTGACCTACAGTTGCCCTATAAAACCTACTAAAATTGAAGAAATGAGAAAAATCAGATGAATTATCTAAGTAAAGGAAAACTGCAGTGTTTATATTTATAGTTTTAATAAATTGTTTCAGTTTAGCAGTATTTGTAATGTCTTTGAGACTAAACAGTTTCCCATCACATTGTTTACTGTGAGACTTCTGAAGATCTCTGTGACCTGACAGCACAAAATGTCTGCCTAATGTTGCTTTTTACAGCAGCTGTTTTTTTAAACACGTGTGCATTTTTGTTTAGATTTATTTTTTATTCACAGTCTAATTACACGGATGTTGCAGAGAGACCCGAAGCGAAGGGCATCTTTGGAAGAGATTGAAAACCATGCATGGCTCCAAGGAGTTGATCCATCTCCTGCAACCAAGTACAATATTCCTCTTGTATCGTACAAAAATCTGTCTGAGGAGGAGCACAACAGTATCATACAGCGCATGGTTCTTGGGGACATCGCAGACAGAGATACCATAGTGGAGTAAGTCAGCAGCCTTCTAAATGCAGTTTGTTTTGTGCATCCCTCGTTTTTGATTCAACATCACAAGAACCTGTGTACTTCGGTGTTTAAATATCAGGCAAACTGTCTTGCACTGTCATAGGATATTGTAGGATCAGAAATACTTAAGTGTACCCAAATTTGGGAAAAACTTGAAGAAAATGTGTTGGAACAGTGTTTTGATTCCTGCAGTAGCCATCCTGAGTAAACTTAAATGCTTTGGAATCCATGCTTGTTCTTCATCTCTCATGCATATTTGAAAGTGATAAATTGTAGCATTTTTCCCTTAGCAAATTTCCAGTGTACCTGAATCTTTGTTAATTTCAAATATTTTTCCCTTTATGTAATGCATAATAATCACTGTCACTGAGGGAGCTTGCTAGAAAGCTACATAGATTCTTCTAATAGATTAAAACTCCCAAATTTCAAAAATATTCCCCAAACTGAAAGCGGTCTTAAACATTTTTTCCTTTTTTTATGTGTTCAGCTGTAACAAACTGTTGATGGGGAAGGGAAAGCAGCAGTCTTACTTGTTCAGCTTTTAGCTGTGTAACAGGGGCAGCCTTTCTGATACAGTGTCTGAGTGACACTTACTGGCTTATGAACTTACTTTTGCTATAAACTCAATGTGACAGCCCTAAAATAATGGAAGTTTTCTTCCACTTGTTGCATAACCAAATATTGGTACTTTGTGGTTGCATGTGCCAGTGGGAGAACCCGTCATTGGTGCTGAACATTAATAAAAAACAGTTCACATTTAAAGAATGTAAAATAAAAAATAATTTCTTACTTTTGTTGGATGATATTCTAAGGATGTCTGCAACTATAGGTGAAATTGCTTGACTTGTTGGCTCTTTATTTTTAATAAAATTAAGGTATGCTCATCAAAAGATCAGAAATGGAAAGTGCTGTTTTCAGGCACTCTTCCTGCTATGGGAAGCACAGCAAGCTACAAGATGCATGTCCAATTCTTAGAAACCACTGATGGATGGGTTATTTCATGTTTTGTACTTTCCTCAGGGCATTGGAGACTAACAAATACAATCACATCACTGCTACTTACTTCTTACTAGCTGAAAGGATCCTGCGAGAAAAACAAGAGAAGGAAATTCAGACCAGATCTGCAAGCCCCAGCAACATCAAAGCTCAGTTCAGGTGAGAATTGAGGAATCTAAATGGCTTGGAGGGGTTTGGATTTTTTTTGTTTGTTTGTTTTTTATATTGTCTTAATGAGAATATTAAATTTCTCAAGTACTGCTTTCTTGAAAGCAGTAAAATACTCATTGCAAATTTTCAAGGTCTTCAAAGTGCTGCAGACACCTCAAACTTTTCAGAAATCAGTTGCACATATTTTCAATTCCTTCCCCTCTCAGGAAATGACAAGGCAATTTGAAGTGTGTACCTTTGAAGAGGCAAGTTTTCACACCTCCTAGAAAAGGGCTTGTTCATTGACCTTCAGCTCCTCATACAAATTGTGTTATGTAATATCCCTGGAGAAAAATTAGTTGCATAATCCATAAACCTGCTGATATGGAATTAGTTATAAATGAGAAGTAACTCTAAATGTGATCTGTAGGTTATGTTCTTTTTCATGTCAGTTGGCTGTGTTTGTTGTCTAAGAAAAATTGTTGAATTTACCATTTCAATCAGTCACTTAAAGATACTGCAGTAGATCGTTTTTGTGAAACAAAAACATGAATTTAAAAATCTTTATAAGTAAAGTTCCCTGAGATTTTCCAAGCTTCAGCTTGGGACACTGTAAAACTAAAAGGGGGAAATTTGGCTTCTGGCATGTAGTTGGTACTGGGGTATGTTCAGCCAGTTCATTTGCTCTGCAGGCAGTTACCAGAGCATCCCACATGTTGTTACAGCAGAATATGCTTTAAAACACCCACCCAACCAAAAACAAACCAACCAACCAAAGCACCCAACCCAAAAGGCAAAAAGTATATAATTTCCACTTGCACATTGATATTGGAGGATTCAAGTTTTGAGCAATTATTTTTCTTAAACATTGTGTTTTTTCTTTCCTGAGTTAAGTGTTAAACTATCACTAAAGATCTGCTGATATTGAATAGAATATGGCCCATCTTGACAATTGTTCCAGTGAAGATGGAGGAGGTACTGAAGCATTTCCATTAACTTTCATCCTGTAACCTCCAGTCTTTCCTAAAGTTGCCTATTTAGGTAAAATATTGGCAACTGTTACTAGCAATAATGACAATTATTAGTAGATAATTTATGAATGAGAAAAGAATTCTAAATATTTGTGCTGATGTTTAGCATTGCTAAACTAACTCCAGCAACACCTTCAGTGTTGTTCATCTGTGTGATTTAGAGAAAAAGACAAAATAACTTGTTAATTCCAAGAGTTTCTTCGTGCAACTTTTGTGGGATTTCATATGTGAAATCATTTAATAGGAATAAATGCTGGGATGTCCTTCTGGTGCACAGTCTAGTTTCCTTGGCCTAATGGATAAAAGTAAGGTACTGCTACCTCAAGTTAAATTTTTTTTTTTAAAAAATGGAGACTTGTTACAAATTAAGGACACACACTTGGGAAAATGGGTTAAAGTCTCCATTGGCTGTCACCTTGGATTTAGGCTTGAGATTTTACAGACATCACTTCTGAATACCATTCTGTCTCCCTGAATTATGAGTTGATGCTCCATGAATGTTACAGTGTTTTCAGTATCTTGGTCATCCCCAGTTGAGACTGCACCCTGCACTTTGTACACCTAATGATCACTCAGTGGTCACTGATGTTGGAGATTTTATCTTAGGTGGTTGCAAGTAGTTCAGAAGAGTTCCTGTTGCAGACATCTAAGGGTGGCCTACAGAAACTAAATGGCCTGGAGTTTGGTGTTAGAGAGCTCACCTCTCTTCAAGGGTGATACTGTTTGACTCGGCAGTTCTCTCATGCTGGACCATCCCCTCATTTTTATGCCAGCTTCTTTGAAAAAAGAAATCCCATTAAAGTGCCTAATACTAAGTATTACTTATAAAACAAATTACTCTAGAGGAAGATCTGGAGTTCACTTTCAAATAGAAATTCTGAAACTGTAAAGTTGGCTTTTGAATTGTTTGGAGTTTTTTTTTTCCTCAGTGTCACTCTTTCACTAAATAGCAGCTCTAGTTATACAAGAAACTGGAACAAAAAGTTCAATTAATCTAAATTTTTATATGAATTTGTAAAGTTGGAGTAGCTGTAGCCTGCACTATGAGTATGAAGGTTCATAACAAGCACATCTGTTCAGACTTGGGAACCCTTGCTCTAATGGTCCCAGTAGCTGCTCTTTGCCTCCATGATGGTTCTAAATTCCAAGTGTTTCTATAGAATGACTTTAAGGAAAAGACACACAGTAGTGCATTACTTTGACTTTTGAGACCTCAAAATATTAACAACAACAGCAAAAGAAAACCAACTCCGAAAAAACTACTTATTTGCAACCTGGAGCTTCTTTTCTGTCCCTCTCTCCCCCCAGGCCCACTAAATGGGGAATAAAGGGAGAGGCAGAAGGGAAGGGAGGCAAACATGGGCTGCTATGAGAGATAAACATATTGTAGTGAGGAGGTTTATTGCCTGGCAACTACAGTACTGTAAGATACTATATTTGCTCTTTATTGTGACAACTACAGAACTCTTCCTATTTTTGCTGACAAACCAGTCTGTTCTTTTAGCATGGCAAGTTTCTGAAATATTTAGATCTTCATTTTCTGTCATGTTTGTAGTTTTGTTTCTAGTGTATTTAAGTCCCATTTGTTAATTACAAGCAATTGTTTGTGTTTAAAATACACAGCTGAGCACAAGTCATCAGCAAACTGGGTCAGTGTTTCCCAGCACTTCTGGAGACAGCTGGGGCTAAGAGAGGGTGCCAGTGTCAAACCAAGGCAGACCACAGCCCGGGCTTCACTTCTTGTCTGTGCAGCTTGGCTTGGAGCTGCTGCTTGTGTTGCCTCCCTCCAGGTAGAGCTTCCCACTGGAGAAAGGCTGGTGGAGACCACCAGCAGCTCCCAGAGAGACAGGCAGGAGCTTCCATGCAGGGAATGCACCACACAGGCTTGGGTGGTGTGTGGGCAGCCGGACCCTACTGTTAGAGGGTCCTGGGATAGAGGGCAGAGGTTTCTGGCACTGTCGGTTGAGCAAAACCGATGCAGGTGCTTCACAGCAAAGTCTGCAGCAAGGCTGGCTTTAGTACAGCCTCCTCCTCAAAGTTTGTACAACTGGGGAGAGAGCTGTCAGGAGACAACCTGGTGTAGAGCAGTATCTTCTCACACTTTGGGGTCCTTTTCTGTGCAGCCTTCAGCAAGTCCAGTCCTACTGCAGCAAAGAGGTATCTGAGCCTTCCTTCTTCCTTCAGCTTGACCTCCTGACATGGCAGAGAGCAGGAAACTGATGTGATTCTTGTGTTTTTGTTTGCAGCCTGTCAGGCAGATACCTGGGGTCACACTTGGTGTGAAATGTTCTCTGCTGTCCTCCTCCTCTTGCTTCTAAGGAAGGCTAGGAAGCCATGCAGGCCTTTCTTTTGGTACACACAAAATAGGTTAGGAATGTCTTGTAATGTGCTGTCCATATATGAACAGAGGTCTCTACCACAGCTTTTCATGCAGTAGCCAGAGTATTTTTGTTTTGCCAAGTTAAGAGATTAGCTAACTTTTTAAAATGAAAGACAAAAAATGTGGGGCTTATGCTTGAGTGAAGTCGAAGAATTGTTCAATGTTAACGTGTTGGTCTGTAGATGTTGGTTTTTTGGATTAGGCTTTTAAAATAAAGGGTAACAATCTTTGTTCTTAATTTATTCTGTGTGCATTATTGGAAAATTACAATATATGTTAAGATCTAAATGTAAATCATTGGAGTAGCTTAAGATACTAGAGATAAGACATCAGCTGCCTATTTGTAAATCTGGTGCACACTCATGTTACTTTCATTTTGATTTGAGCTAATGCTATTACAGTGTCATACCTTTTCAGCTTGGATTTGGAGTTTATTCAAGTGTCATATTCTTAAACAGCTTGAGTTCTCAATTCATGCAGTTGTATTATTCCAGATTCTCGGCTAAGGACAAATAAACGTATGATATCAATTTGTGTGAGTTTAAAATTATAGGGAATTTTGTAGAATAGAGCTTGGTGAGAATAAGAGACTGTTTTGTCTGACTCACCTTTTCAGTCTCACTTATGTTAATTCTAACCTAATTTTTATATGAAGAATATTGGGGGGAAAACCCCAGAAGCTTCAGATTAAAAGTTGTTTGCAATACTGTCTTACTTAAGTTGTGCTTGAATAGGTTTGTACCTTCCTCTAGGTGGTTCTGTACCAATCTCAGATTATTTTTTTGAGACACAATTATTTCAAGTTTTTTTATTGCTTCATTCATTTTCTGAGAGCAGTAAAATCCTAAATTTTGATTTGGCAGTAACCAACATCATTTCTAAACTGTGTTCTTGTATATGTGGTGCTCCTTTCAAATAGCAGCATTTCTAAAGGAATGCATGTTCTCTGAGAACTCTTCCTTGTGCTCAGTCACTCAGTAGTGTTGTTTACAGACATGCCACTCAGGAGCCCAATTTGTGTGTCAGTACTTGTTCTTCTCTAGTGCAGAGCTTACACTTCCTTCTAAGTTCTGAAATGCTTCCTTGAAATGATGTAACTTCCTGTTTATCTTTAATTTTTTATGCAGGCAGTCGTGGCCGACAAAAATTGATGTCCCCCAGGATCTGGAGGATGACCTTACAGCAACCCCTCTGTCCCACGCCACTGTTCCTCAGTCCTCACCGGCTCGCACGGCTGAGAACGTTCTCAACGGGCACCGCAGCAAAGCCCTGGGGGATTCGGCAAAGAAGGAAGAGATCCCTGAACTGGCTGGGCCAGCACTTTCCACAGTTCCATCGGTGAGCTTAAAACCCACTACAAGTGGCCGGAAGTGCTTGTTCAGAGTAGAAGAAGATGAAGAGGAGGATGAGGAAGATAAAAAACCTATTTCTCTTTCTACTCAAGTTGTTCTGCGTCGTAAGCCTTCGGTTACAAATCGTCTTACTTCGAGAAAGAGTGCACCGGTCCTCAACCAGATCTTTGAGGAGGGCGAGTCAGATGATGAGTTTGACATGGACGAGAACTTGCCCCCAAAGCTCAGCAGGTTAAAGATGAACATCGCCTCGCCCAGCACCGTGCACAAACGCTACCACCGGAGGAAAAGCCAGGGACGGGGCTCCAGCTGCAGCAGCTCCGAAACCAGCGATGACGACTCGGAAAGTAGGAGGCGTCTGGACAAGGACAGCGGGTTTACTTACTCCTGGCACAGAAGGGATAGTAGCGAAGGACCACCTGGCAGCCAGGGAGATGGTGGTGGACAAAGCAAACCAAGCAATGGAAACGGAGGGGTGGACAAAACGAGCCCAGGTGATAACAGCAAAGGTGGGGGGAGTCCCTCTGGTAGCTCCGGTGGGAACACCAACACCACCTCGGGTTCCACTCGGAGATGCGCTGGATCTGGAAACTCGATGCAGCTGTCATCCAGAAGTGCAGGGGAACTGGTTGAAAGCCTGAAGCTCATGAGCCTTTGCCTAGGTTCACAGATTCATGGCAGCACGAAATACATTATTGACCCTCAAAACAATCTCTCCTTTTCCAGTGTGAAAGTACAGGAGAAATCAACGTGGAAAATGTGTATAAGCTCCAGCGGAAGTGCAAACCAGGCTTCATCACTGGGCAGCCTAAAATTTTTTTCTGACCAAATGTCAGACACAACAAATGAATTGGAACGGCTAAAGAACAGGAACTTGAAAAACAATGTGCTACAACTACCTCTCTGTGAAAAGATATCTGTGAATATTCAGCGGAACCCAAAGGAGGGGCTGCTGTGTACCTCCAGTCAAACCAGTTGTTGTCACGTCATTTGACAGTGACCTGACTCGAACAGCTCGATCTGCTTGACAGCGTCATTCTTCCTGGTCAGAGCTGTGAACACCTTGTCACGGACCCCCTTTTGTTGTCTTAAGATTTTTAAGTGGGCTTCAAGCAGTTATTTATTATACTTTAATTTTGTGTTTGCTTGATGGTATGACAATGCATGGTCTTTGCATGCTGCTAGCAGATATGTTTTTCTTTTTAAACACAACAGAATATTTTATTGTGTAATTTTTACATTTATAATTTTACTATGGAAGATCTGGATTAAATTAAAATAAAGATCTGGATCCTAATGTAAATGAAGCACTTAGAAGTTTCATGTTCTGCACTTAAACTAGAGAGAGAAGCTTTTGTTTGCTTATGAAATGTTAATTCTTGTTCTGACCTTCTGTGAAAACTAAAATATGTGATATGTGGCATACTTCTATGTGTCTGAAACAGAACCAAAGCAATAATGTTTTGATGCTGAAAACTCTTCAGGGAGCTTTCAGATGTTCCAAGGCTTGTACAAAGCAAAGATGCACTGAAAATTAGTGATCTTGAAATATGATTTTAAACCCACACCTATTTGTCTTAAGCTATGATATGGATGAAGTTGTGGCTCAAAAATCAAACTGAAAAGATCTTGTTTTTGCTAGAGGCAGTTTTCTTTAAAAAAAAAAAAGAAAAAAAAGCAAGTAGATTTGTAAGGCAGCTTTCTCCCATAGAATTATGTTAATATTACAAGCAGACAATCTTTTTTAATATAACAAAGGTAAATTATTAAGTCTACTTCTGAGTTTTTACATGCTAACTGAAAATAAAGTATTTGTATGAATTACTTTTGTTAGTAGTATATCATGACACCTAGTATTTTAGGTTTTTACCTTGTAAACCCTCTCTGCTGTTCTCCCCTCCCCTCCCCTCCCTGAGATTCCAGAAGGCAATAAGGGATGGAAAATCTTTAGGTAATTGGATTCACATTGAAATTATTGTCATTTACAGTTTTGTTATTGTTACTCTTTTTAGGACTTAAAATACTGCTGTTCCCCACATGTACACCACTTATTTTCCCTCAGTAATACACTTGTTCATAAAGTCCATTTAAAATAGCCTGTAGGAAAGTGTTGCTTTCACAGCTCTGCGCCTTCCTGTCAGGTTTCCTGTTGCCATGGCAAGGTCTTGATTTAGAGTATTTCTGTACAAAAGGATACTTTTGACCAGATGAATTAACTTTGTGGAATTTTATTATCTAGAATAAAATATATTGCAGATTCCTAGTTTTGGGAAGGGCAAGAATGTTGTATTTTTTCATGCTGTGCACTGGGTCTTCTAAGCAATGCTAGTGAAACTGGGGGTACTATGTAGCAGCGCCCTGGGCAGACCCTGGGTGTCCCGGAGGAGTCTGACACTGTTGAGCATCTTGTAACACTTTGAGAGTGGTGAATACAGCGCTTTGTGTCTGCTGTGGAGGGGGCAGAGCACCAAAGAGCGGCTGGGCCAGGATGGCCACAGCTCATGACAGCTCTTGTGATTCCTGCAAGGCTTCAGAGAGTCTGAAGTGCATGGGGTGTCCTTCCTGGCGAGCTCAGCCGGGGGTTCTGCTTCCGGAACAAGGCAAAGGAGAAGTGTTCCGCTTCTTTAAGTTTTAATCTCTAGTTGCAGTTTAATTAAAAGCTACAAGCATAGATGTGTGGGTGAAGCCATAGAACATAATTGCTTGAAATTTTTGAGCAGGGATCTTACCAAGGGCCAGAAACGAGATGTGTGGTTCACAGACAGTGAGCGTAACATCCACGTAGGAGACAAGTTTATAAAGGGCATTGGCAATAAACTTTATTTGTTGCAGCTTTTTTCCAAGTATTGTAAATACTCTTTCCTGATATGTACAGCCTTGGAATGGCACCTTTTAACTAACCCCAGGTGTATTTTGTTTCCAATGTTTTTATATACGACTGTATATATGGTGCTCACTTTAGAACAGCAGTGTTGACCATTTATGCTGCATAGTTGTATTATAGCCTTATAGTTGTGTGTGGCTGGTTGGACCTCTGGGTGTACAGATGTGTACAGATGTGTTAGTCTGAGTGCTGTCCTCTCTCCCTCTGTTGATAGGTGAATGACTGTGCATGTGGTGTACGTCGTGTTATGTCGTCACGTAAAAGGAAGGGCGAGAATAACCACTACATTAAGATAATATTGGACCAAACTATTTAGAGCAAGTAAACAGTTTCTTGTACCCCTTAACGTGTCTTTAAGAGTTGCATATAGTTACAGTAGTGTATAAAGTAAATATTGTGCAAAAACAGTTAGTCTTGTATTTTTCTGTATGTGTGTATATAAAAATATATAAAAAATAATGTACCTCTAGCAACTTAATCTGTATTTAAGATGTGACAATCTTGACACAGAATTTTAAGAGTAGCAGTCTAAATAAGCAGAATTAATGAACAGAAGTATAAAAAATTTCTCACCAAGAAAGAATCCATGTGTGTTAAGAGGGTACAGAAATATCAACTGATCTTATTGCTTCTGGCAATGTTTGGCTTTTTCATTGTACAAACATTCATGGTGTGCGACAGAAATGGAAAATCCAGTTAATAAAAGTGATATCCTGATTGATGCATAGCCAATGACTTGCATGGATGGGGTTTGTGTCTCCTGGTGTTTGCTGAGAGAGGGTGGCACAGGCTCCAGGCCAGTCCCTGCGCTGCAGCACCTGGGGAGAGCGAGGGGCCTTGCCTTGTGTGTGCATGGACATTCAGTTATTCTCTTGCAGTGATCAGCTGCCTTTGTTTGGGCTTAACAGTCCTCACAGTTATATGCTGAGTCTGTCTCAAGGCTGAGGGAGCTGTTCCTCAGGCAGAACCTCAGACCATTGTTCATTCTAATGTGAAGTGGGTAATAGTAAAGACAGGGGAGAGCACAGTGGCAGCCCACTGAGCCCCACCAGCACTGCTGCAGTGAGGTGCCCGGGGCTGCCAGGGAGCGGGCTGGCTTTGGCATCTTCAGGCACTCCAGAGGTGTCTGTTGCTGGCCTGTGGTTGGAGCAGCTCAGCAGCACAACCTGCACTGCTGCAGTGATTTAACTGCTCCCGGAGCACAAACTGTAACCAGCCGGGGCAGGTATGGACACAGGGATGAAGGGCATGGAACAGGTTGTGTGGATACAAGCCTTTTAAGTGACCACTGCTTTAGGCTGGGGCACTGCAAAATGGGGTGGAGGTGATAGCAGGAAAAGAGTGGCCAAGGAATTTATAGGGCTGAGGCTGTGGCCCAAACAGGAAAGGGGTTAACACATCTTGTAGTGCAAGGCCAAGCAGTAACATCTCAGTAGCTGGTAGGTAGGTGCAGGTCAGATATTTTTCATGTCAGATTTTTTTTAAGGATTTTTTTCATTAGCAAATAAAGGGAAATCCCAATGCAGCTGGCTGGCAATAAACAGGGAATAGGGGCAAGCTGGAAAGTTTCCCCAACATCAGAGAGAACCCAGCTACCCCATTAGCCTTTTCTATGGTTAAGTTTGTGTGAATGAATCGGAACCAATTTGTCGTTAATTCCAAATGATGACTTGCTTTCAGTAAAAATTGTTTGAGCAGTACCTTGACGTGACTGTACTCGGGAAGGTGTAGCAATGACTCACTTGTTGAGTTGCTGACAGCATGCAGCCAGCCAGAGTCCCCCACTGAAGTCACATCCATACAGTGTTTAGAGGGACTGCTGAATTGCCCTTTTCCACAGCAGTGTCCCTGCAGTTAGCCTGCTCCCTCCACAGGCTCTGGCTATTTATTTTTTTAGTTTTAAATTGTAATTGTAAGATGAGTCAATTTGGACCATCTTACTATCTTGTATTACAGATGACATCAATTTCTGGAAGTCAAGAACCCTGTGTTAGAGACAGAGTAAAGTCTTATTACATAGGGATAAAGAAAGAGATTAGCTCTATTCTCCCATGTGATAGAAGAATTATGTTGTAAGAAAAATGCAGGTATAGGGCCTGAGAAGCACAGAGAGGTAACACAGACTTCAGGCTCTCACAAGTCATGTCAGATCTCAGGAATTCATTTCAGCAAGCCCTTGTGTAACATCTTCCTATTTCCTCCCTCTCACTGCTCTTACTTGAGAAATACAGAGCAGGGGAGGCAGGATCTGGTTTTCTCTCTGGGCAGTTGTGTGCCACATGCCCTCAGCCTGGGACAGGCTCCTGTAGGCACTGGGACAGCTCTGGGAGCCAGGGCTGAGGAGCTCTTAGAGCAGGCCCAGTGTTGCCCTCAGGATGCCAGAGGCCATGCCCACAGTGCTTTGTATCAAGCCCTGGGGTGCAGAGAGAGCTGCCCCTCTGAGCACCAGTGTCCAACACTTGGCACTGAGGCACCAGGCCCTGCTGTCAGCCCTGGCCTGGCACTCGCCCCTCCGGCTCCTGGGTGAGGAATGGCAGAACTTTCCTGAAGAAGGCACATCACAACAGTAGGCATTGTTCCCAGGGGCTTTGCTTACATGAAAAAAGAAGTAAACTCAAATTTCTCTGAATGAGATTCAAGATTGATTCCCTCAGGTCTGGGTAGGCTAAAATACCTATAACTGCTTGCCTGCTTACAGAGGAACCTTCCCATGTAATGTGTGTTTTCCTCTCCTGTTCTCCTCAGTAGGTATCTTGAGTCAGCACATCCCTCTGGGCCACACAATCAGACCTGTACTCACAGCGTACCTGATGAGAGAACTTTTGTATCACCAGCAAGTGATTTATGAGTGCTCTTCTTAAAAACAGCTTTCTTGGATTGTTATTGTTGCTGCTAAGGAGATTTGTAAAATCCAAGTCTTGACAGACAGATACAGGCTATTCCCACATAGTCATCTTCCCAAACAGGATGCTCCAGCCTCATCCTTGGTTTTTCCCTGAAGCTTGAGGCCAGAGATGAACTTATTTTATTGCTTAACTCAGGCACTGGCAGAACTGCCACACACCCCTGTCTGTCTGTCTGTCTGCACTCCTGAAGGGCCCAGAGCCACGGCTGTCTAGAGGTGTGAGACTCTGTCACCTGGTAAGGGACCCTGCCATGGACCTGGGAATAGACATTCAGATTCCATACCTTGTGAATGGTAGCTACCGATAAATATGTTATTCCTTCTGACACTTTCACCTGGCACCTGATTTTGTCAGTGAGTTTCATCCCTGACATCCCACAATTTTTACGGGTGCACTACAGCAGAAAGCAAACAATACATTCAGGAGCACAGACAGAAACAGTTTTTTCTCTCAAATTAAAAATGAAAATAGATGCCACCATGAATGTATAAAAACCCCAAAAGACAAAACCCAGTACCAAACAGTATGAAACACAAGAACCCTTCCCCAGTGACAGGACAAAGGAATAGGAGCTAAATTTCAGTTCAGTGACAAAATACTACTTGGCACTCTGAGGGAACACTTCCCAGCAGGTTAAAGTGTGTGTTTCAGGACAGAAACAGTCTCTGTCGTGACCATGTAGCATGTGTGATGCTAAAACAAGAGTTCTCCCAGTATGTAGAACAAATGTTAATCCCTGTAAAACAAAGCAGTCCCATACTTCTCACTCATACCATGGAAGGTCAGAATTCCTCCTCACTTCAGGTGGATCAGTATATCACTAAGAGCAGTATTATCCCTGTTTAGAGATAAGGAAACTAAGCAGAAGTGAAGGGATTTGCCCAAGGCAAAGGCAACAGCCAACATGACTGAAGTCACTGGGTACTTACACCTCACTAGAGATTTTCCTGTTAATCCACAGAAAACAAAAGAAATGGGCCCCTTGAATTAAAACCATTAAATCAGTTTTGCAGGTGACTTACTTGTTTCACAAGATCACAGTTGACACACGACTTGATTCCTTTTCTAACCCATTTTAGAAAGTCATTCCAGACACCTGATACAGCTGCCATCAGCAAAACACACCACCTTCATGCTCCCAGACAACCATCAGTTAGCAGACCAGCAGAATCCCTCCAAAATGGCTACAAGGCCACAAGAACATACTCAACATGAAGCCATCCCATGGATGTTTCTTCTCTGGAACTGCTCACTCACAAACACTGACCAGGCAGTTAAAAGTTGAAGAACCATGAGCTACTTCAGCTCAAAGTGGGCAGGAGACTACAAAGAAGGGGAGTTTTCATGGAGAACATTTAGGTCCCCTCCTAAAAAAACCTTTGGTTTTGGGATCTCTGCAGCACTACAGGAAGGGTGACATGCTTCCCCCAGAGATCCTCAGGGCAGAGCTTGTGCAGCCACAGCCCAGGAACAGGCTGTGAAAGCAGCAGCCCATGAGATACCCCTGAAATAGCAGCAGCGTGGGGGACTAACAGTGGGAGAGGCAAGAACAGAGTAGCCATAGCACAGGTTTGCTCCTCTTCCCAGGGGAACAGTCATTTCTTACTGGGTCACACCTGCAGAGCCTGAGAAATCCTAACTTTTAGTTCCAGACAAAATATATTATTTTGGCTTAGTTATATTACTCTGCTGTGGGGGCCCTGTGGCAGAAATCTGAAATGTGCAAAGTAAGCAAACACCTTAATTATGGCAGCAGCAGATTTTTGTGAACAAAATTTCAGCAAGTACCACACACAGTTACATCTACCAAAACTGAACATCACAGCAGCCAAAAATAAACTGTCTCAAGGTCACAGGAGCAAACACTCTAGATTTCAGTCCTATTACTGTCAGAAAACAATGGAACTTTAGGACAGCTACCTTTTTGTGAAATGCAAGGAAAACCTAATCAGATATTCACTACAAACACAAGTACTGGTGTATCAAGTATCAAGTTTAATTGATCTGTTACTGTTCATCTAACCAGAAGATCCATTCATACAATACTACAGTTCAGAATCCAGGAGAGTGATACCAACATCCAATGTAAATTAGAAAATAAATATGCTTCATAAGTCACTGATCAGCAATCTGTTTCCTACTAATTTTTTTTGCCTAGCTTTTTAAAAGATTTTAGCTAGGACCTGTTTAAAGAACTAGCAAACAGGAGTATATAATACATATTCTATAAATATTTATGTTCAACTATTTCTCAGATCAAATAATGAAATCCATTATTGCTCCCTATGAAATGTATAACATACTTAAATTAATTTGCTGTGGACAAGCAGCAGCTAATAAGCAAATCTTTGAAATAATAGAGGACTGATTAGCTGTTGTAATGGAAAAACAAAAGGGGCAATAACCATAAGGGAGAGTAAATTAAAGAACAGTCTGCTTTTTCTTTTCCTCTTTAGAAAGCTGCAGCTGAAAATTCTAGTTAGCTTCTGGATGCTTCCTCACAGGATCTGTTTTCAATCACTCAAAGCACAGGGAGTCTGGCAGATTTTATCCAGACCTGGCATAAGCTGGAGTGCTTTATTTGGTGTTACCTTCACAAGCAATTGCATATGAGAAACGAAGAGAGCAGGAGAAAATACATTTTTTTACAGTGTCAGGCGAAGATTATTTACCAAGTTTCATATAAGCAGGTGCCACCTACTCAGTAGATGGTGGAGGGTGCACTCTGAGCGCCACACACGACCACAAACCCTGGTTCCGCCTCACATGTGACCGCCTTAGTCATCCTCATTCCTCCGTGTTTACTCCTTCAGGGACTCTGCTGCCAGCTTCATTTGCTGCCAGGGAGAGAAGAACCGAGAGAGACTCTGAGTACAGCGGCAGCAGGAGGAATAGCACAAACCAGCTAGAGCCCAGTGCAGGACACTTCAGAATCCAACTGAGTAATAAAACCACACCAAAAAAAGAGCTTGAGCATTTAAAAACAAAAAACACCAGTCTGTCGTGCCTGATTTTTACAAAATACACAATTTTAATAGAAGCATTACTTTTTCCCACCCAAACACTCATCAAATGGGAATGCAATTTGTAAGTTAATTATTTTTGTGATGAAAAATGCCTTGAAGTCATTTAGCCTTAAATATTTAGGCTTTTAAGCTGATCTCAAAAGGTCAATGAACTGACAAACTGCTACCCCCACTTCCCATTGCAACAATCTGTTAACTGTTATTCAGTATTTCATTTTGTTGTTGTTGTTGAATTGAATAAAAACATCCTGTGATATAAGGAGGCAGCAGGCTGCTATGGTAATAGGTGTTATTTCCAATGCTGTTGATAACCAGTTTTGTTGTCATTATCCTAGGATGTCCAGAGAGATCTCCACGTGAAACCAGGATAACAATCCCAGATGACGAAAATATCTGCTGAGTTAAAAAAACAGAGCCACTCTGTGAAGCTCCTTGTTAAAGAGAATGTTTCATAAGACAGAATTTACAGAGGCAACAAGAAAGAGTTTAAACTGTGCCGAAGGCATCTCTCACACATCACCTGGCAGCTGTCAGCCAGAGGCCCGGCAATGTCTGGAAGGCTGGAACCACCATGATGTACCAAAAAATGATCAGAGTGACTGAAGTCCCCGAAGAAGAAGGACAGAGACAACAGTCACAGGAAGGAGACAAGTGGGACCAGCCCAAAGGACAGGCTGAGGAGCAGAGACAAGGAGATGCACAGCACTGCTGGAATTCACTCATGCCCAGCATCACTGCCTCCTTGGAGGCAATTTGGCAGACAAGGAAATGAAAGGGCTGGACATGAAGAAATAAGAATGATCATATGAAGAAACAATTTATGCAGCTTTCAACTTGCTGTGTGGGTTCTATATCATTCCCCCAGTGGAGCACAGACATGTGCTACTGAGCTGAAGTTGCTTCTTTCACGTTTGTATTTGATCTCATAGAAATGGCCCATGACATATGAGCTACTAGAAAGAGAAGCATCTAATAATGTTGCAACAAAATTGGAAAAGACAAAAGTGCAAATAAAGTGTACACTATCATTACTCAACATGGGATACAAAGATGTCAGATGCTTCAACACAGCACCTTCTACCTTTTCTTTGCTGCTAGTCTGAGCCTGAACCTATTCCAAAACACTACTCTGCATGCTAAAACACACCTACAACAACTTTTCTTTACCATTTTTATCTGTATTTCCATGCCATCTACAAGTGAAATAAAATTAGTTTGTGATACAAATATTTATATGCTTCTCCATAGCAACCGTGCAGTGAAAAAAGCCACAGCTAAAGGCTGGAATACAGATAGATTCCTCTTCTACATCCTGATTCACTTATTTAAATAAATGTCTGAATAAAACTGCAGCATCTTTAATTAAAGTGACTTTTTCTCCTATTGCAAAAACAGACACAGAAGACAGCACCTTCATTCAGTTCCTGATTCATCAAATACAAACCTAATTTTTATTTTGGAATGGTTTTCTTAAATTCTGAATGCTGGTGTAATTTTAAGAGGATTGATGAGGAATGCAGAAGACTGGATAGGTATTTTTATTCTCTGATCTCTGCAGGGCTTGCCAGAGTCTGGAAAAAAACCAAGCACGTGAGTGCTAATGATGACTAAATGTAATCTGTCCAAAAACTCTGTACAAGCTGGACCACTCACATTTATTTTTGAAGGCCCTTCTAATTTTAACTGAGCTAATCTTAAACTAGGATTGTCTTGTGCTGGCAATCTTATGCTAGCATATTTAAAATACATGATATGAACAAACAAATATCCCAGCTTCTTGAGCAGGCCAGTGAGTAGAAAAACCTCTTAAAATAGCTTCACATGCTGCCATGGCACATAAGGCCTGGGCAAAATCAGTCCAAATGCAGTCATACACATATTTCAGGAAATGAATCATCAGCCACGTGAGAACAACAAGAGCTGCGTATTTAATTTCTTCTTTATAGTTTCTAATACCAAAATGTATTTGGCAGTACCTGGCAGCAGCAGGCTCCCCCAAGAGCTATCTGTTGGGCAAGCAACATGTGGTGGCACCTTTAAACGGAGAAGTTCTTTGCCAAGTTCAGACTGAAGAATTTTTAAATTTTCTTTCTTTATTTACTGTGAAAGTAAATGTTCCAGTTCAATGGGAAAATATTTCCCAAACACAACATAGGGGAAAGGAAGTGTATTTTTTAAATTTTTACTGCTGAGAAAGGGAACTGATGAGGTACCTTTTAAGATCACTTTCCCCCTGACAGCCCCAACATGTTCACTGGGAAACCTGTGGGGCTGAGTTAACTACTCCTCCCTCAAAAAGACATTTCTTTGCAAGCACTAAGAAGTATTTTAAAAATATGGAAAAGAGGTATTAAAAATGTTCTGATCTACTTAAACCTTCTAGATACATAATGACAAAACCTGCTCATTTCAGGGGCATTAAGAGCCTCTGTGAACTAATCAGAGGCACAGCTCAGAAAAGAGTTGGCTCAAGAAACCATTCTTCATTTATTATCAGCTGAGAGTTACTAATGAAAGGTTTATACTTAATGCTCTGGTTTATGCAGCACCCTTAGCTACAGCAGCCTATGTATGCAATACATGAGTGAAACATGTTTAAACTAGTATTAATTTTAGTGGGGCTACAGTGTTGTTTATTCTAAAATTCTACTATTAGGAAATTCTCTAAAATATTTATCTGCTGTAATTCAATAGATTTGCTATTTCCATTTAATTAAGTTTGAATTTCCTTGTAAAGCACATGTAATATAATTAGACAGTATGTCCAGGAGAAATAGCAAAACCCCTTCAATATGGTTTACAGACAGTTACTTAGATTTGCCTACATTTCAACATTAATTTTTCTCGAAGGACTTTATTAAAATGGAACAGATAGTTTCACACCACAAACAGAGCTGCATACCAAGCACGGAAATCAGGCTACTTCCTTTGTGGGCTCACTCACAACCAGAAACATCAATTTTAGTGAACCGGGTATGGCTGTGGCAGTTCTGCAGTCAGAGGGGCTATGGAAGCCTAAGCATGAGATTTAGTGCTGCCAACAATACCAAAATACTAAATTAAATAGCTTTGAACATGAAATAACAGGAATACACAGCAGCACCAGAGACCTCAACTACAGCAAAAGGCGAGGAGCTGCCAAGGGATTTACCAGCAGCAGTGCCAGGGCTTGGCTCGAGCCACAGCCACGCTGGAAACGCAGGATGTTTCTGGATGGAAACTGTGACCCACCTTGTCTTCCCATCTTGTGCCCAGGGCTGAGGAGATGCTCTGCCCCTCGCTCTGCACAGCAGGGCTGCTTTGGGCCAGGACTCTGTGTGTCCCAGCACGAGACTTCCTCCTGCCCCTGAGCTGAGAGGTGGGAGCTGCCTCTCACACCCCCACCTTGCCAATCCATCTGTGACCTTCTTTCTGCACCAGAGGACGGCAGAGGGAACCCAGCATTCCTGCTGTCCCAATCCTGGTTTTGCACACACTCATAACCTAATCAAACATTCTCACCTTTCCTTTATGGTTTCTGTGGGACAGTCAACATTTAACAGGCGCTAACAGCCTTTGCTGGTTTAATGTTGATTTACTGCCTTTGCTGAGCTCTGGGTCAAACACTTACAACACTGTTATTTTCCAGTTATGCTCAGCCCTGGTAAGCCAGCCTCTAACTACACTTAATTTTACCACTGTGTGTGCTAATGCCAACTGACAATTCAACCACAACTTGAGGAAAACAATTTGAAAAATAGAAAGCATATAAAAATGAAAACCAAAGAAACCAGGACCTATTGACTCACTGGTTTGATGTTTTTCCACAAGTATACTGTGTATATGTATAATGTACACATAAGTTTGGACATAGGAAGAACAGACATGTAAATAGTTTATACTAAATACAAGAATACATTAAGGCAGATGTTTTTTATCAGCAACCCCATCTTCTGGTTTTCCTGTAAACACCATGTGGAATAGCTCATAAGCAGTTAGAAAGAGCAGTGGTACGCAGTATCTTTCCCACTTTCTAGCCTCAATTATAATATGAAAACATGACAGATATATATTAAATTCTTCTTTTGTAATGGTGTCCAATCACAACAATAGTAGTTTCTTGGCTCTTGAGCTGCCTCAGGAACTGTATCAGCTTAATCTGTAAGTACCAACCAGTTACAGAAGAGGCAAATTAACACCCACTTCAAAACCCAGTAAGCCTCTTCCACATGTAGTATTTTATTCTGTGTAAAGGTTTAAAAGCTTATTTAATGGAAATTTGTTCTCACTGATTATAATAGTGTAAGGTTATGGTAACTTCATACCTAGAATCACAAATCTTCCCTCAAGGATTTTGTCTATGGCACTGAACACTCTGCAGGGAATGGTGCTTAAGGACTCCAGGTTTGGGTTACTTTTAAGCTGCATTTCTGACTCTGATCATTTTTCCAGGAACCTGTTTGTTTCCTTAGCTGGAGATGGTAACTGATGCTTCTTGACAGCAGTAATAACAAGTCCCTATACTAGTACACTGAGGTTTATAAATCCCAGGACCACACAGCCACAATGTAACACTGAATGCTTATTTTCAGTTAAGTCATCCTGCACAACCCCTCATTCTTCTTGAAAGCTATTGATTTCCAGAACACAGTTTCTCTCCTGCTTCAGTAGTATGATAAAAGACTCATAGGAACAATTTCACAACTTCCTCATTTCCCAGAGCCAAGGCCAATGGCCCTGTGATGTTGCAACCCAGTGGTAACAAGCCTCTATAAAGGAAAGCCACACATGAGCATTAAACAGTCAAATGCAGATTTTTCGTAAGGAAGAGAGAAGGATTTTAAACTGAAGAGAACAAAGAAACAAATCCTGAATTGTCACTCTCACAAGGATTGTAAGCAATTACAGTAATTTAAATTTTTGAGGAATATTTACTAATCTCCTTACTTCTAGTTGGCACCTGGAAGATTATATCTAGTTTTGGGCCTTCCAGTATAAGAAGAACTCTGCCAAGCCTAACTATGGAATGCAAGATGGGCAGGGAGGTGATAGCATGCCCTGAGACACCTGCCAGTATCTACAAGGAGGTCAGCAAGAAGTTGGAATCAGGGTCTTGGCCAGGGTGCAGAGCCAAGGAACAAGAAATTAAGTGGTCATTAAAAAATAAGCCAAGAAAGCCCCAACAGAAAACATTTCACTACAAGGACAACTAAGCACAGCAGCAGGGGCCCAGGGAGGTTTTGGAGTCTCTGTCCTCAAAGCACCTGACAGGAAACCCCACCCCACACACAGCCCTGGGATCTAAATTTGGTGCCAATCCTATCCTGAGCAGGAAGTAGGACTACTGACCTTCTGAGGTCTTTCCCAGTTTGAGAGATTTTTATCGTCGTTTCTACAAGAATTGTGACAGAAGTTAGCCTGGACTCCGCAGACCCAGAGTGGGGATCTGCTACACGAAATAGAAAGACCAAAAAAAAATTTCTCTTCTTTCCTTTCTTGTTACCTAATTCAAGATAGAATACCAAGTACAAAGCCAGTGTTAATGAAACAATAGGTTTGCAAAATTAGTAAGTGCAGAGTCAGGAAAACTTGCAGAATCACATCATTTGTGCCTTGGAGTATAATGCCTGATTAATAGTGCTGTGAGGAATAGCAGACAAAGCAACCCCATTTGTAGTACATTCTTTTCCCAAGATTTTTTTTCTGATCTACTTCAGATTGTCTCTGATTTAAATTGCAAAGTATTAATTAATACTCATTACAATATTCTTACAGTATTAGTCACCCTTTGCTCAACCTTATTTTAGTTCAGTAGACAGTACAAAAATGAATAGTGGAAGTAACACAAGACAGACTAATTGTATTTTCTTCAAAATACAGCTTATGCCTTCTGTCCCTCAAAATATTTATATTATTTTTGTCCTTGTGTAGCTCATATTTCATAACTTTTTTCCACCATAACTGGCCATGTAGTTGTCAAGTGACAGATAAATACACAACATTAAACAACATGTCTGAATGCCTGATGAGGAGCATATGCCGAAACCACTCTCACAGGATGCCAGCCCAGCCCAAGGGATGCTCGCCCCTTTAGCTTATGCAATTACCTCTCACCCAGTCAGCAGCTGGTCAATAGATTTTGGAGTCACAAACTATCGACTGGCTATGAAAGCAATGATGCAAAAATGTGCAATGTGACATGACCTTGGTGCCATCTAAAAAGGGGAGGGGTGGACTGCAGTCCTGCACACATTTCTTTAATTTTGTGCCCTGGGTCTTACAGACATCACTACAGTTTAAGGGTGTAGTTGGCCTCTAGGTTAACGGTACATCAATGATGCTTTAATAGTTTCAGGATGAGCAATGATACAATTTATTTTCTCAGGGGTTTTGGAGGATGTTAATTACCTGCTTGCAATTACCAGCTACCATCAAGAGAAAATGAGTAAACCAAACTATTCTGCCTCTCTGAAGTTTAACAAGCTTATTCACTAAGCAGGATGTCCCTGAGCAGGCACATACCCTTTGGAAGAGAAATACCCAGCACTTGGAGAGTTTAACGAGCCTTCTGGACACAAATTCCTAATATATGGATATGGCTGACACTGAAGCTTAAGTGCAGACATAGCTGTGTTAGCTCTATACCAACTGTAATCTTCTCTCCCGGAGACACTCAAAAACCATCTGGACAGAGTCCTAAGCAGCATGCTCTGAGGGTCCCTGCTTGAGCAGGGAGGTTGGACTAGCTGATCTCCAGAGGTTTCTTCCAACTGACCCATTCTGTGGTTCTGTGACAGCAGTAAAAGCCTGGCTAACAACCAGGCTGCTCAATATGCACTAATTTACCACGTAAGCTCCCATGGCCTTGCACTCACTCTGCCTCATGATCGAGGCACAGCTGAAAGCAGCTAAACTGCCTCTGAAGCAACACCAGCAGTGAGGGTGAAGGGCTTGAAGGCACCTGGTGGCACTGCAGGGGGACAGTGAGAGTCCTTCCTCCTCACACTGCTTGAGTGACCAAGTGCTTGGGTGATGGAAAAAATACATAGCTCACTACAGCTTGTGCAGAAGATATATTTCATACTAACTCTGTGCCTCCATTTTTTCCAGCATAAAGCTGGGAGGAACCTGCTGGGTTACAGACACAAGCCTCCCTCAAGTGCACAAAGCTACGTCACAGAGGTTTAGTCAGGGGAGACCACACAGCATCGATTCCTGTACTGCACAGGCCAAAACCCACAGCTCTTGCCAACATCCTTTAGCAAATCTATTGCACGAAAGGCAAGAGACCAGTTTAAATTATTTAATGCCACAAAATGAACAGAGGAAACACTCAAAGAGCATGAACATGTCTCATTGTAATCCATGCAACAACAGGGAACAAACTGTGAAAAATAAAGAAATTAATTTTGCTCAATCCTCGGAAGATGAAAAAATATATTCCATTACTTTCTGGACTCAAATTTGGCCCTCAAATGGAACCCAGGCCCATAAACCCCAACACCTAAGCACTACTAAGTTCTACCCACCCTCTGCTCTGCCAGCAGACACAAAGGCATGGCTAACCCCAGCCCAAGCCCAGCTGGTCTCAGTTTTACCCTGGGCTCACATTTCTCTCCAAATGTGCTCATTTGTGGAGTCATAAAGACTCCAACATATAGAGCCCAACTTGGTTTCAAATAAAACAGTAAGGTAAGTTTACTCCTCTATGCAGGAAATTCACTGGGCAATCTAGATCAGCCTCCAGATATGAAACTAAGAACCCAACTTCAGGCACTATTTCTGAAAATTACCATCTGTGACATAAATCTGGCATAAATATGCAGAAAAATTTGCAGGAGGAATGGCTGTCCTCTGTCCTGTTACCACTCAGCAGCCACAATGCTGCAAGGACAAAATTCCCATTTCTTTGTGGCAGGCAAGAAACTTCAGCCTCACAAATACATCAGAAAATGCCAGAGAAATAAAATTTCTGAAAAACATAAGTAGAAAATTTTATAGTATATCTGAAGTAAAAGCTACATGTTGAGAAATCAGACTTCAATGCTGGGCAGGCACATAGGAAAAGTAACCACGGTTGCAAAGGGAATTCTTTCTAAGAGGGACTTTGCCTCTTTGTTCATCTGTTCTGTCAGCATGAAAAGTTAGTTTAATTCCAAAGTCACTGTTACCACAGTATTAAAAAAAATATTTTAATGCAGTGAAGTAGGAAACCCTAGTCAATGCTTAGATTATTTGGTGAACTATTCTCAATTCTACTAAAGAGCTTATTAGGCAAGAAGTCCAAGGCCAGCAACAAAAGGACCTGCCAGGCAATTTTGTTTACCTCCCCTGCAGAGGCTCTCCTGACCCAAGCACATGTTACTACAATATATTTTTGAGTAATATTTTCATTCTCGCTTTTCTCTTCAAAGACAAGTTGTCTTATACTTCATGTGAGGGCTCTGTGATTGCCCAAATACAGTCCAGTGAAAAATAATCAACACAGAGCTGGTAAACAATTTCTAGTTACAGTAATTTTATAAATCCTTCAAAGCATTCAACTCTATGAATGCTAAAGTGTGTCAAGTAGGTCTTTAAATACTTAGAGAATGGCAGTGGCACCACTGATAGAATTTCTTCCTTCATCAAACATACCAGTGAAAAGGCAAATTCCCTCCCACCACATTCCCAGCTCCTTGGTGAGTCTATGCACCCATTGAAAGAAAGAAATCATATTCTCTTAAACACTGGGCCAAACATAAGTATCAACTGATTACAGGCTACTGATTTGCTCTTAAATCTATATTTAAGTCGGTATGTGTCTGATCAGATGAAGTCAGTTACTCAAATTAGTTATGGTGGATTTGTGGCTTGATCTGGGCTCAGGAAATTCTTGAACTAAGCATAGGCAGAGGCTGGGGAGATATATGTTATTTCTGCTTTTCACTCCATCCTAGACATCTGCATATTGCCACTTCAGAGTGGCACTATTGCCACTTTGGTACCAGTATGCAAATATACACATACACAAATGACACAGCTTACTAAATGTGCCATTTTCATTGAAGAAACATGACTGGACACAGAGCATTACTCTCACTGGACTACAAAAGACCGTCTAATAAGCAGGTAGGAGAGTAACAGGTTGGTTTGGTAGTTTACAACTCCATTTCTTCCAAGTGAGTAAAGTTGTAACAGCTGACCTAAATTATAGGTATGACAATATTTATAAATTTATAACCTTTATAAATTGTCCTGCTAAGCCTGTTGCAATTTTGAACAACCTAGCAAAGGGTAAAGGTCTAGTTTACATGAAGGCAATGGCAAAGTTCTCTTTTACTTCAGTGAAATCAGACTTCTCTCACTTTCTCTTTTTATGCTTCCTGTGTTGCAAGTGAACAAAATGCTTTTTCCCTTTTTCCAGCACATTAGTGGGAAGAAAACCTCTTTGCTGTAGGCTGCTCACCACCTTTGTTTTGAAGTGATGTAGTTCTCTTCCTCCACAGATCCCCTGTTCAGAGCTGCCTGCACTGTACCAGAGACCCTCACAAAATTCTGTGCCTTTATGCCTCTAATACCATCAGCTTCATCAGCAATTTCTTTGCAAAGCTTTATGAAATTCTTTTGCAATAAGGAGAAAATTAACACTGTATAAGAACAACTATTTTCAGTCTGAAGAGAGATGATATTTTAGACAGCTCTGTAATATAAAGACAAACAAGGACCTGTAGATATGTTGAGTATTAGCATTTACTCTCTTTCTGAGATCTGCTTTAGTGCCTTTGAACATCCTATGCTATGTAACTGAGAAACTACAGAAAAAAAAAGTTTGGGATGAGGTTTAAATTGAAAAAAATGGATGAATGATTTCTGATTATTTCATTTTATTATTTTCATGCCTTGCCAACTCTATAATCCCAGTTTCTTTCTGTTAATTTAAATTTTCTGCAACACAATACATAAATGCAGAGTACATGTATTACATAAAATACATCTACATTTGTAAAAAATTATTTTAATAATATTGTGGTTTTTAAGTTTAGAACTTTGTGTTAAAATTGTTATCGTCTAAAGAAAACTTGAATGATTAAAAAAATGGTTATGCATATGGCAATTATTCTTTTACTTTGTCAGCATGAACCCTGTGTCTATGCAGGCTTTCCATGCACAGAATAAGTCAATTTTCATATGCCTTGGTAACACTCCTCCTTATTTTTTCTGCTTTTTAATTTCCTTAAAGTATTTTTGCTTTAATAAAGCATTTTACTCCGTCTCCATATTTATTCCTTGTGGATTCCTTGTTGTTTTACTGTCCCAGCTATACCCTCTCCCTTTTATTTTCACTTTCAATTCTTTCAAAATGAGAAATCTTTCCCTTCTGCCTTTAAATTCACAGGTGGGTAAGCATCAGATTTGTTGGCAGAAAAACTGCTGAGAAGCCTGGCCCTGGAGGCTGGCAGCTTCCCGGTGGGAAGAGAGCCACACTCCTCCTCCCACTCCCATTATCCTGCTCTGATTTCAGGAGCAATGGGAACCAAAGGAAGAACAAAGTCCAGCTAGCACAGCCCTGCTTTGGGGCTCCGCTCTGAGGGGCTGCATAAAGCTGGACAATAAATTGAAGCCTAGAAATAAATGTGTGGAACAGATATATGCAGCTCCAGTCCAGCTGCTGTTCTAGACTGACCTTCTTTTGCTTCAGTGGAAATTGGAGCTAATGGTGCCAGCTTCAGCATGCACTGGGGGATTAACTATTGTGATTCATGTTAAATTGCCACACTAATTTAGTTCTAGCAGACCTCAAGGCTTGGCTTTGGAATGTTTTTTATACATTGCAAAATGCTTTTACTGGATACCCTGGGTTACCAGCAATATCACTCCTATTCCTCAACTTTAATCTATCACAACAAATATATTATCTAACATGCAACACAAATATCTAAAGTAATTTCTCTCCAACATATTAGCTGTAGCACATCAAAACTGTCCGATTGCTATAGAAACACTGTACAACATTATCATTTGTGAGAAAAATATGTTGTCTCATAAATTTTATAGTAAAACCTTTATAAAATAAGTTGTTACATCTGTCAAACCAACCATATTTTAACAAACACGCCAGTAAGTGCTGTGAAAAGACTCTAAATAAATGCTGAAAACATCATATGATTTTGCATCAGTAAAGTGAGTCAATATTATCCAGTGAGTCACCTAGCTAATTCACAGCAAATTTATGTGATGGTATAAGATGGAAGGTGAATACACATTTCCACAGATCCTTCAGGGCAAATCAAATACGCAAGCTAGGGCAGGACAAATAATTGCAAAATATTAACAAGCTGCAGAAATCCATTTTCTGCACTTTGCGCTTGATAATATGTCAGTGCTCACATGCTCCTGCTTCCTTCTTGGCATTGGAAACAATCAGAAAGTAAAGACACACCATTATAGGACCAACAGAACTGCAAGAACCATGGTCATTAGTTACGTCCTTTTCTAAAACAGTAACGTTTCACAACCACAGCAAAAGATTTCTTCAATAAACTAAAGCAAATATCTCTTACGTATTAAAATGACAGCACATAATTTCCCCTACTAATAGGAAATTACAACAATTATTAGTGGTGTAAGGAAATACAGCAAAGGCTGTGGCTTACAGTAAGCCAGTGTAAGAATGCTTTTACCAAGGACCTGAATAGAATCCACATTCCCAGACTCATTCTCTCTCTGTACCTGTATATGGCATCTATTTATCTATCCAAAAAATAAAGAAAATGCATTCATAAAGAAGAATAACAGTGTTTGTATTTTAAGGGGCATTTTCACAATATTAATGGGAGGCTCTTGGGTTTTGATTTCCATGTGTTGGTTTTTGCTACCCTGAAAATTCTCCTCCCAATGCCTTCCTCATTTGTAACCCTGAAATTTTGGAACTGGACACTATATTGCTACCATAATGTTATAGAAAATTCACACTTCAGTCCAGCAAAGGATTTTTTCAGCAGCCAGTATATACTAAAGACTAATTAGCATTGAGCACTAATTTAAAATATGTATTATATATGTTACTCTATATTACTCAGTATGAATCTCATATACATAACCTTCGAGTAATTATATTAGAATTTTGCCTTCCTATTAACTTTTGATCAAAGAAACATATCCCATTGAAATTGCCATCTGCTGAACTTGCTTCTTGCCTTTGTTTCATCTTTCTGTGACATGGGAATAATCACCAATACTATCAGGAAAAAAAATATATAAATAACACCTTAAAGAAGTTTTCTCACTTCTGAAATCTGCAGGGGTTTGACTAAAAAGCAGAAAATAGAGTTTTGTCCTTTGTTAGTGAATGGCTGAATCTCCTTTCATAATTTCTGCTGATCAGTGAAAAAATATAAAAGAAAATGCAGCTCAGAATCACTAAGATCCTTATAAATGCTCTTGTATTAGATGCTTATGCAACAAACTGGAAGATTCACAGTGGCATTAAAAATAATCTCATTTGTGAAGCAGAAATTAAAATACTCCCTATTGATGAGATAAGCTTAAAACTAATTGATACAGCGAGTAAGCAACTGCTCCCATTAATTGTTGCTCCAAAGTTTTAATTGTTCACTACACTTTCATATACTTCTCATGGAAACAACAGGACAGACCACTCTCAGAGAAGAAGCTATTGGATAAACTAATTAATGGTTTGATCTGGTAATTTCAACATCACTGTGTTAAAAACAAGTAAGGGAAGCTCTGGGTGTGTCCCACCTGCAGAAGAAAGGTGTCCTCTTGCCACATGCAAGTCTAATTTAGACACGAGTTTCTCAACCTGGCAGCCCAGTTAAATTCTGGGTTTACTCAACAGTACTTTCACCAACCCAAACCCATCTGTCTTTCATTTCATTAAGAATTTACCTCACTCCTGGTTACCAAATGTTAGCTAGAATGTGTTAAGAACAGACCTTTCCATCTCCCCAAAGAGGAAAATGACAGACTGATTCATTTGATAGCATTTCTCAAGTCAGAAACAGGAAGGACCAAGAGTCACAAAAACCTTATCTATTTAGCAGACTTACTCCTCTTTTATATATAAAAGTAATGTTACCTTCTGAAAAAATCCACTAGCTCAAGAAGATGCTGATAACAACCCCCACCTCCTTTCACAGGAACAGACCTCCTTAGTTATTCAATTTATTTCAAACTATTCAAACACAGAACTTCTCTTCAACAAATATCCAGCAATCCCTGCTGTGTTATGGCAGTCCTGCTCTTCCAACAGCATGTAAAATTGTCCTTAAACATCTAAGGCTGTGTTGCTGCCTAAACCTTTTCAAGTCTTTCTTTTACTTCCTAGGTAACCAAAAGCAATGCACAAGGCAGAACTGTACAAAGCTTTTGAAACTTGCATGGGCAAGCAGACGGTGACCTGTACCTGCAGCACAGACATCTGAAAAGACCTCTAGGGCAGGAACTTAACACTTGGGCATTTTTATAGAGAGCTAAGGCAACAAAAATCTTGAAGTGTTTAAGCCCTCTAAGTGCTACAACTAAATAAACACTGCAGAATAAATAGTTACCTAACATACCCTTCTTTTGTCTCAGAGTCTGACCTGAATATTAAAAACCTAGTTATTCTGGTTAAAAACCAACTGGTTTGGTGATCTGTTCTGGCAGATGTATCACATCCTACATGAAGATTACCAAACTAATTACAAAAACATTTAAAATCCTTCCACTTCTTCCTATTACTTTCCCATCAAAAGCTATGGAGTCACCATTCCTGCACATGTCTGCTAAACCTACAAAATATTTTCTCTGCATTGAAATTTAAACTTATAACATGTCTTCAAAGGAACTCTAGTTGGCCACATCCCTGAAAGTTTGATCAACCAATCTGGACAACACTAGAACAATATTGCTTTAAATGGAAGAAGCCTTAAAGATCACCTCGTTCCAATCCCCCTGCCGTGGGCAGGGACACCTTTCATTGGACCAGGTTGCTCAGGGCCCTCTCCAACCTGCCTTTTACTTCCAGGGATGGAGCATCCAGTTTCTCTAGCCAACCTGTTCCAGTGCCTCACCATCCTCACTGTACAGAATTTCCTCCTAATATATAATTTAAACCTACTCTCAGTTTGAAACAATCACCTCTTGTCCTATCACTACATGCCCATGTAAACACCCTCTCTCCATTTTTCATAGGCTTCCTTCAGGTATTGGAAGGCCACAACTAGGTCATCTAGAGCCTTCTTTTCTCTAGGATTAAAACAGCACTTGCTCTGGTATAAAAAACTGGTTTTCATCTTTGAAAAGTCATTGCTTTATCACATTGAACATCTTTGTTGCTTTTTCCTGAGGTTTTTGTTGGCTTTTTTCCTCCCCCCCCCCCTTTTTTTTTTCTCCTGAAAAGAGATACTTAGTTACTCACCTCACCTCTCTATCCTTTCTGCTCAACTGCCCCATTAATTGATTCCAGAGTTTTATCTGGGAGATAGTCCCTTCTGGCTTGTATTTTTCTTTCATAACAAGCCAACACCCTACCAAACATTCAGTGTCTGACAAGATAACAATTTCTGGCCCAACAAGACATGATTTAAATGTTGCCTCCTCTGCTCTGAGGGACCAAGGAGAGGTCACAGAAAGGCAGCAGACTCTTGAGTTGAGAAGTGCACTATTGCAATATATGTTGCTCTGGCACAGCTTTGCTCTGAGATAACAAGACAGATAGACCAGGCTATGGCTCATTTCTTTATACACATTCCACATTCTTTTGACTTTTGGAAGTTTTGTAATTTATTCCACATGAAACAAAAATTTAGACAGTAGAGAAAAATATACCCTTGGAATATGAAGAATACCATTATCATAAGAGGAAACAAGATAAAAAAAATCATAGATTGGCTACACAGCCTTAACAAAGACTGAAGAACTAAAGCACCCAAAAGAAAAAAAAGAAAAAAAGAAAAAAAAAGAAAAAAAGAAAAAAAAAGTCAGCAGTGCCTGTAAATTAGGAAGAAAAACCAACCAACCAATCCAAAACCAAACAGGGCAAATAAACTAATAAACTTCAGGTTCTCCAAATGCTTCTCAGAAAAGCAAATTTTCCTGTTTTCAATCTATTTCAGAGGATATATAGCCATAAGTAGTGCACATTGCTCCCATTACTGGGTGAATAACCTAGCAAACAACAGAGACACAATTGCTCTGAAATGATAGCTGAAGTTTTACTTGTTGTCAATAGAAAAGAAGGGGAAAAAAAGAAAAAGAGTATTACAGTACCTTAACTTATAAAATGTTCTATTTGATTCAATCCTGCTTTTCCATTTAATTTTCATTTATTTTACTGAAACTTTAAAATACAATAAAGCTTTAAAAAGTATCTGTCTGAATTTCGTTCTTTTGGCAGATATTTTCCTCCTGGCTTCTCTAATCCGTTTTATATGAGCTGGCATCTTAAAAAGCATGCTTTAGTATGCAGAGCCTAACAGTACCATTGAAACCTCCTGACAGCCTGCTTCTCAGAAGCAAAAAAGACATTATCTCCCCAAAAGACCTGCTCTAAACAGTGTTCTCTTTTGCACATGAGCTACCTGTCACCCCATGCCCTGTTTCTTGTTATTCATAGAGCTGCACATCAAAGAGAACCAATCCTGAGAGCACATACAGGAAAACTTACTCTTTTGGTTAAGCACACAGCTGTTTATATAATAGTGTGTTGCTTTGCATGTACATAAATGAATTTGGCTTTTATGAAAATTCTCCTGGAATATTGGAGATTTCAGTCTCTTATTAAATAAACACAGAGCAGCAACATAATATTACTTCATAAGAGAGCAACACTGAGACTGATACACATGCAATGATGTATAAATGCCTGTCTATAGAAAGCTGCAGTATGTGCCCCATGACTTCAGAAAGTTCTTAACAGAATGTTATACTGAGCTGACAAAAATGTACAATGCCACTCACCTCAGTTTAATACTTATTTCAGGAAGAGAAGGCTGAAGGAACTCCACTGTGGTCTGCTTGCTAAATTACCCCAGAATACATTTTAGTACTTTATAAACTGTTACATACAACATTCAATATCCTACTCTCTTTATGAATAATAAAAAATGTTATTTTCAGTTTGTTGAAAAAAATACTTCAGTTTTTACAGCATAGTGTGTAATGAATTAATTACACACCAGGTAATTAGAATCTAAAATATTCACCATGCTAACTTAAAAGAAGGCTGAATACTAATTAAAGACTGACATGCTCTTTGACCCCAACCAGCTTTCTTTGAACACAAAACCTCTCAGATTTCTCAAATGTCAAGCCTTGCTACTTTTCCACACAAGTGTATTGAGCCTTCAAATGCAGCAGAAATCCTGTCTTTATGATGCTCTTCAGAACAATGAAAGAACAGGCAATGTTTGTATGTTGGCTGTTGCAGACATTCAGGTTAAAAACCCCCTACATCCTTCATAAGCACACCAGGCCTTATTTGCTCCACTCCCTATTTTGCTTGCATACTGAAAACCCTCTCATGTTAGTGTGACTAACTTTTTTATATCATTTTTTCTCTGTTTAATCATTTTACAATTCAACCATTTCATAGTTTAGCTGTTGTTTCAACAGGATGGTCTCTAACAGATTTGCTGGGAACTGAACTACCTGTAGGTTCTGGCCAGACTGGCATTTTCCACAAGCTTGTGAGAGAAACAAATTTGATTTAAGGAGAAAATGCAATGGTAATGAATCAATTTCCAGTGCTTTATGATGTATAATTCTACTCAGAGTTTCTCAGTTCTCTAAATATCTGCCTTCCCCTGAGGTTTTGTGCACACACTAAATCTCCTCTCCCAGAAAGACTAACACATGCCATCCATACACAGTTTCCTACTGTGGGTGCACATTCATAACAAAGAATGAATACTTTATTGCTTATCCAGTACCTGTAGAGTTTATGTATGCTGCATCCCCTTATGCTAAACTAAAAGACTTGGAAGTAGGTAAATGGTAGATTTGCATATCAACAAAACACTTCTGACAACTCCAGTTATTAATGGCTAGCTACCCCTCCTCCCTTCAATGCCTGTCCACATGATCATTCACACTGTCTCTGATTCAAAGCAGTATCCTCCCACATATTCACAGTTGATTAGGAGTTAGATTTGAGAGCCTTTCAGCTGCACAGCTGACACAGGACCGCCAAGAACAGCTTTGCTTCTGGATGTCTCTAGAAAAGGGCAGAGTTTGGTAACAGGGTAGCAAACAAGGGGGTTACTGTCCAGATGTCAGGACCACAGAACTTCCCATCAGCTCAGCACTAATTCAAACACTGACAGGTGTAGAAGGCAATGTACCTCATGGTAAACTCTGATGACTTGTTACCCTGTTAGTCTCCTTAGTGATAGGCTTATATTGACTGTAATTATCTTAAGTAACCAAAACACCAGAGTTAAATAAAAAAAGTAAATTCTGAAGCTGAAGTGTTCCAAGCACATGATCATCCAAATTGTAACTGGCATCTGGACAAGCAAGTAACAATCACATACCTTGAACTGACAGCATGCATTTCTAGAGAATAATTATTAAATAATAAGTCTAAAATTCAAGCAAGACTCTGAATCTCAGTGGTGGCCAACAACTGTCTCCTAAAGTCTAGTTTTCACAGATTCACAAATCACCTCAATCAAATCTCTAAAGGGCCATGGCCATGGAGTAAGGGACCACAGAGTAACTTTCCAGCCACTAGCCAATTTCAACAGAAGTCATAACTTTGCAGAGGTTTCAACGATGCCAAGTGTCTCTTCACCTTTGGAAAATCAGTAGCTGTGTATGAAGGGAAATCCAAACCTGCAGCCTATCACTGAAAACAGAATTGTAGCTCAGAGTAGCTGTCACTGGTTTAATGAGGACATGTGCACAGCTGCCTATAGGCTCAGGAAAGACAGGACATAAATCCTGAGGAAATCAGGCTTCATTAGTTCTGTTGCCTATAAGCAGATTGCAATAGGAGAACACACAAATGGAAAAGTTTATTGTGTAAGAAATCAGTCCAATCTCCTTCACAGTATGTCACTATACAGTCTTGATATAATACAATCTTGATTTTCATTCCCTTCCCTGTTTACAACCTGCATTTATCAGAATTCTGCCATTTTCACTAGTCTCTCAGCATACAGGTACCAAATTTTTTAATTTCTTTTTACTTTTATCTAAAAAAGACTTTAAGACTCTATGTCCAAAATACCTTTTTGCCCTTTTTTGTCTCTAAATGAAAGTTATTGTTCTATTTGAGAGGGCAAGCAGGTAAAAGAAATGTTATAACATTTTTAAATAATAAAACTAATGCAAGCATATGACAGAAGGAAACTGTCAACCACAACAAAATCAGAATAACTACAACTTACTGCTTTGATAAACTTGAAAACACTCATAGTTTATAGAAATGTAGCTCTCAAAGGAGCCAGGAGAATAATATCTGCCATGGCAACCAAACAGAGCAGTCTTCTGGCACTTTCTGAATGAGCATTTAGGAGGAGATTAATTCAATACTCTGCATGATGAAAGGGCTCTTGAGATCCATAACTGTCTCCCACAAATTACCCTTATTGTACAACTGGATGTTTAGAACAGATTGCACATTATCTATATTGAACTAGAGCTTTCACAGCAAATTTATACGAAACAGATTAAGCCCACATGATGTGTCACACTATTTTTCACCCACTCATTTCAGGGCATTTATAAAAATGGGCATTTTATTAAATGGATCATTTCAGTTTTGCAGGATTTATTTTGAAGCTTATTTATATTTAGAAGTACTGTAAAGCCTTTTTACTATATAACTTTGAAATTTCTGAAACATGTAAAAGCATAAAAAGATACTACAGAATTTACAGTATAGTATGTAAACAGACAGCAGAAATACTGTCACGTAAACAAGCATTATTGTCTTCGTCGTGTTTCATGCTATTTTGAATTTACAGTAAATTCAAGTGATGACATTATTATTATCGTTGTTGTTATTATTATTATTATTATATTACTATTAAATCTTGCCTCCCAGGAAGAAGGTGATCTGGTATTTTCTTTACTGATTTTCTCATATTGCATCCAATCATACTGTACAACATAAAAAGCAGAAGAAACCTGGAGTAGAACAAGATCTAGAGTGTGAGCACACTTAGAAATGATTGCAGGACAGAAGAGCCAGTCAGTTACTCTTAGGAAAGAGGAAACACATCTCTTCTGAGGCTACTGAAAACTCTTCTCTGCAGCCCAGCAATGCTCAAGATGAAGTATTTCACCTGCTGGTTTAAATGAAGAGCTTTCCAGTCATTTGCAGTTATGACTAACACCTGGATTGCACAAACTGTTCTGGAGGATGCACACCCAAGAAGTAGTCTTAGCCAGTCTGATGAGAGCGACTTGAGGTTGAAGATTACAAATAGCTTTGATTCAGTTTTGTATCTGGCAAGTGCAATGAATGAAAGGTGAACTTTTCAAAAAATTTCTAAAGGCCACACATAATTTGTAGTGATAGACAGTGGAAATTAGACACTTAATCCATCAGCTTCTCTGAAAATCTCACTTTGGCTTTGATTACATTATCATACATTATTTCTGAAAAATCCCTATCTTCTTTACAAGTAGGAATGCATTAGGCAGGCAACAAGAAAAACAAAAAAGTAGTGAGTGTAATTACAATTTTGAAGATCCAAGACTTACGTAGAGCTACCATTTATTTGCAAATGAGACAATTCTGAACCTACACCGCGTGAGTACAGATTGTACTCTGTACTGTGTGTGGAGGAACTGAGTATCCTGAATAATGAACACCATGTAAATCAAGCAACAGCAGTTAGGTTCTAAGCAGAGGAAAAACAAGTATTTACCTTGCCATTAAACGGTGAAAATAAAAATAAATTTAGGTGAAACAACCTCACTGACTGAACATCCTGTAACTTAGATGGAGCTAAGAATATTGGGTGGAATAAAAATCCAGAGCACAAGGAGTAAAGCTGTGGTTTGCCAAGTTTCCTTCAACTTACTACTTCTCACTTCAGTCCTATTTTATAACTATTATATCACTGACAAACCTTCAGTCCTCACTTTGGTACTGATAATTAATGCTGTTATAAGTTTTAGAAGGTCTTTAAAAACATTAGGTGTTTCAAGCATCCAAAATCCAAAAAAAACCATCCCTCTGGACTTAAGTGTGAGAGGCTCTCAAACTAATGGAGTTGGACTGATTATTCCAGACAAAGACTTTCATGTTTCATGACTCTTTAAAAAAACAATGAAGTGAAACAGATTTGTACATTTCACCATTTAAACTCTACACAGGTTTTCTGTGGAAAGGAATTCTACACAGGTTTTAATACCTGCACTTTAGTTGAGGTTTTGCAAACCAGTATAGTGATACCTCTCCCAGAAGTATATCTGTTGATTAACAAACCTCCAAAATAAATCTTTCCTGTATAAATAGAATTAAATGTGTTACAATTTCAAATTGAAAATTGTCTCAAAGGATTTGCAGAAGTACTTACATGATCGAGTAATTTACTTCTCCAAAATATTCTATTGACCTATTGATTCTATTGATCCTCAAGATCATTATTTTCCAAAGCTCCTCTTCACAAACAAGCTAGTCAAATCTACAAAACGTGGTAAGAATTTGGATCTGCAATTCATGGAAGAAAATATGCAACCAGAGAGCAAAGAATCATTCACAGATATGAAACCTATCCCAGCACCAAATTCCTCTGTCTCTATGTCAGCTGAATCTGAGGCTTTATGCCTCCAATCTTCCTTCCTTTTCTTTCATAAAAAAACCCCAACCACAAATGTCACAGTTAAAATTATCTTTCTGATCCTTTAAATTGAATCCTACCTTCCTGTGCCTTTAAATTTTCACCATTCTCTTCAGCCTACTGCTCCTTCACATGAAACTAAATTCTTCCAGCTTCTGGAAGTTTTGTGATCTATTCTGCATCCACTTGCTCCATTGTGACACAGAAAACTTAACTCTTCTCATGGCTTTGCCAAAAAGTAATTCCTTGCAAGCATGCTTTTCCCTCAAAGTCATTGTTCATGAGGCCACACAGGTATGGAAAAGCTCTCCATGAGGATTCAGAAGTATCCTGAAAAATCACTTTTAATGTATAAAAACGGTCCATAAAACCCTATATAAGGTCAGGTATTTATTAGTCATTTATTATGAACATGTTTTCGGGGGGGGGGGGGGGGGCTAAGAGCTCTTCATTAGATCTGATTAAATCTGCCAAAATACCTGATTGAGTTTTTTTTATCATGTTCTCCAGAACCTATTTTTGCTATAGTTCTAATATTGTACGTTAATAAAATAGAAAGTATTATCTAATCTTAGCTATAGATATCACTACTTGTCTCCATTAATAGTTACAGTGAGAAAATGGAAATGCAGAATGACCTGTAACATATTTAGAGTATAGTATCGGGAAGGGAATATATTTTGTAGGAGTGAGTTCTTTTCATGACTGAGTAAAGACATAATGAGAGCCATACTTCACATTAGGAAAGTTTTATAGTTTCAGATATTCTGAATGAATGTAAAAGTTAAATTTAGTAAGATGTGTTCTGAAGGCAACCTTGTCATTTGAACACCTTTTGAGTCCTTAGGAACAGGGCTGATTGTTGCCTTGGAAACAAAGACTGCTCTAGTGTGTTCATTTCAAGGGATTCAGTCAATTTGAAGTCAAATTTCCAATTGCTAATTTTATAGACAGTGCAGGTGCAAAAGTTTTAAAGATGAGAACAGAAATGGTTTGCAATGCTGTTCCCTGACAACAGTGTATATTTATTTATTTATTTGGCACTGCCCTTGAGAAATGATGATGCTCTTACATAACACTCTCCAGGAAACTCAATTGTATACTGTCCCCCTGCATAAGAGGGTGATTATGATAATGGAGGAAACAAACCTAAAAGTGAAAATGCAAAAACCTTCAGGCATAAACAAACAATGTATAATTTGGTCCTTGTGTTCTTTAAACTGATCTAGGATATTTATAAAAAAATAAACAGGATAACAAGCAAAAAACCACCCAATGCTCTACTTGTATGGATACATTCTTTTTTTCTATGTATCTATGTTTAGACAAAGTATTTGTGAAAATGAGGACTAACATTTAAAAAGACATTCCATTCATCATTTCAGTGAAGCCACTTCACTTAAATAAAGCACAAAAAAGGATAGGAAGAGACACTACCAAGCAGGACCTTTGATAGGAGATGACACTCATATTTTCCAAAGCTCAAATTCAGTCTTGTATTAATGGGCCCTATTACTCACCCTCAAGAAAATAATGACATATCTAACTTTGTCCCTTACTTGATCAACATATAAACACTTCCATTTTCAAACAGGATTTAAATTATGGGCCACATTATTAGCTGGTTTCTACCCATGAAAATACTGACACTTCAGCCTGAAGGAGACTTGTCCCAAGATGCTCCATGTACAGTTAACAGAGAGGAGTAAGTTCCTTCATAGATTTCTTGTAATTCAGAGGGAGATTTCTGAGACTGGTATATTTAAAGCAAGGTTTCCCAGTATACCTATATAATATTCAGTGCAGGTAATTGAATAGTCCTAGCTATGATAGCAAAATGCCAGTACCACATAAATACCTCCAATCAGCTATAGGAATTTTATGCTGCTAAAAATATTTTTTCTTTCTCACATGCACAGGGCTCCGTAACTTCTATTACCTCCCACTGTCAGGAAGTTACAAAACACATCCCCAGAGCATTCATTCATCAATCCATTTTGCAGAAACTATTGTTTACACTCAATTGTAAAAGAATCATTTGCCCATCTTAAATCTGCATTCTCCATTCCTGCTTGTGAAATTCAACCAGACTCTTCTTCAGTGTTCCAGGATTTAATATATCTAAACATTTTTCATGACTAGCCTTGTCTTTCTAATCAAACTGCAAAACCCCTATCTCAAGACTGATAAAAATGGAAATTATTTCACTAGAGAAGGAGCAGTTCATACAGAAAAAAAAATTATTTCCACATAAGCATATGCAGTATAGGGGCCACAGGCAGCAGATATACCCAAAGCGGGGGGGAAAAAACCCCAACCTTTAAAACCCCTGAAATAGTAAATAGAATTTAAATGAAGTAGCCACTGAATGATTCAACATTTAAAAATTATCATGGACAAGTTGATTCAGTATTACCAAAAAACAACTGTAAGGGTATATGGCTATGTACAGACCCAGAGGCACATGTAGGTGTATAAATGTGTATATGTGGACAGGAGTTAGTGTATTAGGAAAATAAAAATGTACTTCAAATAGAATAAGAGAACTCAACATACATTTCAACATGATAATGAAGGCAGGAATTGCTCATTTTTTCTACTGTGAAGACAACAAAATTGCTTGATTTTGGTATCAATGCAAAGCTAAAAAGCAAATGAAGGAACATGATCTTCTAAATGTGCCATGTGCAACTACCTTTTCTGTCACTCCTCCACGTTCCTCAACTTTCAGGTTTCAGTGCTCAGGTTTTTTTGCACCAGGCTTTCTTTGGAAACCATCACATTCTGCTATCACTGAAATGAAAGCCTTCAAGAACTGAGTATTTTGAGTGTGTAACAAAAATGTGTGCATAATGAGGGTAAATTAAATGCAATTTAATCTGTTTGAGAGGCTGGGAGATATTGTTCAAATACTGAATATTGTGATGAGTGAACTGAACAATTCAGAATAGATTCTTTTCTTCCATAGTTCTTTGTTTGTGTCCTTATAAAATCAATGTAAACAAACTGCCTAGCAGAGCAAGGCTGCCATGGGTACTTAAATTACTTTTTTCAGCTCGTTTCTTTTCCTGGATTAATTCCATTGTCACTTTGTGTAGAGCAACACTCTTAGTGGCAGATAAATGATGTTTACAAAATACTCACTGTACAGGGACTTTAAAATGCCTAACAGCTGATTAGTGTCCAGGGCAAACTGCAACGAGGCAAGGAGTATAGTTATGAAATCAGGTTCAGGAAACTCACTGCATGACAACCTAACAACATCTCTCCCACGGAGATAAGAAATATTAAATTAAGTAAAACAGAGAAATGTGAAACTGGGAAGATTAGAAGAGTCTACACACCAAAATGAATAAAGACAAAAACCCTTTCAGAACAAAATACAATGAACGGAATAAAAAAGCAGGTACAAAATTTGAGAGAAGACATTTGAGAGAGGAAGGGGGGGTGGTGTGACTATTTTTATACCAAACAATTCTGTAAACCACATTTATTTCATACTCAGGGACATTGTCAGATAAGGGCAACCATCTGGGCACAGACTGATGTACAGAAGTAACTCATTGTAAGGGTAATGAGCTAACTTGTTTATCCCTTGTTTACCTAAAGATTCAATGCTAAAAGAAACACTATTTTACTTTAACTGGTTCTTTAAGTTATATTGTATGGATTTTCTGGTGATACACTTGACACCAAAGATTGTTGTGGACTGCTGGTCCTGAAATCCCAACTGGAGAAGAAACAACCAGCTCCCCATTTCTTTATAGATAAGGAACCAATAAGATACAAACTCATGCTGAGGCAAAAAACTACAGTGCAGCATGATAAACACAGGCTATACATACTGCATATGCATTATACCTCCACATGCAAATAATTGTATTACATAAAAACTGCCTACAGAGACATCTCCCAGTGACTAGTGAGTTACACATGGACAAGATGTTTGTGTGAAATATTCTACTTAAACAGAACAGGAACTGTAGGATGGCTTCATAGGGCAATCTTCCTAGACTTGGGAAATAAGGACAGAGATCTTCCTCAAGTAAAAGACATGAATCTCAGTTTGCACTAACAAAGCAAAAAGCATTTGTTCACAAACTACACATCGAGATCCCAGCAACTGTGAGGTGACAAAATGTGTTTCATGGCACTGAAGAAGGAAAACAGGCTGCAGTATCTTCTGCCAAATGTCTTTTGTAGAGTTCCCAGAAAGCTGAGATTAATGTAGGACCAGCCAAGAGACTGAAATAGCAGAAAGCTTTCTGCAGGAGGTTGGAGGGGAAGGTCTGACACAGCCGAATTGCCCCTCACTCTGGCAGTGAATTGCATCAATGGCACTGTAAAAACAACACCAGATGCAGCAATGCTGGATATGAACACAGATCCCAACTGCAGTTCTGAGAAGCACCATCAAGCAGAAGAGGTAACTGGGCTACAGGCTGGACTCACATTCTAGCAGTCTCTAATAAAAAGTGTGCTCAGTTTAGTTCAATGTTGGTCAGGTACAGAGGCTGCAGCTTCATGGTGACTACCCCACGACCAAAGCAAACTGTTTCTGGACAGAGTGAAACTAAGACTGCTCTCATTTTGTTTGAACAGTGACCATTATAGCACTCTGTCAGCATTTGGCCTCTGGACATGTGATCTGTGTTCCACAGTATCTGGATGAGAAAAAGCTCCTTGCAAACATTCTATGCCATCTGCATGAAGGCATTGTGCTGCCTTTCCCACCTCCGAGCTAGTTTTTCAGAGACTGAGGGATGAAAAAGAATACTCCTTTGCAAAGCTTAATTCAATTTCCCAATAACTTAAGAAGACAATGTCTTACAGAGGAGTGGTATGTTATCTGTTACAGTTACTACAGATTTCAACCATTTAACCTGTAATATAAATTTAATCTGGCACACTGTCAGGAAGGAGCTGTAGCTATCTGACCAAAGCATGAAGAATCGAGCTCTTACTGCTACCATTAAAACATGCTGCAGAGGGTGGAAAAGGTTCATCATCAAGCACCTTTCAATCTTGATCTTAAACTGTGATGGATTAAAGAAGCCTCAGCAGATATTCCCCTCCAAGATATATCTATGCTTTTATTTGCAGGAGAACTGAAGATGAATCTGTAGAAGATTTTAATAGCAATAACAAAATAACTAGCAAATAAATTGCTGAGCTGCAATTCTGTTTTCCAAATAAAAAGAAATGCTTATTCAGACTGCATATAAACAGCAGGCCTGCCCTGCTGGGCCTAAAAACTCCCCACCATTTCATAGTATTGAAACATATTCCTCTGCATTAGAAGTCACTGTATGTGATTTGCTCTTTTCTACAGATACTCAGATAAAAAATAAATAAATTTATTTCTCATGGACAGTCAGTTCTGTAGCTCTTACAAATTATTGTATTACCTATGAATATTTTAATATGTGTGTCTCATGCAATCATGCTGCCGCTGCTGCAGAAGTAACAGAGATACTCATTTTCCAAGAGTGCTGCATGTGTTTCCAGGCTGGTTTCAGGCGGGTGGCAGTGAGTTTTGGAAGAGCAGCCAGTGACCTGGAGCATGGGGGAGCTCTTATGTAATATGCTTATACACCTTACATAACTTTCATATACTGTGACAGCCAAACCATCTTCCAGATATTTGACTATCTGACAGCTCTCCCTCTCCAACTCTCTCACTATCCGGCTCTCAAGGACAAAAAATTTTAAAAACTCCTAACAATCCTCTCTCACATCCCCTGCCCACCAAACTCCCCATATTACAGACAGTAATGGCATAATGCTCGCTACCAGCAGGAACAGATGAGGTCTCTGCTTTTTGAACATTTTCACATACATCCCCTGCCAGTAAACCTAACTTTAGAAAAATCACATTTTGCACACACTACAGCCATGGTTTCACAGCAAGAGAAACCTCTGTTTTCACAAGTGCTTTTTCTTCTTTGTCCCCAGTAATTTAATCTCTAGCTGAGTGGATGGCAAATATTAACCAAGGGCATTCACCGAGGAGGAAAGGAAAGAAAATTGTTGTGCAGTTGTCAAGTATTTCACAAAGCTACAACTTTTGAACATATCCTGTGAAAAAACAGTCCTTACCAGCTGATATCTGAGATCATTGCTGATATCAATGCAAAAAACAAAGCACGTTAAGAAAATTACCTCTATTTGCCTTTTCTAGGATATTTGCACAATACATAATGTTTTTTTTACATGTTTGTTTATAATAATTTATAGCTTGCAAAAAACATTATTTGCAAAATAAAGTCTTTCCAGAAAATCTAGGCATAAATAATGAACTCATATATTTTTGATCAACAAAAAGTTTAACTCATAGCACATTTTTGTAGCCTAACAGCCTCATTTTGCACCAGTATTAAAATGACACTGGCAGAATACAAAAAGCAGAGATGCTATTTTAAGTATGAAACAACCAGCATTCTTCTTAAGTGCCAGCTCTAAGGAAGCAGAATCACTCAGGTTTTCTTGCCATTGAAGCTGTGACCTTCATTGTGAGATACCCTTTCTTTAACCTTGTCAACAAAAATGGAACACGGAATCTGAGTTTAAAAAGTCGCATTTAGCAGTAGCATGCTTAGAAACACAGTCAGAGGATACAAGATAATTTGACCTAAAAAAGCTAAGAGGCTTTGGGCATTAAAGCAGACTCTCAAATGTTTATCTTAGCGCAACAGTTTTGCCCTCAAAGCTACCCGGTATGATTAATGTTTGCTGGAAAACATTATGCACACACAATACCTAAGTAGAAAGACAGTAACTTTTAAATGCATATCCTCCAGGGAAAGCAGCTGCCTATAGTCAGCTGAACTTTTCAAAACCTGCTTATTGTGACTATAAAGATGCCTTTAAGAAAATAAATAAAGTAAATCAGTACTTACAAAGAAAAGATGTAACTCAAGTAGGCAGAAAGCAAAGGCTGCTGGAATTTGGCTACACATTATGGAGGTGCTGGCCAGAATTCCCTAAGGAAAATGTCCCCCTAGAACTACAGGACATACCAAACAGCAGAAAGATACAAACTCTTTGCATTTTTAAGTACTCCGTGCATGAAACAAATTCTAAACCCTTCTGCACATAAGTGCCTCTCATAAGAAAGCTAATTACTAATAGAATGTTAAATTTATAATTAAATAAAAAATCCAGATGCACACTACAACTTCATATAGGAGTCACACATGTAAATAACCCAATATATTAATGAATATGTATCTATTCCTCATCAGTGCGATATTTTCTTCTTCTATAAAGTTAACCAAGTTTGAAAGAGTGGATTTTTTAATAAAAAGAAACTTTAATTTTTTAATAAAAATTAACTTTAGTCCCAGTCCAAAGTGATAGAAATTAGCTATTTTAAGAAAATAAACAATATCATGGCACTATTACATTGCGGTGTAACTGCCCAGCATATTTCAAAAACATAACAGGCCATGAGATCAACCACCACCAAGTCATGCTACCTTGTCTAATGACAACTACCAAACTGGCAGTGTTCAAGACTTTTCATGTTTTATCAGAGTAACCAATTTTCCATGAAAAAAGAAGAGGAAAGTACCCTTAGTACCCAATATCCCCACTATAGTGGCAAGAAACAGATTAGGTAAATCAATTCAGGTACTGTAATGGGGTGGAAGAAAAGAAACTACAGGAATCTTGCCAACTTGAATTTTCCCAAATTTGCTTATTGGTATGGCATTCCTTGTGTTAGCAAAATGTTAACCTGGCCTCCAAGAAAGAGGACTATTTGCACCAATGCACATTATTTGACCATATATACACAAACAGAAGAAAAAAGGAGTCAGCTAAAGCCCTGAAGCATGTGATTTGATTATACTAATTGTCTTAAAGCAAATTTTCAAGCGTCATTAACAAGCTATATCAGGCCATCATATTTTCCACAAAGCTCATAAAAAAAAGTTACAGAAACTCAAATTCATGTGTTACAGAAGCCAAAAGGACCTCCATGACAATTTAGCCAAATACCTCATCTCATATATAAAAGCTAAAGACTTTTTCCCACAAAACCAAATGAAAACATATAAAACATCTGCAAACCATCAACCTATATCCTTGGCACCAAGAATTATGAGTTGTGGCATTTCTGCTAAAGGATACTGTGGACTCTAAAGCCTAAAATGGTTCAAAAGGGAGCAGAACACTACCATGGAAGAGAGAATAACTTAAGATTACTAAACTCTAAGATACTGCATCTGTCTTAGAGAAATCAAGAGCTAGAAATGACTGGAAATTGTGAGAGTTTTAGGAGGAAGCACACCACCTAGTTGCCACACTTCCCTGCTCTTTTCTAGACGTTTGTGGATGCTGGTAGAGATGGCACACTATCTGATAAAAGTTCTTTTTGTCCCTCACATGCTTGTTTTCTAGTCTGGACCAACATTTACCTATTTCCACAGATACAAAATCACGCCTGCTTTATGTAATGTCTGATTTCAGACACTGGGCCACATGATGTTTTTATCAAGAAGGTCTCCCACTACACTTCCACACACTAGAAAATACATACCTACATAACTTACATAACGACATCTCTCACCCTTTTCTCGACAAGCTAAATAAATTGTCCCTAAATAACCTCCCCTGTATTATGGCAGCAAAGGTTACAAACTGCTGGTTCAGGCTGTCACTTAATTTATGAGAATCACTTGTACATGTATTAAAAAGAACTGATGATACTGGAACAAAAGGCTTATAAATGTCCCTGTGGTAGATAGAGACTTCTCACACACGCATCTTAAATGTGCATTAGTTGGAAAAAGTATCTGAGCTTTATCTCTGCAGACTTTCTTATCATCATCTCCTGGATTCTTGTATGCCATCAGAGCTCCTTTCTGATTCCCTTGATAATACAAGTGCTACCAGTCTCCTCACAAGGAAGCTAGCTCTTGCTAGCTGGAAATGAAGAAAAAAGCAAATTAGAACTTCTTTCTGGTTGATACCTCATGCCTGCTTCTAGGGAAGTGACTTAACACAGGTCCTGGTTTTGCTGCCTGAGCTGGCACAGGGAGAAAAAGGGACTGTCAATCTCCCTTCCCCTTCATGCACAGAATCTCTGCATCTTCCTCAGACACTGGACATCCTGTCACGCCCTGTCAAGGGATCAAGTTTTCTGCAGTTCCTCATCACTTACCAGTTTTATTTCAATCAAGCTGTGTCTACCACTGAACAGTGTATCTCCATCACAACTGCACAATCATTAATGAAAATACTAGTTTCCTCACCGTATCTGTGAAACACATACACTAAATTTTGCTGGTGCTGTCCTGCCACATATACATATTCAATTTGGAGTTAGAGTGCTTAAATTTCTACTAGTGACAGAGGTTGGACTTCTTTTGATACATGCATAGCACATTTTCACAAAATAAATCTCTCATACAGTTCAAAGTGTTCCAGAAAAAAAAAAAAAGATGGATTTTATTTTAATCATCCAAAGCAAATAGGAGAAAACTCCAAAAACCTCTCTGACAAAATGTCACTCTGCAGGAGGTGTTTATTTTAAAAATATGACCTTTCCTAGTCCACAAGGAGCTTCAGTTATACCAACTAGCTCAACATGGGGATGTGGGCTTGATGATTTCTAGCTGTCCCTTTAAAACGACACCAATCTACAATTCTATGAAATCACAAACTCTTAAAGAATGTGTTTTAATATAGTCTAGGTGTCAGTCTGGATACTGGCAAAGGGCAAAATTATCTACAACATTATAGCAAAATTCCTTATATCATGGATACAGCAAGTCTTAGAAAACAGGTACTGACACAGAACACATACTTGCTAATTATCTATGAACAAGTGGGTGGTGTCTATTCTGATACAACAGAGATACCTACATCAGACAATCACTTTTTAGCTGATATGGATGAGCATATGTAGAGTTTGAAGAAGCATTCTAATACAAGGGAGTTAAAATAAATAAAACCACCTTTGTTGGACCAAGCCACTTCATATCCGTCTGTTCACTTGGAAGGTTTTCCTCAGCACAAATTTGACTACATTCAAATTTTTGAATTATCACAAATTTTGAGAAGCAGCAAAAAGGACAAGTAGACAAAATCAGGTTGCCAAATAATATGCATAAATTACAAGAGTATAAATGAAATATGAATTGGTAATTTGTTCTAAAAAATGATGAGTGGCAGAAAAACCCCAAGCCAAAATTCAAATGTTGCCATATGTTGTCCAGCCTGTGGGAACTCAGTGACTCCTAGAGAACGGTAGTTTGATTATGAGTCCATCACTTGCACTACCTGCCAGGCAGGTATCCACACACAGACACCTCAAGAGACAGAGGCATTCAAAGACTGAAACCTCATGCAATGCAGTCTTTGCTAGTTTTGGAGAAGGAAGAGAAACCATTCCATCCATCCTGAACTCCAACTAGATGAGAGGGTGAGGGAGAGGAAAGGTAATGCTTTAAGACAGGTTTGTAGGAAAAAACCCCAATATCTTAGCAGATATTACTGGTACAGAGCAGTACTTGGGAGAGCTACTGCACAAATTGTCACTGCTTGTGTGACAGGAATCCAATCCAAGCAGGACAGGGTTCACTCTGTGACAGTCAAAGCGGAGGGGTCTCTGCAGTAAGAGATCCCTGATGAGATTAAAGCTCAAGCCATAGCTGTAGCAGAAAGTGTAAGGAAAGATGGATTCAGTAAGGTACAGATCAAAGTGTCAGTAGCATCTCCTCTCTTACTTTGCAGCACAGTCCTTGACTATACTAAGGGATTCTGCTGTCTATTGTGAATCAAGTGAAAATGTTCTGTATTTATATACACTGGTGACACTGTTTATACCTGATTTGCTTGTACCTACCTGTGATTATAAAGTAACCTGTGGCCTGCCCATTAAAATAATGCCTCTAACTTGCAGGTTCAGGTCAACACCATAGATTGGAAAAACACAGAAAACAATGCACAATGGAGGCAAGTACCAATTTCTTACCTTTTTTAAATCACCCTCTCAATATGTTTTCAACTACACCAGCTCTTTAGATGCTGGGAGAAGGTAAAGAATTAGGTATTTGAAAGTGCCAGAAGCAGCAGCCCATGAAACTTCCTTTATGAAGTTCTCTGTGATGGAAGTGAAGAACATTTGCACAAGGACTACTCTAACATACAAAAAGCATGTGTTTATGTATAACACAATTAAGTATTAATACACACTATTGAATTTAAATAAAATGCACACACATTAACTACTTATTTTTCTTTTTATGTTATCCAGACAAGCAATTAACATCTCATTTTGGAATAAAAATGAATCAATATGGCAAGAACTTGACTATTTGCCACAAGTTTTACTGAAATGGCAGATGTAGGTCAGAGTATTATTTCTCATACCACAGAAAGTGTAAGTATTCAAGGCAGTACCAGGAGGCACAGAGATTTTTTCAAAATCAAAAATGAACAAAAGCCCAGTGGCTGGGTAGGAATCACCATTATCAGGGTGTGCAGCATGTGCAAAGACATAGTACAAGTGTTATCACTAGCAACATGCAAACATGAACCACTTTTAAATTTTTTCCTCTTTTTCAGGAATTCTGTGGGTTCCTACTCTTTGGTCTCCAGTTACATCTCAGAAAGAGCTCCTCTTTTAGACAGGATGAGAGAGATCTTCTTGGGAGGAAGGGTGGTAGTGCTATAATCAGTAATAGTTAAACATCCAAAATTTATCTGAAATCATCATCTCCAAAAAGTTGAGATGTATCCTGCTTATTGTCTTCCTGCTCACAGAGAAAGCTTTCCAGAGTCAAGTTTAATTATTTCAAGTAAACTAGCATTTCCTCTTAAAGTCCATTGTTCTCACTGGAATTTTTTTTTTTTGAGGTGTCATAGGGAAAAGGATACTTAAAATGCAATAGGTGTGTACCAGTCCATAGCTGCTTGCAACTACTGCATTTTTTATCATCAAATTCTATTCAGTTCTATAAATATAATACTATTATCAAAGCATGGTAAGTGTAACCCCATGGGATTCATTTATTTTCAAAGAATTTTAACATAAGAAGAGATTGAATTTTTACTTCTCACTCTAGTCCTTCACCTTCTCCATAACAGTTACAACCACATTTAGAAGTCTATAACTACAGACACATGAATCCCCTGTAAAAAGCTGTTACCAGAGCTCTTGAAATCAAATCTCGCTGTGCACTTTACCTCATTTGTATGGGAAGTGGAATAGCCTCTTGCCTTGCATTCAAACACATAATTGGGATCCCCTCTAGGTTCTGAAACCATGAAAGGCTCATATAGCTGCAGCAGTCTTACAGTAGGAACAATTTTAACCTAGTTTTAATCCTGTCCCCTTACTCCAGCTTTTCTTGTTAAGATCACATCTTGTCAGTGACCTGGGACATCAGGCAAAAAGAGAGTACTGAACTGACTGATGTTCATTCCACCACCAGGCTCTAGGTCAGGATTTGAAAAAAGGTAAAATGAATTATCTTTCCAGAGAGATTCAGCTGTTACGGAAACACAACACAATGCACAATTTTACCCCTAGCAACAGCCACAGAGAACAAATGGGTTGTTGAAAAAGTAAGTTACACCTGCTAGAAAGCTGGCACATTATTTGTTTCTGTTCCCATTAAGAGCACACTAAAGTATGATCTACCATCTTATTATACCTATTTAAAAGTTTATATTTATACTGTTAGTTCTCAAGGGCCACATAGTTAAATGTTTAATTTATTCCCAACCAGACAGACTTGCTGTCATCTCACCTTCAGCTGAAAAGTAGCAAATGACAATAATCTCCTTCCCAAACTTCATTTTACTTTTCTTTTCTTAAAGAACCACATTTTATTTTTGTTTTGCTAACCCTTTTCTGTTGAAAGAAATTTTCATTAACATACTCTCAAGCAATCTACAGGATTAAAGGAATTCATGTCTAAAATACCCTGTCAAAACTATGTTTGAGCACAGTCTGTTATATGACTGGGTGCAAGTCTTTCTGTGCTTAAAAAAACTGTTATGAAAATATAATAAATCTTACCTGCTGCTACCAAACATATGTAAATGTTAAATTGACATGTCTGAAAGTGTTCTGCCTATTCACCAGGATAAAAACTGCATTTGTGAAGTAACAGGTTTGGCCTTTTAAAAAAACCTACAGCAACCAACAATGATTAGCATTTGTTCTATTTTATCATCAGCTGTGAGTTACATCTGATTACACAAACCTGTGGAACCTATGAAGGAAAGTGCAGCCACATATTTCTTCAGAAAAAAAAATGAGACTTGGTTAAAAATAATGTTTTTTATTCTTTAGAAACTATGCTATTTTTAAGGATTTTTTTGGGGGAGGGTGGTGTCAAAACATAAAGCAAGTGGTTTATTTGCTTGCATTCTGTTTTAACCTAAATTCAATGTTTGAGCTCAAGTTTCATCAGCCTTTCTTACAGGCTGTTTTACAAATCTTAGATTACTTGATTGAAATCTTTTCATGTCAGCTACTTGCTCTTCCTCCTGTCTGACTGCAGCCTTGTGTTTATTCAGCATTGTCAGCAAGCATGGAATAAGCTTCAGGGGTGTTTTGAGGGCAGTCCTGAAACCACAGGTCCCTATAAATTCTAGTAATTATAGCATCAAATAAGGCAGAAATCCACTGAGTTTGCTTCCAATTCACAAAAAACTGTCTTCAGTTCCCATTTTGCATGATAAATAAAGAGGATGTTAAGAACTAATGACTTATGCTCTTCCAGTGTCAGACAGCTAAAAAAGAAAGATTCTGTTCTCTTCCTTCCCCCACGAAAAGAGAAGGGTCATTTCTGAGGGTCACTGATAAGTCAAGCAGCTCTTGGCCCATCACATCCATAGTCATATTTTGAGACACATGATATGCTAGTACATAGAAAATGTAACAAAAACAGCTTGAAGAGGTGCAAGGAGAATGCACAAATGTCACACAGTACAGAAGACCTTAAGTTACCAATACTTCTGTTTTGATCTGAGCTGAAGAAAGCTGTTCTCAGAGAGGCTACACACTCTAACAGGACAGCACAATGTATCCCTTCTGGAAAGGATGTGATTAGTGTTAGTGGTACTGTTCCCAGGGGAAATGGCAAGCTTCAGCAACTGCAGTCAGAAACCAGAAAGCTTTGCCATTATTAAAGCTGCTGCAGTGTGGTGAATTGTAATGATAAGGCACTGAAATTACTTGAATCAGAAGGCTTTCACTGAGAGAACAGGAACATTTACATGCCAAAATACCTGCAGAAGGAGGGAGGAAGGGTTTAAACTTTCCCTATGACTGCACCTAGGTGAACAGACACCTGTCTCTTTCTGTCATTGTCTCATTGCTCTTTTCAAAATGAGGCTTGTTAACACACTGTGATGTTTTGAAGAAGCCTCTGGTCAGTGATGACGACGCAGAGACCAGTCACAGCATTCCTGCATTTCCTTGAGAGGGAACTGAGACACAAGACCCATTTTCAGGAAACGGTTGACATTGCTGGAGAAATCCTAGTGAATGTTGTTCTACTGCTGTTGTACTACTACATTTGTTGTACATGTACAACTACTGTTCTACTACTGTTGCTTAAAAAAACCCTGTGATTCTGCTGGAAATCATTAGGAAGGAACAGTGCTGACTTACAAACACCTGGACATCACTCCGAAGCAACTGAAGCAATTGTTTATGGATGTCCAGACTATACCACTGCCATTAAGCAAAGGCATATGAATGGTACAACTGCCAAGGGAGATACTGTATGAAAGAGCAAAAGGTCTTAACTGCATTGCTTTATCACTCTCTGAACAGAAATACACCAGGGAGTTATGATAAAGGACGCTTCTTTTCATGGCTGTTAGTTTTCACTAAGCCTGACCCTTTTCATTACTGCCAGTTGAGGAAGGTGACAGCTGTCAATCAGATGACTGGGCCCTTTACTCACGAGCCTGTTGTGTGTCTGGAGTCACTTTCTGGTGGAATATTTACAGATGGACACCAGATACCTAACAGATGGACACACTTCTTCAGAGGAAGCACTGAAAGGCTTCACATATCAGAAAGAAAAGGCTTTCCTGCTAAAAGATACCGCCCACTGATGGCTAGAACACTAAGGAAGGAAGCAAGAGCACAGGCATGATAGGATGTTTATAGATTGGTCCCCTTGGAGGTAAGGGATGGGGATGAAATTGGAAAGGGATGCAAAAAGCAAAAAATCCTCTATATCTGCATTTCTGCTCCAGCTTAAGGATAGTTTTTCTCCTCTACAGTTACTCTGAAAAAGCCAATTCTTGCATGAAAATGTGTTTCTCTATTGTTGCCATCAGGGCTGTTCTTACTTTGCTCAGAAAATGATGCAGGAGAGGCTCTAAGGAAAAACATCTTTACCCGATTTATATAATTCAGACATTTTAATGCAAAAGTAGCACAAAAAATGAGCATTTTTGTATCAAAGAGCTTGTGTTCTCAGAGCTTGTATTGATGCTGTGTAAGTAGTTGCACTTTGTGAAAAGATAGCCTGTTCCCCATCATTTAACAGTCTATCCTTCCTTGAAAAATATCTACTAGTTATACATCATTGTTACTATCTGTATTTCATGATCCAAAAATAATTGCATGAATAATTATTTTTTCCCAATTGGACTGTCTTTTGCCTGGGTCTAGTTTCAGTGCAGCAAAAAGGTATTTATTTGATGTTTGCCTCAGCTGGAAGAAGGTAATACTGGGGAAATCTCCTAATACCTGAAAACATGACTGTAATCTAGTCCATAAAATTAAAATTATTCATCTGTGGTTGTCTTGTGTTTCTGCACATTTTTTTATCCTTTTATAAGGATATATGGCTCACCCAACTCCAACCATGAGGGCTTTTTGTCTGTTCATTAAGCTTTGATCTATCCAGAAGCTGAAGTATTTATCAGAGAAGCTGTTACTGTCACTGCCCTGAAAACGCAAGATAGTGACCTCACACACAAGTTTTATATCATTATTTCCATGTACAATGTATGCAGTGGTAATTCCTGAACCACTGGAGAATTAACTGACTGTTCCCAAGCTGCCTCCAGGCACATCTATACTTAGTCTTCCCTAAAATAAGAACTAGACCAAAGAGCATGGCATGCTTCTGCACTTGCAGCAAGTACATGCAACAACAGAGTACTGCAAAGATGCAAGGAGAGTCTCGGGCACCTCATTCCACTTTACCAAGTGGTTCCTTCCCTTCCTTTCTGATGCTCACCAGAAAAGGGCTCATCACTCTGGCAGCAGACACTACCCATTTCTAGTACCCCATTATCCAGACTTCCTTCTGGGCAACAAAGAACCTGACAACACTTCAGGATATGTGAAAGGAGTTGCCCCTGCTCCTCTTCCAAGACTTTTGATCCATAATCTCTTTACTCCTCTAAGATAAAGTTCACATTAATTTATTTTCTGGGCCAGCTCCCCCCAAAAATAGAGTCTAACCAGCCTCCTCTATCATTCTGTACATTGAAGGATACCAGGGAAATTTGAAGCAAAATCTACAGCTGTAGCATATCCCCCAATCTGGATTCAGAAAGATTAACATACTTTGAGTAACATTAACTAACTTTGTCATGATACTAGGACTGTATCATAACAAAATATTTTAAAAAATAAATCACATTATTCAACCCATTCAACAGTCTTAACACACACTATGTAAAGAAGAATTTTTCAAAGAAACATTTCAGGAGTTCCTAAAAATGTTCCCTGAAGTTTGAGAACTTCAAAACAAGACTAACATTCCAATATAAAATTACTTTTTTTTTTAATGGTGTTTTTCACCATATAGAAGGTTTTTTTTAATAAGCTCTAATGATGATCATTCATCTCTGTTAGAGCAGTAAGACACTCTATTTTCTAAAATCCCTTTCAAATAGACACTCAAGTCTTCAAATGGATTTGAACACAGAATAGTTACAGTCCCACTGCACCACGTTAAAAACCAATTAGCTTAGCATTAATGAAAATGTAAAAGTGCTCCCACTGCCTAAAGTTAAGGATGCCAAGCATAATCAATACAATTGTTCAAAGCAGCTGTATTAGGAGAGCTTCTCTTCACGCACTGTATACAAAGCCTAATAATCTGTTTTGGCATCTCAGAGGTTTAAGTGTGGCATTGCTAATACCCTTCTAGCAGCTATATCTCAAGACAGCAGTACTCTCAAAGATTACATGGTAAAACACAATGGAATGCTTGTCTGGATAGCATCGTGAAAGCAATGTGATGCATACTTGCACCGAAGTATACAAACCAGTTTCTCCATAACATTTGATCCCACAACATATCTACACCAGATGTTTATGCCTGTTGTTTTAAATACATGTTTTGGGAAATTTTTTTCTTATTTTTTGCTTGTAAGTAAGGCATACAGCATAAACTACCATGTTGACTCTCAGTAACAAGAGGAAGAAATAGAAAATGTGATTCTGAAACAAAAGTTTTGGTACCTTTTTGCAGCGCCAAAGTACTACTTTTAAATGCAGATATTTTTCACACAAAAAAAACCACTAAAGAACAAGGAAAAAAGCCCAAATATCTACATGTCTGTGGCATACACAGCACAGTATCAATCAGAGGAAATCTAAAAAATCAATGGCATACACTTGCGTTTAAACTACTTATCAAGGCACTTGAAGCTCAGCCAATACTCTTCCTAGATCCTTTAGGAAGTCTGAAAGTATAGGTGAGAACTAGGCCAGGCTTCTGGTTTTTGCTGAAATTCAGACTAACTTTTTGCTACTGAATTAATGAAGCAACCCTGAAAAACTGGGAGTCAGGCCTATATGGTTGTAGGAATCCACAGATGCTGGGATAGGAGATGAAGACCCTACTGCTGACATGCACACTCATATTGAAAGAGACTGGAACATTGTGACTAAAGGTGACTATATTCACTTGACCTTAACGTTCCAGTGGGTGACCTAGTTTTGCCTGTCTACAAAATGAAAACAGAGAAAGAACAGCTGAAATAGAAATGTAGTCCTGTTCCTTTTAATATTATCTAAAACCCCCATGAGATCCCTGACCAGCTCCTGGTAACTTCACATTGACCTACTAGAGAAAAGCAAAACCAAACTATCAGGCATTAGATACAACTGTAGTTTGGATTTTGTTTGTTATGGCTGATTAAGAAAGACAGCACTGACCTCAATATCGATGTTCTAGTATCACACAAAACTGTGGGATTTTAACTACAAAAGGCAGTGTATTGTTTACACACTCAGTTTGTTCAGAATCAAGAGATCATTTTGTCACATGCAGCTGCAGTAGATAGTTTCAAAAGTAACCTTCCATTTTACACACATAATAAATAGGATAGAGGAGTTTACACATGTGCATGTTGAGCACACAAAGAACATGTTCATGTAAAACCATTCTCTGGAGTGTGAAAATATCTGAAATAACAATGAACAGGGAAACCAGTGTCTGTGGCTCAATGCTGGAGTTCTTATTCTTAGTTTGTTTTCTGATATGTAAGATAGCTTAGAAATCCCATCTAGCATTGTAAAGTCAGAAACTCCTAAAGAATGCCACCACTGCAAAACCAGCTCTGTAGAATCTCTGTATCCTACCGAAACTAATTCCATGCAACTCCTTACCTCTTGTGATCTCCACCAGTGGCTTTAAAAATCATTTGTTAACACAGAAATTTTCAGCAAAAAAATCTAGCTCCTTACTTTCCTAAATTGCATTGGAATGCTTGTTAAATATATTGTAGAATATACCTTTCACACAATAAAATGAGAATACTGTATGGACAGGAAAATAAGGCAACATTACTATTTGCTCACATGTATATACTTCTCAACACAATTATTTCAAACATGTTCAGACTGTTTACAATTTCTGATTAATACTAGAGCCAAGTTAACTGTTTACTAGTGATGGTATTTCAGAAATGAAAGAAATTCTGGTGTTGTAACAACAGACACCTCCAGGGGATGAAATGAGGTTTTATGGAGCCCAATATCCTTTAAAAATGACAATATAAAAACAAAGTATGTTTGCACACACAAGGACAACAGACATTATAAGGTGCTACATAACCAGCCACACCAGGAATTTCAAGCTGTCTGAAAGGGCAGATCGTTTTCCTGGTGTGGATTTGCATACATTGGTGGGTTGCAAGAACAGATAAATAGGTTAAAACTCTGTGCTCCACTTCTTAAGCAATGACAGATTAAGAGAAAATGAAGCTGCATCTGAAATGCTCTTACCTGTTGTTTGAGAGCCTCTAAAGATTCAAATTCCAATTTGGCAAGTTTCATCTGGATATCTCTTGGTTTATCAGGAATTACGAAAGCCATAATAAACTTTATTGCTAGTAGCAAGTGCTGTGAAAAAAAAGGGAAAAGGAAAAATTTGTTTTATAGAGTTGGAAGCATGGAGAGAACAGCATATTTCTAAATTTTAATAATAGAAGTTTAAACAATGATTTCTTGTGATACGTACAACGCAGCTTACTATAACCACATTAGGCCTCAACTACTCCATATTTTTTCTGTTAGGAGTCATTCATAATTTGAATCCAAACACAGATAGTCTGCCTTATTTTCATAGTAATCTTGTTGTCACTGTATACTATAACATTCTAACTGAATTTTGTATTTGTGATGCCTGATAAAATAATAGCTTTTAAAACGTAATATTGGTGAATAGGAGTTGAATATATTATATAGTGCACTCAGTAAACACAGTTTCAGAGTGAATTTTTTACATGTCTATAAATATATATATAAATACATATCAGATTAAATTATATCAACATACATATATGAATGTACACATATATGTATGTTACAATACAAATTAAACAAGCTTGTAAAAGATATGAACAACACAGAATTTCTGCATTAGAGAAGTTACTAAAATCAAAAACATTCCTGAGACCATCAGAAGAGAACAAAACTAAGTAAAATATAATCCTTAAAGAAGTGGCACACTCATGAGGAGAAACTTTTCAGGAAATGGAGAAACATTCCATGTGTAAGATATCAAATTAGTCATAATTTATTGCAAAACTTTATAATCTTATTTAAGAGAAAATAGTCATGGAGTTTAGTTGAACCTAGCCACTGAGAAGTCTTTAAATATCACTTAAATATGTACTATCTCACAAAAAACAAATGCCAGACTGTCAAATCAGTAGTTTTGTTTCTTCATATGTGTCAACTGCAATCTAAATAATAAATCTTCTTCTATCAAGGCTTGAGCTGACAGTATGCTGCACATTTGTAAGCAGGAACTTGCTACTAGCTGAGAAAACCCTAACAAAAATAAGGCAACACTCAAATGTATGTGCTTAACTTCAAGCACATGCTTACACTGCCAAGATGATACTCCTAGAGGTGCTTAAATTTAGATAGCACATCCAAGCTACTTCCCAAATTCCCAATTTTTTCATATAAAATGAAGCAGAGCAGTGTTCCTCTCTGAAATACCATTTTGCTGAACTGTATGGTCTTGATGAACTTGGGCATCTGAATAACAATGTAACAGACCCTCAGATCCCAAATCCCTCAGATTCTGGTATTACACAAGCAAGAAGCTAATGAAAACACTACAGACTTCACAGGAGCTGCAGTGAAACTCTAAACAAGCTACTATATACGAGTTAAAGTAAAAAGATTATAGTAACAAGAGAACAATGACGAAGAGCCATGTGTTAATATATTTCTTAAAATGTATTGCAGAAAAATAGTAGACTTAGGAAACAAACATTACAAAGAATAATACTTTCTTTAAAGAGGTGAAAGGAAGGCTGAAAATTGATACAATGAGAACACAAAGACTAAAAAGTTAATGAACCAATTGGCATTGGTTGCTGTATAATGCAATGGTTAATACCACGTAATTTAAAAAGAAAGTCAACAGCACAAAATTCTCTCACTCATTTAGATTTTCTTTTCCCCCCCCAAGTTAATAATGTCTGCTACTAAGAAACTTTTCTTCCAAAAAAAGAAAAAAAGATAGCAAATAATGTTTGTTCATGCTAGAAACACGCAGCAATAAAACATGTATCAGAGTCAGCTTTGGAGGAATCTCTTAAATGGAAAAAGGTAAAATGTCAAAGACCATAATTGAACAAGACAAACAATACTCCTATGCAGACTACAGTTGTAAGTAATCACAGGTTGAAGGGGAGTAACTAATCCACAGATAGAATGTTGGTATGTAAAAGTAAAAATAAAGAGATCAAATTGGGAATTACTTAAAACTAAATAACAGAATTGGGCTCAATATTATGCTTAAGACAATTAACAAAAAATTGAGGCATTTGGAGAAGGATATTTATTTGAACAGTTACAGTGGACAGTTACAAAGAAACTCAGCATCACACAATGTCACTTCTAGATGCCTAAAGTCCTTTGCACTGGATTCATCTCACATTTCTCAAAAAAAAAAAAGAATAAAATAGTATTTTTTAAATCATATTAAAGAGTGAAAATCAAAGTTTGCAACTGTAATTATTCAAGTACTGCCTCTTGAGGAGTTTTAAAAACATAAGCCACACAAGTAACTTTACACTGACTTCAAACTAGTTCCAAATTCAAACAGCTTTTAAGAAAATATAACAAATAATTTCAAGGAACACTGACTGTTTTTCCCATTTTTGATACAGGTGAGGAAGAAATAGAAGAGACATCTAGGGAAACCGGAACAAAACCCAACAAAAATACTGCAATTAATCCTATAAAACATTGTATCTTTTCAAATAAATTTAGAAGGGCAATGTGTTCTAATTGCTCCACTATGTGACACGTTTTACTGCAGCATAAACTAACTACTTGTCAGAAGTTAGTTCTCATCCTAGCACAACCTAGCCAACAAACACAAGGACACAGTCTTAAACATGAAGGTCAGAACCTCTGACTCAGTCTTCAAGTCAGAGAAGAATCAAAACTTGGGAGTACAGATGTGGGAAGTCACTACTTTTGCCTGTCCCACTGTCATGTCTTTCCTAGGCATCCACTAAGGGCCATTGTTTAAAAAAAAAATTAAAAAAATTAAAAATTACAGGGTTAGGTAGACATTTCGTTTACTCCTCTGAATGGCTCTTTAATGTTCTTTTCTCTCCCATGAAAACAAAACTTTAAGTCATTAAGTGCCCAGGCTGTGGGGGATGTCCTTGTGTGCAGGACCTGTGAATTCAGAAAACACATTGGGTTTAACAGACTGCAAATTGAGTTCATGCCCACCTCATAACTCCCATGAACCTGAAAAAAGACAGCAAACAAACAGCCTCCCTTGGATAACTTTTCCAGCTGTTCTTATTTGCAAATTTGGTACAGTATTAATAGAACTGTCAAGGCAGAAATTATGAATTTGGGTCATGTGATCCATGAAACCTCTTGAAAATAAATGGATCTGTTTTATTAACAGTTTATATTTCATTTTGAAATTCTAACTTGGCACAGGAAATGTAAGTAGTTATTCAAGAGAAATTGAAGGAAAAAGTAGAGTTGAGTAGTTAAGTTCATTATATCAGTCACATTCCCATACTGATTTCTTAATCTTGTTTAGTATAACTCCTGCAAGGCAGATCCACAAAATGCAGACATCTGCTTTCAAAAAAGAAATGTCTTAGGAGTATAGTATAAATCATCAGAAGACAATATTTGCTTTCCCTACATTAACACTAGCATGAATATGTTATAAAAACAAAACACTAAAGTTTATCTAATTTTGCTACATTAGTGTAAATGTATTTGTTCAATATTAAAAATGTCTCCCTAGAGCTCGTTTTTGGTTTGGGGTTTCTTGGTTGTCTTTTTTTGGGGGGGAGGGTTGTTTCTTTGGTTGAAATCAAGTTACAAATCCAACCATTATTTCTAGCTGCAAACATTAAAAAGCAGTGTTGTTTCCAAGAACATGCCCTTCATGATTACAAGAGGACTATTCCACTGAGAGCAAAACCCAGGGTAACATTCCCACAGGCTGTAAGCTCTCCAATGCCAACAGCAAAGTCCCCTCTTACTTTACAGTGTGCCAAGTGAGCACACAAACAGCACTGAATTTCTTCCCCCTGATAAATGCAGTGCCATCAAACTCTTGTGGTCCTGTGCCAGGTGCTTGGCGAGCCAGAAGAACTATTCTGTTCTGCAAAGCCACCAACAAGAGCAGAAGCAGCAGCTGTGATTTGCAGCAGTGGGTCCCCAACCTCTCCTCTTCTAAAACAGAAATTGCAAATTAGGGTTAAATTCCTGAAATTATGAACAGCTAATTTAATTTCTATAGTGGTTTTACCACAGCAATTCCTGACAGAAATCTACCCAACTGAAAAAAAAAAGGAAGTGAAAAAGGAGCACAAGCAGTAGCTGTGTTGCTGGTTAGCTGATGAAAGTGCATGCCAAATATCAGCTTGGGAAAACATTAATAAAATTTTGCATCAAAAGCCTACTTTATAATCTACTATTTATAGAAACTTTCAATTAAAATCAGAAATCTGGACCTAGTCCAGCCCAGAACCAGTCCATACTCTGAAGCAAGGTGGTCTGTGGTTAGTAACTCTGCACAAGTGAGGAACCCTCACAAAAGCCAACACTTGAGAATGGCACCTCACCTGGAACCTCTGTCCTCTGTTGGCCTTTGCCAAAGGAAAGCATCACTGCAGAAACGTGTTGCTGTCAGAGCAGAAGGCAGGGAGATCATTAGCTTCCTTGCTAGGACTCCAGATCACAGTATTCTGACACTAAAATAAGCTAAGTTCAAACCCTAAGAATGGATGAAATAAAAACCACCAAACCAAATTCTGTCTTTTAGTGGCAACCATTTTTAGTTTTGTGGGTCTCGCATCTTTCTGAGAGGAAGAAAAAAGGCAGGAGGAAAGTGAAAAAGAATTCTGTCAAGGGAGAAATACAGGCAAAGAAAAATTTTCATGAAGCTCAGAAAGTTCAATTATATTAAACGGTCTTTAATAGACATCAATAACTTTATGAACAAACAATTATGCAATATACATAAGAAGAAAGTAAATCTTCCTTCCCTCCTGTACACTGCACTGCCTTCAATAGAGAATCTTGCTAATGGGACAGAATTATCACAGCTGAGGGACTTTAAAAAGGGCCTTTCTTCTGCTATTCCAATAAATGCTGCTTTTAAAATCACATATCCTATATATTATGATTGAATTTTTCTTTCAAAATTTCGTTTTATCCACAAACATGTCCAAAATCCTGGGGGAGGAAGGGGAAATGACAAAAAAGTTATTACATGTTGGGTCTATTTCATGGCTTCTTCACCTCTCCTGTTAATCTTCTCTTCCACAAACTTCCACACACTCACAATCCTAACACATCCCATAATTTGAAAACTCCACCTACCCTATTTATTTATTCCCAAAGCAGCATAGCCCATTTCCCCCTCATTTCAGCCTCCTCCCTGCTGAAACTCCAGGGAAACACTAGGACTAAAGTGCAGCCTTCCTGCCTCAGATCTAATGCCTCTTGCCACTCCAGCACAGTGAAATGTGTCTCAGTTCTCAACTGGAGTACAGGTGAAAAGTTCATGCACTTACACCTCATGCGCTTCTTTAAGACACTACAAAGCACATACACCAGAGATGCTTCAGAAGCCTGTATTTTTACCAAGCTGGGACAGTTTCCTAATAGGAGCATCCTAAAGCACATTCTTTAGATCAGAGTGAAACTTCTGTCAACCTGCACACTGCTATCTCAGAGCACAGATACAAAGCCTCAACATGACAATAATCTAATTTTTATATATTTATAAATAGCCTATATTTATTACTTTACCTATGGATCTTTAACTTGCACAAAAAGTGGAAGGCATTTATTTTAAATACAAAACCTCAAAACTCCAAACTTAAAAGAACCTATCCAGCAGGGAGAGTTTCAGCCTGTCCCATTAAAATGTGGCTGAGGTAGATGCAAGTGAGCAGAAGCTTATTACAAAACGTGTCGGGGAGCGTGAGCAGACGGCATTATCCGGTCCATTTATCATCTGTAACAGAACATCCGTTTCCTCCTCTCAGATCCTGAGTACACACACACACAGAGGCTGCCCAAGGAAACCTGGCAGCTCCATTTCTGCCACAATGTTTCACAGACTGTCAGAAGGGCAGGACAGACCACCCATCTTCTCTTGACTGCACCAGCACATTTGAAACCTAGTAGTACTCAAGAGAGTACTACTTAAGCTTATGTTTAGTTTTAAGCACATCTATGAATGTATTTAGGTGCAGAAAAACATTTAAGCCTGAAAGTGTCCAAGTCATTTGCTGAATCTGGATCTTAAAGCTGAATGGCTGAATCACAATGCTTTTTTTTTTTTTTTCCTAGAGGTGGCTGAATGCGACATGTACTAAATTCATGAGTTTGAAAGGCAGAACACCAGCTTGCACAGTATATCCTTGCATTTACACTTCAGAAACTGTCACAGGTAGTGCAGAAATCCTGATCTGTATTTTTATTTGTATTTTTATTTTATTATATCAACTGTAAAACACCACAAGTAGAAATCTATGCTGAAAAAAGATACCAGCCTTTAATATGCAGTTCCGAGGTATATTTAGACTGTAAGTATTAAGCTGTATCATGAGAATCTAGGCTCATTTTAGAAGCTGTTGCCTCTAGAAGCACAGAAACACACCTTTTTTCAAGTCTGTCATGTGCCTTAAGACTACTGAATTGGTTTCTCTCTGAAGGAGTAAATTTATTCTGAATACTACAATTGCTTCATATACTATCAAAATGGAGAAAAGAAAAAAAAATAAAGAAAAAAAAAGAATACATTTCCAGACCAGCACTACTGAGAAAGAGACTAACACGTAAGAAAGGCTTTTTTTTCAAGTTAAAAAAAAAAAGAAAAAGTTAAGATAATCTCTAAGGAAACAGATTCCGTGTTCATGCTTCCAGGAAGCAACTGCAGAAGCAATGAGCTAAGCAAAGCAAGAAATGAAATACTGCAAACATCATCTCCTAGTGAGGACGCTGGACTCTTCTGCCCTTATATATTTTTGTACTCTTCTTCTGATTTCAAAAAGATTCTACAAGACTGGTTGAAAAGCAAGCATAGCAAGCTAGTCCTATTTCTGACACTTAGTCCTGCTCTTGGAAAACCCTAGAAAGTATTTCAACCAGATACAATTTTAAACATAAGTCAATTAAATAAACAAATATTTATTAAATCGGAGGAAGTCAAATAAACGAGTATTCTATCAAAAGATAAACTACTAAACTCAAAAGCACAATAATCTGGTCAGTTACATAACTGTGACTATTTTTCTGTTTTATGGCACCATTCAATTCAATATTTTTTTTAAAAGCCAAATTTTCTAATTATTTATAACATATTTTTACTACTGTTTAAACCACAGCTGCTACATATCTTATTCAGCCAGTAATGAACCGAAACATCATCTGGTTTTATTAGACTTTTTGAAAAGATTTAGAAGCCCAACTGTTCTCTGTAATTTTCTCCAATAACAATTAAGATGTAAGGCAGCCCAAAAATCTATAGAAATTTTGTCACCAACTTACCTGGCACAGAAAAAAAGCCACTATTTCATTATTTCTCGCCTTTTACATATCTGTTCAAGGCTTTTTATAGATTTTTTTACACTGGAATTTTAAGTCTACCTTCAGATTACTTCTTCAAGACTGAAGTATGAAAAAAAAAGAGCCAAGTGCTGGTAGAGAGGGTGTTTCACTTGCATACCCAAGCAGCATTTCCCCCTCTCTACAGGGAAATTTTATCTATCACTACAAATTAAGGATTCAACATGTCCTAGGAATACCTGCTGAAAGAAAATATTCTAAGTAGAAGATCTTCTGGTATCAGTCTTCTACACAGACTCCTAATTGACTGCAGCTTGGTAAAAAACAGTTGCCCTAATAATCTTGTTGTATAAACACAGCATATTCTGTGACTCAAAATATTTTATGATACAGCACACTTGCAAAACTGTATAAAGGCCTTTATAAAACTCCAACATACACAAACAAGCATTTCAGACATGTTACAGGAACAAGATTTTTCTCACATTTGTTTAATCCTGTAGTCAATTCAGAAGACATGAAAAAAAAAAATCACTGTAGGTGTAAATTTGTCTTGGAGGTTTTAAGTATCTGCTAATGGTTAATTCTGCAGTAACCCAACAGTCTTCAAACTAGCATGATAATACACTCAATCTCTGTGTTACCATTAGGTAATCCTGAAATGTTTTGGCACAACGCTTATTTCAATTTATGGCCAGTGTTTAATAGGAACTAGGATGAGAGTTGCCAAAAGCCAAATTAGCTAATGCTGAATGTAATGAACAGCAGAGCTTTGATCATGCTCTGAAATAAATTCTAAGTGAAAAGTGGAAAGAAGGATGCCCATGGAATGAAAATTGACAGTATGATTAATACAAGCCATATGAAGGTGCCTCTTAGCTGATTGCTAATGTTACATATTGGCTTCCACACTGACAGGTACAGTTTATTGTCAAAATGCCCTAATGTTCCACATTAAGGAAGGGGGGGTGGGGAATTGCCATTTTCTATTAACCTGCAATACTTACACTTCTTTCCATATTTAAGTCATACCTTTTTCTCTGTGACAAATAGATACAAGGAAATTATGGCATGAGTCACTGTCCTTATGCATTATAAGGAATTCTGTTCACCACAACTCAGAAATTCCTCCTTGGTTATCTGACTACATGACCTGTGATTAACAAGAAGATATGAAGCAATGATTCTGCTAGGGTTTTAAACCTACTGTTAGTTCAGTGATAAACAGAATTTGTCACCTACTGCAAACATCACAGATTTTAGGAACTCTTTGTTCCTGCCTCAACCAAACCTCATGTGTCCTACTCCAAGCCAAAATGAATGGATATAAAACTTCCAACTGAGCTGTGGACAGGTTCAGCAGATATCAAAATGTATACATATGAAAGCAAATCTGTACTTGAAGATTGCTGAATTGAAGCAATCCAACAAGCCTTACAGATGATTTTCCCAAAACTGTGGGGTGGTTCTGGAGACTGAAAGACAATTAGACTCATCTGACTTTTTTTTTTCCAGTTTATGAACCGATGATGGAAGAGGTCATGTTGCATCTCCATTAGAGCTTAAAGTATTTTAAACATTGAAATTGATGTTTCATCACTCTGACAGCAAGAAACCAGAAAGGTAACTGGTGTTTAGTTTTAAGAGCGAAGTCTCAGCCAGTCATTCCTCAAGATGATGCATACTTCATCTTTTAACTTTAACTGTGAATAACAGGTTCTCCAACTAGATATATTGCATTGTATTTACAGCTATTTGCTTATTTCTCTCACAACTCCCCTGCTTTACATGCAACATTCTTAGGATGTTTTCAAAGCTGATTCACAACAGCACTCATCCTAGTGAAAAATCTCTTCACAACAATAAGATAAATGAAGAACCATAACTGAATAAACATGTTTTAAACAAAACATAGTGTTTCACCACACTGCCAATGCATCTTCTTTGAATGAGTCAAGATTCTTGTGTAATGCAAAGCTTTCTTCCTACTGTATTGCATTCACCCTAGCTTTGCTCTACTTCTGTTTGAAGTTGTAAGTAAATTCTGTAGGACACGGTACATTCTTTAATCTGGACCAAAAGGTGAATCATGCAACGTTAAATAATAAACAAAGTGTCACAGGCATGACTCACCAGAGAATAAACAAAGGGTATTGCAATATATCATACTCTAATCTGCAGATTAATTGTCGTCTCTATTCCAGTGCAACTTTAATCAAAACAAATTAATTGAAAAGGGTCCAATAAAACCAGCTAATCTGAAACAACTGTGTAGGGGAAAATCAGAACTGATTATTTTTCATATTGGGAACTCATCATCTGCATTTCTTCCTGTAAAAACTAAGGGTTTTTTTTGTCAGAACTATGTGAAGTCAAATAATCCTTTGCTTTTCTAAAAAGGTCAGGAGGAGAGCTTTCCATTCAGCTGGGGTATTTTAATTAAACATTGCAGCAGGTGTTTGGATATGCTGCCAACTTCTAAAAAGCTTTCATTAAAACTGTATCTTAAAAAAAATGAAGACCTATACATCCTTCTCAAGCCCTCTTTATCTGTCTTTTCTCTGGACAGGTATTCACAAAATTATATGCCATTTTCTCTGTTTTGGAACTCCATTACCTGCCCTAGCTATAAAAGGAGTTCTTCATCAAAGCTGCTGGAAGCTAGCCATGCAATTCTCACATCAGCTTTTATGGCCATGGCAGATCCCTGCAACAGAGCACACAGCCCAGAGTTTAGCCTTAGCTGCTGACCTGCTTCAGCTTTGTGGGAACATAATTGGTCTGTTCAAGCTGACAAAAAGAGAATCTTTAACTGTGAGTCAAATTCGCTTTTGAGACAAAATCCTGCAGTTAATGCTGAATTCTTTGTGTCATACACAAGTAATGGAGTTTTGAAGCAATAACACACCTCCCAGCTTTACGCACTCAGGTAAAAGCAGCCTAAGAAACACTTCCAGAACTGCTTATGTTTTTTAGGAGTGTAGAGCCATTGGAAAGGTGTATTCTGCACAAGTGACAAAGAACAAGCCATGCTCTACACAGTGGCACTCAGTGATTCTATTAAGTTCTTCTGGCAGCTGAGAAAGTGAGTTGGAATGAGAACCCCAACATGAAGACTACAAAGTAGTAATTCCTATACACTGGGATACACATAGTACCACCAGTGCAGTACTGGTCTCCAAAAATGTCAACATAACCCAATGCTTATGGCTTGACAAATTCAGTGGGTGTCTGTGACATCTCAAAAAATCTACATTTGAAACAGAAGTGGTTGTTAATTGAATTCTAAAATATAAAAGGAGAAAGGAATATCAGCAAATACAATAACACATCAACAAATACCTTTACTTACTTAGTTATTTAAGATGGTTTTTTTTCCCTGAGACTTGGTAGTTTGGCCTTTGGAACTACAATCAGAAGAGAAAGCCAACAGTTTATCTCAGTGTGTAGGAGCTTTGACAACAACATGTAGTGACCACAACTTCTCATCTCCCTACAAATAGCAAGGCTGAAAGCAAAAAAAAAATTTAAAAAAATAATAAAAAAAAAAGGCAAGAAAAAGAGCTCTATTTACAGATTCAATTAGAATTTTAAGACCATTTGGAGCAAGACCAACTAGCAGCAAGGGTTCAGCATCCCTTTGTTGCTATGAAACGTTATCACATAGGAATAATCAGCCATAAAAACCTGCAGCTGACTTGTTCCATAGCAAAAATTATCTCAGCTGAGAAGGATATTTTCAATTTAAAATTAATTAAGTAGGAATTTTGAACATGGCTCTGAAACATACCTCAAGAATCTCAAATTGGTTAACACTGAGATGTCAGAAAAGATCCTGGACCTTAGTAACTAAATCTGAACAGGTCTTTGTGCATTTATAACAGGCATGCAAGCAGAGACAGGTGAGACACTTCACACATGAATCTCAAGAGAACTGATCCATGCTGTCTTGAGATTCTGAATAGTTCAGAGACTGAAGGAAGAAATCATCTCTACCTGTGACTTTAGAAGGCCTGCTACTAATAATTGAAAAAGAAAAGTATCTCAGCTTCAAAACTCATTCTGGGAATGAGAGAAACCTGTGAAGAGGCATTACCTCACCACAGGAGTTAACTTCTAGCAGCAGTGACTGGGGCTTGCTGTGACCCAGGACAATGGTGTTACAGAAGTATGTATGGCACAGACTGAGTTTTGAACCAGTCCTGGGTCTGTGCACAGAGACTGATGAAAAGAAGATATTTACTCCCTAAATCTGGGGACCATTTGTACTTACTGATTTGCCTTATGACCAGAGATTGAAAAGCAATTCTCTTTCCTCTATGAGTTAAGAAAACACTGGAAATAAAAGTATTCTACAGTGTCTTTCCTTCTGCTTGTAGATGAACCAAGTTACTGCTCCTTTTATGTGCTAAGTGTGGGTATGGAAAGATCTTCATGGGAGAAGCATACAGAGAAAGGCAAAAGGATGTGAATGTACAGGACTGAGCAAAGCTCGTGCATAAGGGCAAGACTTGCTGCAAACAGAGCATGCCTTAGAATGTGATGTAGACTGTGATGCCCCAGAACTCTGCCAGCTTCACTGTCCCCAAACAGCAATGTAAGCCAGTCTACCATCTCCACACCCTGCTGGCTCCAAAAGGGACAAGATGACTCCTGGGGCACAGAGACAGGTGCTCACCTCTAAAAACAGGCAGTCCTAGTAAATTAATGCAATTACTGTCTTTAAAAGAAACATGTTTATGAAAGTGAAAACACTGAAAGATCACAACATTTCAAATCTTTTTATAAACAGACTCCCTCAAAAGTGACATGAATCTGAACTACAAACAAAACAACATCACTGTGAACAGGCAAAATATGAACAAAATTTTCACTTTGTAGAGACCCTGCCTTTTTCCCTTAGAAGTTCTTTAAGAGCTGTTACTTGAAAGTAGAAATCTCTAAAACCTCCTGGCCTAGATTTTATCTTTTTTTTTTCATTTTTTTATATCCTTGACCAAGTGTTGTTTGTTAATCTCAACACACACATCTTTGTGTACAAAAGAAGTTTTTCCCATATTCTCAAAAAGGTTAAAAAAATACAATGGGAGCACTTGTCCAGGACTGCTTGAGAGATCTGGCAGTACTCGATATCTGGGATTTTGTGGAATAGCATTAAGGAATTATCTTCTAACTTAGTAAATTGTTACACAGATCAAAAGGTTAAAGTTATGTCAGATAACAAACAGGCTCACAAATCAGTTTTGCTATTTAGATTTTTTTCCCAATGTCTCATCCAGCATTTTTACTCAGAGAAGAAACATACATATGTCTCAAACACAGGAAAAAAAATTCTTAGTCAAGCAGTATTCAAAAGTAAGACCTTCCAGCATGACAAAAATCATTATGAGAATAAAATTGAGTATATTTTTCCTACAAACCGGAGGAATGTGACTACTCTTTGATAATATTGAATTGTTTTGGGTTGGATAAAATGACTTTCCTATATATAGAAATTTTAAATCTGTTTTTATGATGAAGTATTTTAGCACCACAGATACCAAATACGACACTCTCTCAAGCCAGAAATATTATCGTTACAAGTCAGCAGACTAGTTCACTAGACACTGTTCACTTTCAGTGGGAACAAGCATATTAACTCTCCAATCCTAAAAGTATCTAGATTGTTTTCAGAATTTGCAGGGATGTCAGATGTAACCTAGAAGAGTTCCAAACACTATACTGCTTCTGCTTTTGTTTTACATGATCATGAAAGCAATGATTTTATTATTTTTTTTACCGCATATCTGATCTTTTACAATCAGTTATTGTGTTTCAAACACTGTATGACTGAACACACAATGTGTAACACCCTCTTTCATCCTGACCCAGATTTTTAGATATTTGAGTTTTCTATTGTTGTTTGGCAGGAAGGGGATTCTTTTAAATAATGTTGCATCTTTCCACGCTGCATTTTTGCTTAACTTCTAATTAAACTAATTTTTGCTTAACTTCTCTCCCACAGACAAAAAGCATTAGGAAATACAATTCAAAACAAAAACATTTGAGGATCATGAATGTCCAGGATGCTTCTGAAGATATAAGCCATTCCTCAGAGTCATTACTCTTCCAGGATGAATATTTAGACTTTGAAACCAGGTAAACAGCAAGAATGTTTTTGTCAAATTGTGTTGCCTGAAGTGAATATAAAACATGCTTTAGAATTATAAAATATCATTTCTAAAGAAAGAAAGCCATTGCAGAGAAGGTTTACTTAATTATCCTGCAACACTGAGAGAGACAAGAAACAGTTGTATTGATTGAGGAAGGGGTGCTTTGTTACCCTGTTCTGTCAGAGGTTAAGTCCTTGATCTCATAAGGGACATGCTTGGTTGTTAGTAAGGGTAATTTTTCTGACAATGCTCTGCTTTTGAGGGACACAGATTTAATTTATTTTGGTTGGGTTAAAAGTTCACCTCTCCATTTCTTTCCCTTCTTTTTATTCCCCACCATGCCAGTAATCTTATCTTCACATGGCCAATTCAGTTCTTTTGTCCTTTATTTTTTTAAAGCTTAAATACATACATCTGACCTTTATTTTAATTTAAATTCTCCTTCATTCTTTTAGAATGTTGTCAAACTTGTTCTCTTCAAGAGAACTTGCTGCTGCACAGTAGAAGTAGTCTCTTTTTGCCCCATCAGCAGCAGGCTATGTTTAATAGGATTAATTCAATTGGGCTTCTCTGATCAATCTGTAATTCACACTGCTAATTCTCAACATATTCCCTTTAGAAATGCACTCTAGTAACTCTTCTCGAGGCCCAAAGCTCCTGAGGTGCTATGTCTCAGGACCCCTCAGTTCTGCCTCTGGTATTAACAATGAGGATATAGCCATCCACACAATTAACACACCACTCATGTGTAATCCAAAAGACTGATGCACAAGATCCATGGTTTGCATCCAACACAGCAACCCTGGCCCATTCCAAACAGGGTATGGTAACAATTTCATATTTAGGTTTACTTCAAGAATGGTAGAGATTCAATCATTAAGGAACTGCTATAAATAGAAAACCTAGGGTGATGGCTCACATGTTGTTTTCAAGTCTTGTGTATTCTCTTTCCAGATATTTGTATAGCAACCACATTTTAAAAAAGGATTCATTTAGAACCATACAGTTTTCTGAATATATAATGCTGCTTGTAACATTACACATAGAGCTGTTTTTCAGAATGTATACTTGTCTCTCTTAAATGCAGAGAAGCAATAGAGACAGACATTATTTGCTTCAAATATAATACTTATTTTCTTGACATAAAACATTTATATACAGTTTATGAAAGTAAGTCTGGTTAGACTGTGTCACTGGGAAAAAAAACTGGTAACAAGATCAGGATTCTCTTGCATTTTTCCATAAGGCAAAAAGGAGTTGCAAAATCCAATTTTGCCAATAAAAACTTCCAACTGAATACTGAAATGATTAAAAAGCACAATGCTAATCAAAGCTTTGGGCTTGTTTTAATATTCTTTCTTTTCCCTTGCCATGAGACTTATGTTCAATAGCTCACAACTAACATGTGAAAAATGCCAACCAGGTCTGCTATCTAAAATGCACATGCTCTAACTCTCAGTCAATAATAGGTCTAGGAGAAATGACAGAACAGACTTGCACTCTCCTCTGTAGTGCATCATATTTCTTCCTTGTATGCACTTAGATGCTTCCCAGTGGACAATCTATTCTTCAATTACCTGTATGAACTTCTGTTATAATCTTCTGAATAACAGATCTACTTTACACAAAGTAAAGTCGCTTTATGAATTTTGCTTTTATATATTCACCTGCAAAGTAAATCCTTGTATCTGAAAGTGCTTACAACTGAGCAACACTCCATCATGAAAACAAGGTTTTTAAATTGGCTGAAAGCATTTTCAAGTATACTAGCTTTGTTTTTATGTTGAATCAACAAAGCTTCCAATCATGAGGGAGTAGACTTGCTTTCCCTTGCTCACTTACTCTCTGCTTAAGCTTAAATAGTGCAAATAGCCTTTGCTGTTTGTAGTCCATCAGCAAAGCATTCCCTCAGTGCAGAGGAAAGCCAGCTGGGAGCAGCAGCCTTCTCCCTAAGCACACACAGCAGGCAGGGGTGGGCTGTGCGCTGCATGAAGATGGGAGGGAGCATAAAAGCAGCATGACTGACATAAAATTCCTAATCAGGTTCTGGGCAAGTCCATTTTAATCCAGTCCAGCTAGATACCTGTGTATTCCTCAGTCCCACACACTCCATGTACACTGATGAGTCAGTCTGAGATCCTGCTCTGAACACCACAGTTTTGATCAATGACAAAACAAGAAAGAAGGCACAGATTTATGATTACAAATTAAAGATTAGTGCTGAATGATGAAGCACAAGCTCATCTTACTGGCTCCTTCTTAAAATTTTAACACTAATTACAATTTTTCCTTTTTCCTGCAAGGCTCATTTAGCTATGAAGCTCACATGACAAAAAGCCCTGTATGCCTCATAGCAGAGAGGCAGAGAAAGAATAAAAGTGGAATGAACACGTCTTCCGCCATAGATTAGAGTAACAAATATTATTAAGCCAGACAATAGCTCTGGAAATAAAAAATTAAAAGCAATCCCCTATCACCACATACCTCAGAGCACGAGTTTGGAGATCATATGCTGAAAACCAGTTTCTGAGAAAGTGTCAGCATGCTCTATTTTTGTTGGTGCAACCAGCAGTGCTCTAGTTCTGAAAATCAGGTCAATGCTACTTTTGTACCTACATGCAGATGCTTGAAATCAGACACCTGTATTTTATAAGTTCTGTCTTACTATACAATATTTATGGTTTGTCCGAGTACTTGAGTCTCTGAAACAGACAAGCACTGATAATAATTACCCTGAAATTAAAGACTTAAAGTTGAATCAAGATGTTTTTGTGGAGCAAGAGTAAATTAAAATCATGTATGAGATTTTCTTTCATCTAAGTTAATTATCTAATAAATCAAGCGTAGCCAAAGCTAGCAGGTTCCACATTCCCAGATGGCACATTGTTCGATTCCAAATGAAGACAGGAATGACTCTCTGCAGGTATCTATACATCCCCCTTGCCCAGACAGTAGTCTAGGCAACTGGCTTCACACAGATACTACCTTTCACATTGTTAAAGGTTAGGGGAGACTTTCCAATTTGTATAAATTTAAGAGTAAATGCCATAAAAACCTTACCAGTTGAACTCAGAGGGAAATAAGCACAACAGTGCTTGAGTAGAAGAAACACTCCAAAACCTTTTTATGCAGGAAAGTCACTTTGAAACATTAAAAACTATAACTTATGAAATATGAGATATTATAGTTCCTAATCTGTTGTGATTACTGAAGCTAACTACCAAAATAGTTATCTTGCTTAGGCTGTGACATGTGTACTTAATAGGGTCATTTACATGAATGGGTGCAGGCAGAGGTCTCACATTTAACAATGTTGATCTCTCCAGGGCTTCTATACAGTGTTAATGGTAATAAGTTCAGTATTTTAATAAGAAATACTTCAGAAAACCTTTAACCTGTATATGAAATATAGAATATTAGAGAAAATTTTGAGAACTATTTTTGCATAGGTTTTGCAAAGGGTGCTGAGGCTACAATACTGGAGAATATTTTAGAAAATGTCTCATATATGCTTTGATGTGTTCAGTCTCAACTATTTTAAAATTACTGTATTATGCTTACACTGGATTATCAGGAGATAAACATTTTTCATAATTTCTGACTTCTACTGGAAAAAAAACCCCAAACACACAATGCTACATCTTCACAAACTCATCATCTGGGACATCCCAAACATTCATACATGCACATCAGAAGAAAATCAGTAACGATGCATGGTTTTCAAGCTTCTAGAATGAGATTATAATACACTTCATGTATAATAAAATTACTGAATTCATTTCCTTTCTCAAAACATAAAGATAGCTTCAGCTTTCTGGGCCTCTCTCATCATCATCATCCAGCTGTGCAGATTTCTCTAGAGCTGAAGAAATACACATAGAACTGTTAAGGTTGAAGAAGACCTCTAAGATCCTAAAGTCCAACTGTTAGCACAGCAAAGTTCATCACTAAATTGTGCCCCTTAATGTCACACCTACAGGTCTTTTGAATGCCTCCAAAGATGGTGATTCAACCACTTCCCTATGGTAAACAACTCTTTCAGTGAAGAAATTTTTCCTCATATCCAATCTAAATGTCCCCTGAAGTAACTTGAGGCCATTTCCTCTTGTTCTACTGCTTGTTATTGGGAAGAAGACACTGCCTCCCACCTTGCTACAACCTCCTTTCAATCAGTTGTATAGAGTAAGAAGATTCCCTCTGAGCCTCCTTTTCTCCAGGCTAAACTATCCCAGCTCCATAGCCACTCCTCATTCAGTCCTCACTCAACTCGCACTCCAGACCCTTCACCAGCTTTGCTGCCCCTCCCTGAACTCACTCCAGCACATCAATGCTCTCTCTGTCCCAAAACTGATTTGGGATTTGAGGTCTGGCCTCACCAGTGCCAAGTACAGAGGAACAAACACTGCCCTGGTCCTGCTGGCCACACTTTTGCTGATACAGGCCAAGATGCCATTGTCCTTCCCAGCCACCCTGGGCACACCGCTGGTTAATGTTCAGCTGCTGTTGAACACACTCCCAACAGTTTCTTTTCTTGCTGAACTTTCATCACACCAGTGTGCCTCCCATCAGAAAACATGCAACTTTGGTTTTACTGGTCCAGCAGCCCCTCATTTACATGGCTGAAGAAAACTCACTCAAATTACAGACAAACAAACACAAAAAGAAAAGCCCACCTTTTGGGAACAAGACCCAGATAACAAGAAATTAATTCTAATTAAAAACCATTGAAGAAACAAAGGCAATTGGGATAAAAGCAGCATTCTGAAATTCCTAAGTAGGCGTTCAGAGATATTTTGGGGTTTTTTTGTCAGATGTAGTCCAGGAATTCCAGATCAAAATAGTTAACCTGTAGTATACCCACACACATTCAGCTATTCTCCTACTCTATTAATTCCCAATGCAGGTTAGTGCAGTCAAATGTGCTTTTAAGTGACACATTAAATTAGGAGTCTCACACCTTTTTAGAAAACTTAGGTCAATTTACTGGTAAAGCCCTCTGGCCATTAGAATTTCCATTTTAGTATTTCCCATCAACAAGTCAAATGCAAACATTTTAAGCTTCATTACTCTTCAGCAATCCCAAATGCCAGTGTCTTGATTACCTACTGGGATGTTGCATTCTACTCTATCTCTTAAGCTGGAAGAGGGATTACAGTATTATAAAATCACTTAGAACTTGCATCATAAACGGAACTATTCATACCATCTGTTATAAAAGAGTGAACTGTTCTCCCCGTTGAAGAAAAGATTGAGGTTAATCCGCTTCCCCAGTGCTGTGCAGTGAATTGGAAGAGCAGGGTACATTAAAATGCTGAAATCTATAGTTGCCCATTTCATGACAATTCTATATTATCTTTTCAACAACTTGGATGCACAGCTACTCCAGCACATCAGTCTCACGTCCTAAAAATTCTAGGACTATTCTAGTTCTTGAGGCTGTAAATGACTTTTTTCTTTTTTAACATTTGTATATTATTAGCTATAACTTTATTACTTCATGCCCAGATAGTTCAGCTGGAGAATCCAGCCTCTGCATGAGATGTTTAAGACAGTTATTTCAAGTGCTTTAGGTCAATAAGCCAATACTACTGCACTCCTGTAAATGAGGCCAGGATTTCTCATGAGGTTTTACCAATAACTTCAGAAATACTAAGTTATTCCTTTCATCCTCTTTGTCTTACCTAACACCACAGATCCCATTAAAAAAAATTTCATTGTGTTCTAGGAGACTTTATGCAAATAAAACTCTGAACAAAGATTCAGATTGAAAATAAAACTCCTACCCACATTGCCATCTTATTGTTTGCAGAATGGAATAATTAGAATTTAGAAATAAATTCATTTTCATGGAAAAATTAAAAACAGAAAGCTCATTATACAAAGAGTAAATAGGAGTATTTTATTTTCTCATTTAATTATTTTCTTATGCAAGTATTTTGACTGTATGTTTAGGCCAAATTTCTCTCCCATCAGAGCTCAGTTTCTGATAATGACAACTGAGGTCATGAATGCTGGATTAGAAAGCGACAGTAAAACCCTTCCTGCAAAAAAGTGTTATATTTGAGCTCAAACAAAATATCTAAAAATATGGAAAGAAATATAGAACAGAATGAAAGTAACAGGTGAAAATGTGTCCTACATTCAAGTACAATGCAGAGAGGAAATTCCTTCTGAGTAGTTTCTGGCAGGTGCTCTGGTTGCAGACACTATGATAAAAGAGGAAAAGAAGCAGCTTACAAAGGAGCAAGTCTGGGCTCAGGCACGCTTATCCATTTCCACAAGATCTGGAAATATTACACATACTTGGCTTCCATAACAAGAGCTCTTAAGCTAGTTTGTACGATATGACAAAATTATTTATCATTTACAATGTAAGATTCATGGTGAAGAAAATTTGCAAACAAGAGGGAAAAATTCTAAAGATTTCATTGTTCAGAAGAGTTCAAGGAAAAAATCTGCAATTCTACACTAAATTGTTAGAGGAAAAAAAGCTTTGCAGTTTTTAAGGAATAAAGAAATAAATTCTAGTGAAGTTACTTTAAGCCTTCAATATGCATTTTTGGTGTGACGGGGAAAAAAAGAAAAGAGCTAATGAAAATATTTTATTTTTAATTATAGGCACAGAAAAAGAAAAGAAAAGCTTAGTGAAGTAAACCTCTAATTTTCTCATGCATGCACTGTCCCAAACAGATACATTATTTAAGATCTACATGCCCTACCATATGAAAACCAGATGTAACCTCACTCATGTCACAGACACATACAAACAACTTTACCAAGACTCCAGCACAAGCTCCAAGAACAGTACAATCCAGAAGGCATTGCTTCTGAAAAAGTACAAAGTCACTTTAAGATCTTGCACTTTACTGTGGCTGCATATTCAGTTTGTCTCTCAGAGGAACATGCACACACCATCAGGTGATGATGAAATCTAGAGCTGTACTGCTGTTTACAGTGACTATACATGAAAGCAAACCATGGCTTTATCCAAGTGTGACAGAATTCCTATGAGACAGAAGGAGCTCAGTGAACCATCACACTCTTCTAATGAGTAAACACCTTTCTGTCTCTCCTAATCTCTACAATAAACACCAATCAGTAATTCTAGGCTCTCCTCTTCATTCAGTATATAACACCTAACTCTGAAAAGATAAATGTGATTGTTTTGACAGAAAAAAAAAAACAAACAGATGATGGAAAACAAATTACTAACATGAGCTTTTCTATAGGGTCAAGCCAGAATGTTCCCATTTTGTAAACAAAAGCTTTTTTTCCAGTCTAAACTCACAACTGCTTAAATACCAAGTTTCTAACACATAACCTCTATCTTGAAAAAGAATTTCGATTTTATCCACCACATATACCTAATTTTGAACACTACTGAAGGCTAAAAAAAAAGTAAATAAATTACCTGGGTACACACAGGTGGAGACTGAAACTGGGCAGATTTGAACCATTCCTTCTGGTTTACCACAATTACAGTAATGTGAAACATTCTGTCTTATTCACTGTGCTGCTTATGAAGTATTTAAATATTGTGGCTTCATGAAGCTTAAAAAAATCAAGACAAAAGTTTTACATTTAATGATGCACACAAGATTTCAGTACTGAACTGCTTGCACTAAAAGGTCCCTTACTTATTAAACTTCTAAGACAATGTTAATGAGCATAGGAAATGTGTGTTTGCAATAAAATTTATCACATTTTAGTAATAATGCACCAAGATCAATATCACCATCCAAAAGAAAAAAATTTGACAGTTTTGACAGATTGATGTTACTGTAAAATTTTATAGAAACCAACTCCCTCCTACTGCAGCAGTACAGCAAAGCGTTAAAAAAAAATAATAAATCAAACATGTCCAGTATACACAACTGGGCTCTAGAATTTTAGTTCTTTGATAAACTCTTTTAAGATCTCACAAAATTTTTGAAGCATTAACTTGACATTTGAATTCAGCTGTAAGTCTTAATTATATCCAAACTGTTGAGATTTTTTTTCAGTTTGATAGCAAACAAGAAGCTAGAAGATTTTGTTATGTGGTATATCCCTTTAGTGATAAACATGTTCCCACAGTAGTGACAACTCTTAATTAAAAAAAAAACAACCTTAGGGTAGTGAAGAAACCTCTTAAGCCAGCTATACAAGTCACTGTAACATGGTTACCAGCACACTTATAAAGTCTAAATATTTTTTCCCTTCCTTGAAAAAAGAAAAATATGTCAGGGGGGTAGAAGTGTGTATATTACTCAGGTTATTTGACTGAGTATTACAGAATGAATAATTTTGTCTATTGCTCATTTTAATGTTGAGTTATTCCACCAGTGAAACAAATGCTTTTTGGTTAAAGGACTTACCCTATTTAAATTCTGCCTATCTGTAGGGAATTCTGAAGACTCTTTATTCTACTCTGGAGGACCTAAGAACAGAAGCATTTTTCTTCCTACTTGTTTTAAAAATTGCAGGTGTTTATGATGTGATTTATCATCAAAAAAAAAAGCCACAAAGGCAAGCTCTTTTAAAGAATATTACACAAGATAGAACTACATAAAATAGCTGGAAGCTACTTCAATCACTTTGACCTTGTGTTCACTGGAGAAAGAAAAAACCAAATAAAAACCCCTCTGTGCTCAAGCAACTCAATCCAAGGTAACATCATATGGAAAATAAAATAGCTTTTGATCATTTAGGATAAAAAAAACGGGCTCATCTGAATTAAGTGAAGACTGGAGATTCATCTTTAAACCTTTTCAGGAGTTAGTGAGAAGTTATTACAGCACAAGCTCACAATTGTACCAATAGGGTACCTCCCTTCCACAGGTACTGATTCAGCTGGTTTGCAACCATTATCTGTGCCTTTCAGTTCAAGGAACTGAGGCAGAGAGCAAATTCATACCAGTGACATTTTCCAGGGAATGGATAATCTGCAAGGAAGATGGGAATCCTGGACTCCAAAAGTTGCCTAATATGGCAATTCAATATGGATAAATATGAAGACCAAACACCCCTAATTACTTTGCATGCTATTTTTTGTAATTAATTTCCTCTCTCATTGCTTCCGCCTCTATTACAGGATTAATTAAAACCTAGGACAGGGCCTCTTCTGAAGCAATGGTAGCACTTCTTCCTTCCTTGTGTTAGGCAATATGCCTTACCAACTTTGACTCCTTTTCCTCTCAAGAAGTCACTGTCTTCTCAGGCTATTTAAACTGTCAGTATTTCGCTTCAGCAGAAACTGAAAGTATAATCTCTACTAGACATGATACTTATTATTATCATTTATTTGTTCTATATCACAAAAATCACAGGTTAGCAAAGCCAAACAAAAATTAATATCCCATCAATGGGGGAAATGAGGGGGTTTTTATTGTTTTTTTTTTTATTTTTTATTTAACGATACTTACATTTTATGTTTTGGGTTTTTTAAAATCCTTAAAGAAGGGAAGCACTGATGAATCTGAAGTCAGGGACCAGGGACTCATGGCCAACACTCAGGAGACCAGATATTCTGGTTAAGGATACACCAGATGGGAAATGCTTAGTTCATAGTCTAAACACCACTGACTGCTCATCAGCCTTTTCAGGTAAAATATTGCCCTGCAGGACACATCCACATTACAGTTCATTAACTAAGAAGTTCTGTATTTCAAAGATAGGAAGAAAGGTTAAAAAACCCCAAAGAAACAGTCCTTCCAAGATATCTTTCCTAACTACAAAAATAACTTATACTCATCCTTCCATTGTATTGTGTTTGAGATCTAATCCCAAACTACATCTGAAGGCTTTGTGTCACACTTAATCTTTGAAATTAGTAACATCTGTATGTACACAGCAGTCCCCTGATATTTTTAGTAGCAGAATGAAAACCTTGGTCTTCTATGAAATCAAATTCATAGATTTTCATGAAAGTGAAACCATACAAATGGATTATTTAGGCCATAAAAGTATTATACTCTCTTTATAAAATATATTATTATTTTAAACCAGTTCAAAAGCTAATGAATGACACAATCTGCTGGAATAGCATTGGGTGAAAAGAGGGGCTGGGCTTTGTTCAGAGAAGACTCAGCAAAAGGAACTTTTATTCCACTGGAGAATTACATTAGAATCATCATCATCATGTGCTTACCAGAAAACCAAAATACTCCTCACACGAATTAGCATCTACAGTCCCATTTTTATTCATTTTGCTGTGGTGGAGAGGTAAATACACATAATAGGACTTTCTGAAAATAAATCTTTGACATGCTATTAACAGAAAATAGTCTTTATTAATTTTAAGATGAAGCTATATACTAAGAGTTACAGATGCTTTATGACATAAGCCTTCCAACATTAAAGAGGGCAGAACAAACCACTACAGACATGCAAATATGGGATATAATCTAATAAGTTCTTTTGGAATTTATTTGGGCATACAGGCGTCAGTTACCTGGAACTATTTTAGAAGTTAATTTTCAAAACACTGTATCAATTTTACTTCCCCTCCCATGAACAGTACTAATGCTATGGGGACTTTTTTTATCTTTTCAAAGTGCTTTAGGCTGGCGTCAGAAAGTACTTTAAATTTTAAGAGTGCCTCCTGAGCATCTCTGTCTAGCATGTCTAAGAGGAAATATTGTCAATCAAGTCTGACTAGCAGCTGTACAGGTCATGAAAGCAGTTGCATAACCAAACAGTGTGGACAGCCTTTGTATTCAGAAGATAATGCAGTGCTGCAGGTTTGAAAACAACAAAGCAAGGGAGGTGTGTTCAAAATCACAGCTGAAGGAGAACAGAAACACCTACATACTTTAATCTTGGAAAAACATTTAGGACGCTGAATATCCCTCTCTACCTTCACAAAGACAAAAGAAGCTTGGTACAATTGGGAATGACTGCCTGTTTTTGTTTTGCTGCTCCAGTAGTTATAAATGCCACTTCTCAGGCACCGCTGCTGCTGCTTTGTTGCTGTGAAGTGACAGCTGAGAAAAATGATGATGCTAGAGATATGTGTTATGAATATACAAATAGGTGAGAGACAACTGATTCCCACAGACAGAAGAGTCTAGACATTTCATTTAGTAAGTGCTTCTCCCTTTCCCTTTCCTTAAATCCAGCAACCCACCAAACACAGAGCCTCAGCAAATAGCTCATACAATGTGCTTCTGGAACTCCACTGGTAAATAATGGTGCAGACACTATTACAGCCTGAGCACACTCAACAGCTTCAGCAGCAGCATTGATCTCACTGTCATAAGAGACTAGTCCAAGGTTCCTGAGCCTACTGGGATGCTGAATAGTCACCTCCAGACAGTCCTGCTTTGTGTGCACAGAATAAATTGAACTATTGAGTGTCACATCTGTTATCTTTTTAACAAGAAATCCTAGTGAAAAAATGTAGTGAAAGAGAACATGTAACTACCATACAGTATATAAAGAGAAACTTTCTTGGTAAGTTGCACATTAGTTCTAAAATACTATATAAGACCTTCTGAACAATGCTGAAATGTAACAGGCATTTGGAGTTCGGTTATGTTGACACATATAGCTGCTACCCTGTCATGCAACAAAGGAAAAGAGTTTAAGCTACCTAAGAGAGAGGAAAAAAAAAATCAGTTTTTTCCTTCCTTTTAAACACAATTCAAAGCCAACCTCCAGTTAAATCTGTGCATTACCAACTCACTTATTTAATTCATACCCAAAGGATATAGTTTCATATCCATAAAGAATATATTCTTCTATTGTGTTGACATTGAACTAAACTGAAAAAAATTTAACATGTAACTGAAACAGAAATACAGTATCAAAAGTATGTTCACAGCATCAATGCACTGTTCTGGCAGCTAGACAGTGATAAAAACTAGAATGGTTTGGTGTTTTTGATTCCTTTCTGAAGCTTCAGGGTAAGTTCTCCCTGCCACACATCCCAGCAAAATTGTTTCAACTGCTCTTAAGAAAATAAGAGGATCCCAATGATGGATAAATTTAAGCTTCCAATTTCCAGCTATTTCAGGTTTTGTTATATTTCTATGGACTTTCTAATAATCCACTTCAATAGCAATGTAGCTTTCTTTTTAGCATCTTTCCAAGTTGATAAAAAGCACATTACAAAACTAAAAATGCTATAGCTTATACAATGGCATATTAGAGGAGGCTCAACTATTTGAAATGAAATCAAGGACTTGTCAACAGTATACCACATTCAATAATGACATCAGAAGTTTTTAAGTGTCCTACATCCATTGGAGAGCACAGTTATATTATATTTAGAATAGTAAACTTGGTATGGCCATCACAAGAATAAGTACCTACAGATAACAAAGAATTCCACCCAGTCTCAGCACTCCTTGCCTACAAGCTCATGAATGCCAAAAGGAACAATAAGAAGACTGTTTCTATTATGGTGTTCTCTATTATTAAACCAGGTCTTGTTACTGCAACAAAACCTTTTTTTTTTTCATGTATTTATAACCACAACTAAGTTTCCTGAATGTCTTCATTCCTGAGTAGTGTGATTGTTTTCATGACACACTGCGCTAACTAGGAAAGATAAGAAAGAATGCATGTACAAACAGAAGTACCCCAAGAAGAATTTTATATACAAAGAGTACAATACAGAAGGTTTACACCATCACCACCTGGTTTCTGCCTCAGTCAAAAGTTCTTGTCACCACTAGCAACCAACAATTAATGCCAATCAACTTGCAACAGCATAAAATTGATTTTTGAGAACACTATAAAACTTGATTGATAAACAATTTTGATGTAGAATACTTAGAGCATCTGAAAACATGTGACTTGAATTTACAGAAAGTTTTGATTAAACGTCATCATATAAATTAAAAAGGCTTAAAAATGAGACATATGATAGAGCTCAAGGATACTGTCTTAGTATGTTGTACCTCTTCTGCAGCAGCACATGAACTATCTCAAAACATAGTGCTTGTTGATCAGAATACTCAGATCTTGATGATTTAAAAAAAAAAAAATAAAATAATTTCGGGAAAAAACCCTGTGATACCTAAGCAACAACAAATTCTGAAGAAACCAAGGTGCTGATGCAGAGGTAACACATCTCTTCACTGACCACATACAAGCAAGACAAACTTTCAGAACAGCCAAGTGAAAGGCTGTACCTACAAATGGTTACAAAGGTGAGGTGACAGAATGGGGGAACCACTGTCCTCAGAAGCAGTAACTCAAAATAAGAGATCTGGATACTGACTAATAATAATTTGGATATTATTCCTTGGACAGCATGGAAGTATTGTCTTAAATGTGATAAACAAAGGAATCTGGAGAAGACAGAAAGCAAAATTACTTTAGTTCTGATACTGATGAGATTAGAACTGGAAAAGCAAAGTAAATGTAGGATTCCCCACCTCAAGAGCAAGGCTGTAAAAATGGGAAATGCTCACAGAAAAAAACCCAACATATTGGGGTTTTTTTGTCTGAAGAATCACAGTGATAGTAAAGAAACCTTTATTTACCAGAAAGAAAATCAAAGAGTAATTTGATTAAAGTATACAAGTGAGACCTCAGAGGGAACAGAAGGGCCCTATATTTAGGAAGGCAATGAATGACGAGAAACTGAAGATGGTGAAATGCAAAACAGGTGATTTTTCTTTTCTCAAATGGCATGATTTATGATTGACAGAAGGTACTAAGGGTCACCATTTTTGCAACTTATGAATATAAAAGAATAATTTTCATCAGTTGTTTTTGGGGTTTGGGGCTTTTTTTTTAAAGAGACTATACTACCAGCTCAAACTTTTAAGAGACAAGAACTGAAAAGATAATGGAATTCTTGTCTGTGTTAAGAAAACTTCAAGGGTTTTCTGGCTTTAAAATCTGGCATGTTTAGAAAAGTTCTATACAGATAAAGTACTACTACCTGAACAATATTTTTTTCTGTGCATAAAGTGTTCTATGCAAAATATCCATTTTCAAAACTTACATGTCGTACTTTCACAAGTGCAAATGTCATTTCACAATCTTTGTAGTTTTACTGTAATAGCAAAGGAACATTCTTTCATTTGATGAGCTGAAAGTGCCTCAACAGATCAGCACATTGGTACTAACTAAAGAATTACCAAATGTATAAAGTCTGTGTTCTCTTTACTTCAAAGTGAAGAGTAAAAAAAAAAAAAAAAAGGCAAGATATAAGAATAATAACATAATAAAGTCTTAGAAATCAGACTCCTTATGTTTCTAAAGACATAAATCACCTAATTAACACTGAAATAAATTGTCTTTTCTCTGACATGAGCAGTGAGAAGAGACTGAAAATAATGGCAGCAGAAATGAACCACTGGGATAAGAGCAGAATGAACAATCAGGCCAAGAATTCAAAGACTCTCCTCAAAAAATACTCCAAAATAAGTTTAGCATTTCACTAATGATTTGTATCAATTTTTCAGTAAGATACAGGACCTAGAAATCTTATTACCACAAAAGTAGCCTGATGATGCAGAATTTTATTTCTGTTTAGAGAAGGAAAAAAGCTGACCCTGTGCTGTATCAATTTGCAAAAAGTCAGTTCTTCACAAGAAGAGCATTTTCAGTCAGATCTCCAGAATTTTACAGGGCCAAAGAGATTTATTTTGAAACAGCTAGCTCCTGAGTAATGAAAGTAGCGGGATTTTTTTGTTGTCCCTTTTTGCTTCTGCTTATCACCTTCTAAAAGAAACCAAGTTCTTCAATGTATTTGAAAAGGAGAACTTCAAAGTAAGGACATCAAATCTGCAGCAAACCCTCACACAGAAGATAAAACACTTCCTATAATGATCTGTGAACTCGAGTACAGGTAGCCCACCTTCACTTCAAGGGCTCAATACAAAGACAAAGCAACAAAGGAAGACAAATTTATCAAACCGTTCAAGATGATGTCAATCTCCAGCAGATATCATTTAGCCCTTTTAAAATGCAGTTACCTTGGAGGGGCTTAGAAAATGGCCTAAATTAAAATTCTACTAGTTCATATAACATTAATATTCATTTTAAAGAATAAATAAATAAAGGATTGCTTATATGGGATTTAAGAGGGTTAAGACAAGAAACTAATTAATTTATCATATAGCTTTACGCTGTTAATAGGCTGCTGTATAATAAATATTTAGTTGTACCCTGAAGTAATTTTAACAAGCCAAGGGATTCAACATTTCTTAACAGTCTTCTGAACTTCAGTTAGTAAAATATGGAATAAGGGAACTTTTCAGGGAGGTGGAAAATATGAATGGATAAGCACCTCTAATGTGGATATGCACTTTTGATGCTCTAAAAGGCATGAGATTAACACAACATCCTTTCTTTTGTCAGTTCCTAAATTATGAGATATTTTATACTCCTATTCTAGGATTAACTGGAAAGCAGATCAAGCTAGCTGCCTAGGAGACGTGAGAAGAAATATAATAGAAATTTAACTACTTCCCTACTTTGGAATGAGAACAACTCATGAGACACACAGAAATGTGTTTCGATATGCAATCAGAATTTGGAAAAATCTGGAAAAAAACAAAGGTGAAAAGGAACTGCCTACAATAATTCAGGTGGTATTCCAAGCAGCTATAATTTCTGAAGATATTTTATTTTTAACTCTAGTAACCTGCCTCTTAGATTTCATAGATGAAGATTCTGATTGGATTCTGTCAGACTTGATTCTGACAGCAATCAAAAGCAAGAAATAAAGCATATGTGAATGAAAATGGTAATCTGCTGCTTCCATGAACAACTTATTTAGTAGACAGAAATTTTTTATGGAAGACTTGGAATTTGCATGAAGCCGTATTAAAACGCCTATGAGAAATTGAACTATCTTTTCCTTTCAGAAGTGGGGGATAACTTTGAATAACTCATTCAGGTATATATTGAAAAAAGGATTGCAATATCTACTTTGAAAACAAGAAAGTAACTAGCAACAACCTACATGGGAGTAAATAATTAACACAATAACAGTTTTAGCCTTCCTCTTCCATTCTTCTTGGTTTAGTGGAAGAAGAATAATTCATACATTATAAAAGTATTTGATACATGAAGTGTCACAGTATCCCCATGAGGTAAGTAAAGATAATTGCCCAGAGAATTAAGCCACAGAGGTAAGTATCTCACCCTGGGCACCACAGACCACTGCACCTTCAGGCTAATGGCATTCTGTGCTAGTCCTCATCCATACTTCACTCAGAACTCAAGAACAGCTTTGTGGAATAAATCAGTCATAGTAATAATATTGTAAAAGGAGACACACACTAGATGATTTAACATCTGGAACTGTTCAATCCCAGGAGATATTTTTATTGCACAATTACAGAGGCTGGCCCATGTAATCATTAGGCACTGCGTACATAGACTAGCAGCATTCCCTCTCCATATGGATTAGAACTCAGTCTTCATTTTCTTATACAGCCATAAAAAGTTGTAAACACTGTAATTTTTTGCTTGCAACTATTTTCCATTTATTCATTATCCTTGAACAATTTTAGGTTGTATTATTACCATTTCATAAAATGTAACTACTAGCAATGCAGAAAATTAATCTAATGCATGCCTAAATTACTCATTGCAGATCCCAAACAGTTTACACAGGACTACCTGGATCATAAAGATACACTGAAGTCACAGAATGTAAGACCCTCTGGTATTTTCTGTTGAACTTCCTCTCAAGAAACAAGCAATCTACTGATGTGGAACTGCTCTTGTTCAGATAAACTTTTTATTAATTATTTTCTCTTAGCTAATTCAACTACTGTCTATACTGTAGTGCATCTGTGGGCCATAAATCTTGGTCTGTAACCTGGGCTTTCTATTAACCATTTATCCTCTCTTTTCAGCCATGAACTTATGTATGGGTTTCCTAAGATTTGACTTAAGCAAGTCTTAGGAGAAAAAAAAAAAGAAGAATTCTTGCCTTTCAGCATCCCCTACAAGAAACATAACCTGCTATATTCTACTAGTTACCAAAGTCTAGGAGAAAGGAGAATACATGCAAGGGTACTTAATTTGGCTGTTCAGCTATACTTTAAATGCCACTGAGCACTGCAGAGTTGTAAAGAAATTAAAATGCATACATCTCAACAGTCTAAACTGTATTTGTGAAATCAAACTAGGCCTTTCTTTTATGTTGAAGAACCCTGTTTTCATGTAGGGTAATCCATACATTTGTCCACACCCCTTATTCCTTTGTTAAAGCTTCCCACAAAACCTTAGCTGAACCTTCCTATGTATAACTTCCTTAAATTCATAGGCAACAATAAATAAATAGTAACACAGATGCCTGACGTAGATGATTCCACATATAACCTTGATTTACGTATTTTCCTTTTCCAAACTTACCTATTATCTATCTTTAAACATCCTGTTCAACTATAGCACAAGTTTTTTTTTAGATTGAAATAGGTATGAACTTACTATAAGCATCACCATGCAGAAATGGTGAGTATATATAATTCTTACTGCAGTGCTGGGTGATACAATGACTACCACCTCTCAGCCACAAGGCTTGCATACAGCAACACATGAACAGGGATATCCATGCATGTTCACTCAGTGCACTCATTTTCATCCCCAGAAGTTGATACATTTGGAACTGCTAAGGATAATAATTCAGATTTTAAAACTGTATTTGTGTGTGCATGGGACAGAGATACTTGGATCTTTGCAAAGACTGACAGGCTCAAGGCTGATCTACTTTTGAAAGCAGAGCACGATCCATTTAAAAAAATCCATTAAGCTCTTGTCACATCCATTAGTCACTTTTTCTTACCAAAATAAGACCCATTTGTAAATTATCAGTTTAGTAAAGGAGTAACATTAAACTGGGTAAATGCACTTGAATCTATTGACTTTTTATTAAAATCATCTAAATTTCTACTCAGCTCTCATGCAGCCTTACAGTATCATCAGAAATCTAAATTGTCCTCCTTCTATCTTTAGCCAGGAGAGGTGATAGAGTTTTAAAAACAAAAAGAAGATAATCTTCTTAAACAGGATGAAGGAATCATACTTAACTATAAAATAACCATGCAGCTGTTAATAAGGTCTAAGTTAGCTCCTATGACAAATTATTTTGTATTTTAGTAAGTACTGTAGCATATTTAGATAAGAAAATTGAATCATTTGACCTAAAGCTATAGATACACATCTCAAAATATTTTTTTTCTTGAATTAATGCATACGCAGTTAAAGCAAACAGTGAAGACAAAACACAGGTGAAGCCCAGCAAAGCATCATTCCACCACACAAAACAAAGTTTAAACTGTGTTTGTCATTACTGAGACTCAAGTTTTACTGCTGCTTTGGTAAAAAAACTGGTAAACTAAAAAATTCTCATCTGTCAGTTCAGTGGTTTCCTAGTAGTTAAAATCTACCAAATATATAGTAAAAGTAGAAAAGTTCCAGGCTGACAGGGCAGGCTGTGTTACGTAAGAAGCATATAAACACTTCCACAACTTAAAATAATCAAATATTTTTATTATCGTTCAACTTCCTCTCTGGCTAGTTCCTTTTTCAAAACAAAACCCCAAATATGGAAATTAAAATGTTATTGTTCTATTTAGAAAGGAAAGAAACAATGAACTGACAAATTTGCATTTTTACATTTCTGAAAACTACTACTATTTGACAGGTAACCTGCACAGTGAGTGATTTTAAGAGACTGGCCCTCCATTGTTCACAAAATAGACTCCAAACAATTCATTTTGTTCTCTGTCCCTCCAAATATCACGCAAGAGTCTTGCCTGACATCCTGCCCATGTTTACTTCAGCAACAAATGTCATGAATACATCACTCAGATCTTAATGTTTAGCATCTAAAGGAAAAGGGCAGTACAGTTCTAAAGCAAAAAAATTTAAAAAATCATCCAATAACGTTCTGGAACAAAAATCATCTGAAAAAGTCATGCATGTACAAATTTGAGCTTTTAAGAAGTACATACAAGTAGTCTGAATTATGTCACACTTGTAAATATACCAGGTGGGAAGTCTGCACAATAGTATATTTGCCAAAACCAAAAAAAAAGCATTCTTAAGCAGTAGGTGATGCCACACTGTTACTTGTTACAAGGCCTTGTCACTTTTCACTATTCACCAGGGACAGTATAAGCTACCACTCCAAAAGCTCATTCTCCTTTATTTTTCACTAGACACTCTGCTAGAGAACTACCAGGTCCCTCGTTTTAGTACTCCTATGCAGAGTAGAGCAAGTGTAGCCAGAAGAATCAAATGCTAGGAAAGCAGTATATAAAATCTGTCTCTATGGATTTAATGAAGACAAGGGGCCTTTCTAGACACTCAGAAGGAACAGAAAGGCATGAAGCATTTATTCCAACAGCCTGTGAAAACTGTTTAATATGAAGGAGAGAGTTTTGTCTCTTTGAATAAATTCAGATAAGGTCTGAGAACTAAGACATATAAGCACTGTATAGAGAAACAGCCACAAAAACAAAGGCAACAGTCACTTGGACAATTAGGGAGGAAGGGAAGTAAAGCAGAGTTTAAAGTACAACTGCACCATGAAAGGAAGAACAGAAACACAGAACTCCAACAAAAATCATGAAACAACATTAGAGGGAGTAATTATTGTAAATAGAGTTTTGGTAAGAAAAGAAGCATTAAATTAATTTTAGGCTGTCTGTAAGGTAGGCAGCAATCTTTCAGTAGAAATTCTCAGTTTATATATGAAAGCACCATAAATTTCTATATAACATTTTTTACTTATCCCAAAATAAAATGTATTTCAGACAGCTGAATATGAGGTTAAAGATTTCTTTTTGGAATTAATGCCTGTGTATTTATAAGAGTGCAAGTTTTAGCAGTATCGGTTGACTTTCCAGGCTTTGCAGAACATCATCCTGTTTCTGGCTAAAGAATATTTTATAGCACTCTCTTCAGCCCAGGCAAAAGCTTAGTAACATACCTCTCTCCCCACTGCATGGCCAAGAAAGCCATGTGTATTTTCCAACATTACTCTGCACTACACACTACAGAGACTGCAGGACTACAGGAGAAATGACCAAGCATTCTAAAAGGCAGTTCACTGTTTCTAACACTATTTACATGTGGATTTTTCCTTTCTAAACCAAACCAAGGCTCTTCATTAACTCATGTATTTATGTTTTTACAAGTAGCAAGAGAAAATCACAGGAACATCATTTATTACAGAGTAATACCTGAAGAGGAGTAACTGTATTGTAATATTTATCATCTCCTTTCATGTCCTTTCAGACATAAGCTACCAAACATGGCCACAGTAAGCATCTGTCCACTCTGTTTGGATCAGGTTTTCTTAATCACTATATACCATTTCTGGAAGTTTCTCCTTCCCTAAGATCATTGTCAAACTACAGGAGAAATATATACTGTTAGGTAGACTTCTGACAGTATTTAGTGCAATTTAATGCTTTCAAACATTTACATGTCACCTCTTCCTGAATAAAAACTTCAAGATGTACAAGGGAATTAAGTTATCACATGTAACCACGAATACTTTTTTCTATTGCTTAATATTCCTTCAGATAGACAAGTGGGAGAGACCACCACAGGTTTTCCAAACAGCAATTTGTAACTGTTTAAATCACTATTTGCATCATTCGCTAAAACTTTTCAGCATCCATTCCCTTATGCAGATAAACATACTAAAAGAAGCAGTCAATGCATAGTCCTATCCACATAATGATGCAAACACTTTTTGAGCAACTGCTCTAAGCACTTTGTGTGGCTTTTGTGACAACCTATTCTTCAATCAGCCCCTTAGACTTCATGAACACTCTGGACCACAACTGCCAAGTTTGTCATTGACAAGAAATCGTAACAGATCCATGCCAAGAAAGTTCAAAGGTCAAGAAGAAGACACCAGAGACTGAGAAAATGGCTTGAAAGTGTGTTTTAGGAGATCTCGGGAGAAGCCTTGCATATTTGGAGGAAGTAAGAACTAAATGAAAGAAAATGCAAACTCCAGAACTTTTCAAAAAGATTTCCTACCCAATGCTTCTGCACAGCATCCTACTCAGATCCTACCATCTCCAAGCAACCCCAGCTTTCCCCAGAGAGCCTAAATTCTCTTCTGTCCTCAGATGCATCTCACTGTGCACATTATGCTTCTTCCCTCATCACCAGGCAGTCTGCACCAGTGCTTAGGCTTTCTCAAACCCACAGTGCTCAGTTTCTGCTCAATGCAGCTGTCTGGGGAAAGGCAGCTGCTCCTGCAGAAGCACAGTGGTGACCCTCCTGGCTTCTTGTTCTTCACTCCAAGTTTGTTACTCTTTTGACTCTTTCTGCTCACTGAAACAGGTGCAATTTTTTCATTCTGCCTGCACAACTCTCCATGAAAAAACCCCACCTGGCCCTGCCTAGGACAATACACACTGAAGCAGTTAGTGCTGACAGCAGCGTCAGACTGCAGCTCATCCAGAAAACTTGCGGAGAAGCTGTATCTTTGCCCTCACCTTCTGGGTCACCTCAGACTACCCCTTCTTCCCTTGCTCTGCCCCTTTGATAGTGGTTTCAGAATGGAAATATATGAAGGCTGCTTTTAGAAGGTTATGAAAATAAATTCTATTGTGTTACTGAGAACAGAGTGTAGAAACAGCCAACATCCTGTCCTTGGAAGGAGGTGCTGAAGAAAAGACGTGGATAATAATAATTTCCCATGGCATACCTCTAAGCAAACTGCTTCTTCAGGACCACTCATACCAGAGTTTGTATCTGTATCTTAGGCTTAGTCTTTACATTAATGTAACATTTCGAAAAACGTAACTGAAAACACATCAATTATTCCTTGTAACCTCATCACTAAGTATCCTTGCTAGAAGGAAACTGACCAAATAAACTGTTTACATAAAAATGTTTTTTTAACCCTAAAATTGTTCTTTACATAAAATGCATCCCTGACTGTCTTACTCATTCTAACAGCATCTTAAAAACCTTAAAGATAGTAACAACTATTAGCAGCTATTTCAAAAGAACTTCGATAGCACTGCCTAAACCTAGCAACTCTTGTTTCATCATTAGGTACCTTTAAAAATAGATGGACTTGCACAACCATGATTTTGTTCTGAAAGTGTCTTCTAAATGTTAAGATAAGAAGAGCAAACTGTGCTTTAATAAATAAATACATTGAATCTCAACTGCAGAGGAAGCTAAATTAACCCCACTGGGGTTCCCATCTCTTGTTTTGCCAGTTTTGTTTTTGTTTGCTTGCATGTGATATAAATATTGAAACATTTGGCTCAAAGTACTCCTGAGTATACACAGGAGACTTGCAGAGCCAGTTCAGTGTCAAGCAGAGGAAAAGGAGAGCAAATGACATCCTGTCTGCTTATGTAATTTTTTTTCCCAAAGTTTGCTTCCCACAGTTGGGATTTAAAATAGTATCTTTAGCTGCATTATAAAAGCAGAGTATTATAAGTTCACAAGAACTTTATTATTTACCACAAGATAATTAGAAGAAATAAATTATTTGCCCTGTTCCAAATTCTAAATCCATCATTACACATTTTCCCACATACTTTAACTCAAAAGGAGAAAACCTGCCTGCAAACGGAAAATGAAGCAGAACACTGGCCTTTGTCAGACCATTTATTTGGGCTTAGGCAATTTCCCCAACTGCTGAGATAATACCACAATGTGTGCAGGATCACTACATACTCCAACCCAAGTTTAAAACATTTTTCTTCATTTAAAATGTATTATTGGTTCAAAGGATCAGCAGCTTAGTTTTACTGTACTGCAAGCCAGTGTGCCTATGTAACAGTGAAACAGGTATTTTTCTGTGTGGAGTATTTAAGAAGTTGTGAGTATTGAGTGAAAAACTGTTTAAGTTCTCAGATGACTCTTATTTCAAGTCATTACAGATTCATTCTTCTCCATCGAGAAAAATCATTATTTTGCTTATTCTGGCATCATAACCATAAGTTATCACTGATCATAAAGAGCTACCTGTTAAAGCTATTTTAAAGTCAACTTTCATTGAGTTTATTTCCCGCAGCCCAAACATCCTGTCATTGGGGAAACATCTGTGGGCAAGAATGCAAATTATCAATTATATCCAAGGAGGGACAAAAAAAAATTAATTAATAATCTGCCTTTGTTTTTCAAGATTTCTACAAATAAATATTTCTGAAAACTGATTTCACAGCTCTGCTAGACTGAAACAGTTTGGGGTTGTTGTTTCATGCCATTGTTTCTCCTTTTAGCGTGTTACATAAAATCCTCCAAAAGTTATCAGAATTCAAATACATTTAACAACTGAATGCTGATCTGGACTAAAATCCCCATCTCTCAAACAATACTAAGGAACTTCTAAAGCCCATCAAGTTCCTGAATACTTTCAAAATGCTAACACAGGCAGAATTTAAAGCTCTATGATAAACAAGCAGAAACTGTTTTGAGTTCTGAGTATCATGGTAAATCAGCAGGGAGAAAGGGCAACTTCCAAAACAACGGAATGAATATCATAAATGTTTAGAGCTTGCCTAATCCAGAAGTGACACCAATATGATTTGATATGTACATTCATATTACTAGGGTTACTTCAGTACAATTCCTAGCCAATATTTTTATTTCTAGTACAAGTACAGATCAGGTTGCTTTGAAGGCCTGCTAGAATTTTAGTTCATGTAGCATAATGGTATAATTAATGAACCAAATAATGTACCATTTTAACTTCCTTTAGGCTGAAATTCAAACACAACAAAAAATCACACCAAAACAAAAACAAACAACTAAAAAAACCCCAACAACACACACAAAAACCCCCAAATCTCAAGCAAAAAGAAACTCCCTTACAAAACAACGACAAAAAACCCTGAACAGGTCATCCAAAATAAAAATGAAACATCTGTCTCAAGTTTGGAGGTAGTGGCAGTTCTCCAGTAAAATTTTCTCTCTCCCTCATTTCAATATTCTTTTGGGAGGTAAAAATACATGTAATATTTTGATTTATTCAAGCCATTTAAAAAGAAGCACTGTAACAAATTTAATCCTACAAGCTGCTTTCACTTAACTATTTCCAAGTTATTTTGGAGAAAGAGCTATGAAGTAACTCTGTCTGCAAGAACTAATAATCCTCTACTGACCGAAGATTACGAACAATCCTGTGCAGTGTAATACCATGAGCAAAGATAATTATGTTGCAGTCCTGGATGCACAAACTATGTAACATAAACCAAAGTCACTATATTGTTGGTACATATTCTAGCTATGTGATGTGGACCACAGTTGTAAGTTATATACAGTTAATTAGGAATATCCAAAAGGTATTCCAGAAAGGAGTCAGAGATACTCCTGCAAGAGAAATAGTTAAAGAACAACTGCTACAACAAATTAACATACATGAAAATATATTAAATAAAACAAGACTCTTTTTATTTCATATTAGAACACATTAGAAAATAGCATATGAAATAACAGACAAATGCTTCAAAAGCTTGTTAACTTCTTTTGAATTCTCTTCTTTAGTACCCTCAAAAAGAGCATACTTCTATGACAATGCATTAACTTTTTCTTCCAACACTATTGTTGCGAAGATGTTCTGTATTTGTGGAGGCAAACACCACTCAGAACAAGTGCAGTAATGGATGTGCATTGTTCACTTAGAAAATTTTAAACACAAAAAAAATCTACTGAGTAAACATTCATAAAATGAAAAAAAAATGAAAGATACAGTTTTAAAAGAATCCTTCCAGTTTATATTTTAGGGAGATAACTCACACATGGACTGTAAAATTATCTTTCCCATTATAAACTCCATTTTCATAATTAGCTCTGTCCCATAAAGTGGTTCTTTAATTCCACTTGGTATATTTTCACTTTGCTAACAGACTGTAAACATACTACTTCTTTTTATTAACCTGGCTAATTAACCATCAGCTTGGAAATACATACATTTGTCTTACAGATTTTTTTTGCAGCTTATTTAAACTAACATTAGTATGCTACTTTGTAATAATATAGTTATGCAACCAAATTAAGAGTTTCAACATAATGCTCACAATTTTAAATGGGAAATTAAAGATTATCAGTTTGGGAAAACAGGTTGAAAAACCATTCTTATACAGACTGTACAAACTTTTTTCTCTCTTTTTGTTCAACACAAACATGACCTATCTACACAGAGCCTTTCATGAACAGATTTCTACCAATCAGTATCATCCTGATACTGAAAGTGGAACTGCAGAAGGCTTTAGTGACTGTGTATTCGCTTGACCCAATATTTCAAGTATTTGCATTGAACACACCGAAGTTTCAATTCAAAGCTATGATCAAACTGCATCTTTAATAAATACATTGTCAAAGTGCTGCATATGAAGATCTGATGCAAAGTTACAAAATAACAGTGCATATGAAAAGGCATTGTAATAAATTATTTTCATGCAACAGCAAACTTCAACTCTGAGGATTAATCTAGAAGACACATCAAATTCTCTGTCCTGCTTATGCCTGGCTACTCCCAGTCATTAACATCATGGAAATTACCTGGACCATGCACTGCATATGCCTCACTTGATGGTAACTATACATTTTCTATGTATTTAAACATTCTAGCCTTCTCCAACTTTTTCTTACAGCAACTCTCTAAGAACATATGAAAATATTTTTCAGCTAGTTAATCCGAGACAACCTTTACAGAATTTGAAGGTCACCAACATCTGATCCATTTCAAATTAAATATGTAAGTATACATGACTTACAATGACTCCTTTTGACTGATATGGATATAGGAGTACTCTCACAACAGATCAGCAGGGATGTTGCCTCTGACAAAGAAGTGGAAAAACGTGAGAGGAAAGATGCAACAAGATCCAGAAAACCAGAAATTATTGCTGGAGAAAGTGAGCCAGAGCTACAAGTCAGTAATGTTGGTCACAGTGGGCAGTATTCTGTTCTAGGGAAGAAGACAGCTTTTAGCTGAAGAAAACTGACCACATCCCAAATAAGACACTTAGAATTGTTCCATTCTCTAAATTACATAAATAAGGAATTTAAATTCTTCATTTTCCTTATACCGATACATGGACTTTTGCTTAGCTCTGGTAAAAAAAAAACCCATCCCTCAACTTCTGTTTCCTAACTTGCAAATACTGAAATTTAATTTTGGCTTAAACCAATTTTAAGAATACATTATCATGTATCAATTGATTATTTCTGTATAAAAAACAGATGCCCTTACAGTGAACATTCCGCTGTGCTGGAACATAAGGAAGCATTTTGTAAGTAATTATCAAACTTTGTGATTATCCTATTCAGAAAGTGCTTAATTTTTTTCTCTTTTAGACATACTCTAGTAGATTTGAGGTATTTGCAGCTAATATTCTAAAATAAACCAGTTTCATTGAGCAACAGGGTAATTCACCAGGAAATAAAAACATCATGCAGGGACCAGGCAAATCAGTACCTTCATTTACAGTGTGTGAATCCTTCAAGCAGGAAAACCAATTATCAGGTAAAAATAGATCTGCACAAAGCCTGGATGGCTTCTAGCTCACAGGGGGCTTGAATGTGCATTGATCAAAAAAAAAAACTCCAAAAAGCACACATGCACATAGAGTGATAGAAAAGTTTATATAAAGTTAGGAAAGCACGTATTTGGAAATGGCTGCCAATGCTCTTTGGTATGCAGCAGGAGGCAATAACACTGGGATGAAAAAGCACAAATACAAAAAAAAAAACAACAAACCCTTTAAACAAAGGAACATTCTCCTCGTATCTCAGACACCAGCAAAGTTTTCAAAGAATGCCCAGCATTCACAGCATCCAATGGTAAAAAGACTCCTCCTGTGCAAAACAAAGGCAGTGTTCTGCTACATGTCTTCATAGACAGAGCTGAAACCTAGATTCAAATATGCACCAACACAGAGATTCAAAACCTGAAACCACATTTCAGGTTTCCGTAGATTTCCAGAAGGCAGAGGATGAAGGCTTAGGCTATCAAGGGAACATCTCAGAACTGGAGGTAGGTCTGGACAGAATTTTAATTTGGGAACATATACTTACAATTGGCTAATAGAAAGAAAACTGTCAGTGTGCTATATTTTAACACTCAAGGTCTTGCAAAACCATATACTCATTAAGAGACACAAATCACTAGCACTAAATCAGCTCTGAATTACACTTAGAATAAAACCTTGGCATTTGCATTTACAATACTGAGTTTATTCAATTTTTTTGTTCCTAATGTTTACACTATATGCAGTAAAAAATTAAAAACTACCTACAGCATGGAATTAATTTAGTTGTGTAAATTATAGTGTATATTTCTGGAAATATTTAGCAAGTTAATATCTTTTTTTTGTAACCTCCATTTGTATTTGTCTCATGTTCTGAAATACAACCTCAGGCATTGAGATAACTTCTCCATATGTTTATCTAGTTACAGCAGCTTTTCTTAAAACCCTGCACACACTGCCAATATGCAACCATGTAATCCTCATTGAAGGGTTGATTTTGGTCCTGCTTTTTAGTTTTTCTAAGGACACAGATAGTGCTTCACCTCCAATGTCAAGGGTCATTTACTTGTATTTTCTTATTCTAAGATCAACTTCAATGATACTAAATTTCAATAGTTCTGTTAGGCACTAAAACTTCACTTTTTGCTGATATTAAAAAACCCCAAATTCAATTGTTTCCTTTTCATAAATTTCAGTTGTCTAAAACAAGGTTTAGACATACCACCTGGCCCTGCATCCTGTATTGACACATTTGCTTCTCCTCTTCCCTCTAATAATCTACTGAGCCTCTTCTAAACCAGATTATGCATAAAAACCACGCTTTATGCATAGCTACTGATACTGAATCCATGAATAGGTAACACACATTCAATATATTCTGGCCTTCAAATTATAAGCAAATTCCTTTTAAGACATTTTAAACACGTCTCAGACAAACTTGCTCTTTACAAAGACACTGAAATATTTCATACAATTAAAATACTGTCACTCTTTTTATGCAGAAAGGTAGTGCCAACAAAATCACGGAGAGATGGAGGATTACTGTTCTCTATGCCTTGCACTAATATTCAGACTCCTTTTCCTTCTAAGAAAAGCAGAACTAAATTTTCTATGTACAGCCAGAAAATTTAAAAATCAGTATTTGGAATCACAGTAATTTCAGAATTTTAAGAACTCTTGCTCTTGGAATATATCAAAAACATAAACACAATTCTCCCTGAGCTAAGTCTAAGAGAAGTGGCATCAACAACAGTGAATCACATTCTGAATGAGCCAGTCTTGCATTGATCAGCTCCAGAGACGATTCTGCAGCTGCCCCAGCAACAAGCAGAGGAGCCAGCCAAAAGATCAGAAAAGAAGCCCAAAAGCAGGTCAAGGCTTGTGAGCCAGAACTTGGCATCTGGGTCTTACAGCTGTCAGGGATACTTATGAGAGAAGTCACTGTTGTCTACAGATTTTGAAAACAGTTGGGGAACAGGAAGAGGAAAAATAAAAAAAAAACAACAAATCTATTTACAACTATTCCGAGCCAAGCTGGAGCGGAAACGCGATACATGCCACCACTTGTTCTGTCACAGCATTGTAATACCAAACCACTACACCAATAGAAAAGCATTATCTGCACAGAAATACAGTTTTGTAGTGATGTTGAACATCAGACTTCCAAAGAGATTTTTTTCAGGAAAGGAAACATCAGTGAACAAGATGGACATAAAAACTAGACATCTACTCTTTTTTGTGTACGTGTTTCAAAATACAAAATTCTGCCTTAATTATTTTTTTAAGTAAAATTTAATTTAATCTGTTAAATTTTCCTTTGAACTCTCCATTGGGTAACTCCTACCAGCACCAGCAAGAGCTCCAATAGATGATAAACTGTTTTGTTGACAAATTGTATGTACGTTTTATTTTTTAAAAAAATTTTAAAATTAAAACATTTTAAAAAAACCTCCACAGTTTATCTAGCAATTACTGAGAAAATATGAAGCTGCACTGTCTTTATTAGGGATTCCATACTATCTAATGACAGACATAAAAGTCAGAATGACAACTGCACATTTCAAGAATCATTAAATAGAATGTGCAGTATCTAAACAAAAGAAGAGAGACTCAGACCAAGAACTCCAGTTTTGCAAAAATTAATTTAAGTGCATATGCAGGCAAAAATCCAAAGCTAGTGGCAGTTTTTGGGAAAGCTGTCTCCACAGATTCTGTACTGACAAGCCAAGCAACTGCCAAGCAATGTTTCAAAACAAAAGAGAGACTCTTGGAAAGTGCCAAAAGAGATGTTATATTCTGCTATTACAACTCATGCTTTATGAAAAGGAAAGAGAGGACACTTGTACTGGGATTCTCATTGGCACTGTGAATCAGGCACATTCCGTACTAAGCAGATTCCCAAGGAAATACGCACGCTAGCGTGGACTGCAAAACTGAACAAATGTTCAGCTGGGATGAAAATCAAAAAGAAAAGTAGAAACAAAGACAATGCAACTGATGTCAAAAAAATGCATAGCTCTGTCAAAGAGGTGCTTTAAGCTGAAGTCAAATGAGCAACACACAATTTGACAGGATATTTGAATTTATTTTCTCCAGTTTATTCTTCCTTCTAATCAGCCTCTATGTTTACTTTTAGATTGAGATACCATCTCTTATTTCATTTTCTGAGTTTAGAAGAACTAGCTAGTTCATTATATTCTTGACTTTGTAGTCTGATATCCATCCCCTGGACGTCACACTTCCATCTGTTTTTCTTGGACCGTATGAAGCATCAGAAAGTTGTCTCAAGGCACCCTTCTCCAGAACAATCTTCACTGCTATACAAATAAGCCCTCTAGTGGTAAAATAACTGTGAGATCCACCATACTCAGAGTTTCTGCACACCCTTTCTCTAGGATACAAATATTACACTCATAATCCCTCCTAACTAAAGGTGAGCCACTAATAGTCCATCTACAACCTCTTTTGAAAGCTATTCATTGAAGATGACAAACTTCATCTTGGGGAGGAGTGGAGGCTTTGTTATTGAATCCAGAGATAAAAACATAATTATCATCACAGAATAGAACTGTCAAAGGTACAGAACAAATTTAGCATAATGTCATAGAACTCTACGGATTTTATGATTTAGAAGTATGCCAATACAGAGATAATGAACTCCACCACACACTAGCACTTAATTAAGCCCTTTGATTCCCAAAATCATGAATGAATGCTTGTGTTCTTTTCATTCTAAGCTACTGTATTTCCTTACCCTTCCCCAAGAATATTTATTCTAGTTCTAAATACTAGTCAGTGACCTGATAACAGAAACCACCACCAACACTGACCATGTTTGTGGCAGTGATTTGCATTATAACTAGCCAAGCATTGCCAAGGCATCAGATAATTTATCTGAAGCAACTCAACTTCACACACTGCCAGACTTACAACTGTCAAAAATTCCTAAATATTATGCTAACATTTCATAACAGAAGACTAACATGCTATCTAGTTTTAAAATAAAACAGTTATATTAGCAAGCATGGGCATAAACCTCCCATCGATATACTTCTCCTCTAACACAGCAATAAAACAAATTGTTGTTACATGAAAAGGGGTCTAAAGGGAGAGTGATTCTGTACTGGCACATATTTCCACATATGCAGCAGAACTAATGAAACAGAATTATGTGTTTGGCCAAATCAGAGCTTGCACTATGTTTTTAATAACTCAAGAGCTCAGTGACAGTATCATGGTGTGTTTGCAACCTCACTGCAGGGATAATGAAGGAGACTCTGCCAGGAGAGGTGACTGATCACCTTCCACAAACCACTGCCTGCTTAAGAACACCTCAGACCCCCTTTCTGCTCTGAGTAGAGGTGAGCTCAGGGAACCATGGCACATCATGAGTTCACAGAACAGACCCCTATCTTTTCTCACTTGACAAGCCTGCAGCCTACCAGGTAGAATTCATATGGAAGACTTCTTTGGAAATGCAAGTGCCAACAAAACTCTATCAACACAACAAAAAATTAATTTTTTGACATCCATAAACCTTTCTTGTGTGATTTCTGCCTATCATGCCCTGATATAACAATAAATGGTTATAATTCAGAGAACACTGTCAGAGGATGAATCACATGTTCTGTTGCAATTTGACAGCTAGAAACTCAGTATTAATATATATTTCTGAAATTCCTTGAAAAACCATTCACAAATGAAACTATAGAGCAAAAATGCATAAACTTGAAATGCAGGTTCAGAAGCAACAATAAAAGTGAATGTGACTACTCTGACAACATTGATAGTAGTTGTATCACTTTCAAAGCACTCTAAATCAACTGAATAGGAAAGCACACAAATGACTGGAAGAAAAATGCCCTCCAACAGTAACTGCTGGCAATTATCAGGCTGGAAAGTCTGTTCTGTGGGGGCCTACAAAGCTCTGCAATGAATCAGATTCCACTTCAAGAGTTTCACTGACGGATTTAGTGATTGAACAGAAAAATTTGCTTAAGAACTGCATATATGATATCAAGCAAGGAGAAATCCAAGTGTTCTGATGAGCATGAATAGAATTCAGCAATCCTGAAAAACTGAGAGTCCTACTGAAGAGAAAAACTGAAGAAACAGTCCTAATAAAAGAAGTGTAGTACTAATTCAGAAAAAAAAAAGAAATATTCAGTACAAGGCTACTGCAGAAAAGACAAAAAAACATTTGACATGCTAGAAAGAGCATCACATACAACATGGGATGTACCTGAACCTTTTTTATACCCAGAAATGTGCACTTATAGCTTGTTTCACGTATCATCATTTTAAAAGTAGAGACAACCCTGGTGAGAACAAAATGAAGTATTTTGAAATAACTGACCTGTGAGAAAAAGTTTAAAGACATAAATTCATGTGATTCAGAAAACAGCAGTTGGAAAGTGATCATGAAAGGAACAGTGACTAAATACTTTTTTACACTAAAAGTATTAACCAGTTTAACTTGTACTTGGGAGATTTTGGTTAAAAATTCTTGAATCACAAGAAGAGAAAGCTCAGAAATAGGTTACTTTGCAAGACTCAAAGCCCTCATGTCAGCAATCTCACATTTTGAGGGTCTGGTCAAAATTGCATGATTGTGGTTCAGAGCAGGCGAAGAAAAGTTAGATAAACTGAACTTAAGGCAAGGTCTACAAAACACTTTGAATCTTCATTCCCCAATCAGCCAGACTGATTTCTCCTGATGACAAATGGGGTAAACAGGAGCAGAGGAAGAATGATGCACACCTGAGCCCTTTCCTGACAAAGTGAAGCTTTTTCTGAGTTACTCACTGAAACACTAGGTAACCCTATCGGGCCCTGAATGGTTTTGACACTGGTTTTCCAAATGTAGCTAAATTCTGTAATACAAAGCACATTAGAAAGATACCAATGGCAAAAGTGCACTTTATAGCTACAGATGGCAATCAACCTAAGGACTCTAACATGAATTTATCTGTAAATCTTGACTTTTTGCCAAAATTTTATGCTAACATTGTGTTATACAATGCATCATACTCATGCATAAGGACACTTTCGTACCAGCAGAATCCATCAGTATAATTGTACCAGGGCAGTGTCTTGAGGCCATGCACTAAGAGAAAGTGACAAGATTGGAGGCATCTTTTGTTTGAAACAGAGTCAATGAAGTTTTAAATCTTCCCCCAAACTTTTAAAGGAATCCACAATACAGCTTTTTTTGCTTTTTAACATATCAGCCACAATTACTCTGTGGGACAAAAAGAAGCATCTGTCTCTTTCTATGGCCTCCGATACTATATCCTATCACTCGCTAGATCTCTGCAGCTCAGACGTCTTCAGAGGGAAGCAGAGCAAAGCAAGATGAAGGTGCCATTATTAATGCAATGGGACATTGCAAAGGAAACTGGATTCCCTCCTCCTTTTTGTTCAATTTCTGATAGAAAGGTGATTCTTACATTTAGCTTCCCTAGCTAAAATTTGAGAAATATATCATACAGCTGTTTATACTCCTACATTTTAGCTTCAGAAGACATTTTACAACACACAGCTTTTGATCCCTTGCTGCAGAAATTATTTTGTATTTAAACTATGTAACTATAGATACCATCAGCCTCAGAGTTTAATGTAAATGGAGGGTGGGTAGGAAGAGCAAGTTGTTCACCCCACCTTCAGGAACAGTTATGAAGGGAGGGGAGATGAAAAACAGGCTGAAAACTCAGTGCATTTTGAACTTCTCATTTTAAAGATTTATACCAGAATAAAATTATTTAAATACTGTAACAGAGCATCCATATGAGGAGATGCCCTCTTAATATTTCTTCTTCAGCATTACTGTTAACTTCTCTGGCTAGTTGAGGTCTTAGTGTAACCATCACAGAACCTGAGGGTGCTTGGAAAGCCCGATCAGCTTGCAAGACTCATAAAAACAGAACAACAAAATGACACAAGGCTCTACCCATACTCAGCAAATTCAGAACTTACAATTCCAGCCACACCAATCCATCCAGCTGGCAAAGAATTGCAGTCTCACTACTACTGAGGAAATTACCAGTATGTTTTGTGCTACATGTAGCTCCCAAGATAAGCACCAAAATAACTAGAAATCCTAGAGAGGCAGATCCACTCATTCCTGCTGACATACTCGGAGTCAGTTTTATTTGGCTGTGACAGGACCTTCCAAGTTTACAGAAGACCAGTTCATGAAGCTATTAGCATAATGGTACCAGTATCCCTTTTCCACCTGCTGTCTCCTTGGGGAGGAATATGGCTACATGCCATTCTCACTACCAGCTGTGCTTTTGACTCTTAAAGGACAGGCTGCAGTCAGAATTTAGAAGTCATTACAGTCTACTCTAACTACAGGGAGTGAAACAGAAACAGGAAGACTGACAGGAATAGTGTCTAATCTGTTTTGGGGACTCCTGATTCACATGTAAGGAGATCACCCTCAAATCATGCCTATATATACATTTTATGTTTTTTAAAATAATGTAATACACTTACTACAGAATTATTTTGTTAAACTGGCATCAAGACCACTGGGAAGATGTCACACTAACACCCATCACATTTCTTCTGCTTTGTCCTGCAATTCTTCAAATTACACAGCAAGCGAAGCAGGACTGCAAAATGGAACCAATGCTAGCAGGGACTAATACTTCCAGGTGTTTTCAATATACTATAATTCAAGATGCATTAATAATTTGTCTGTTACAAACCACTCTTGATACATCATCTTTTTTCTTAAACAAAGCCTCTTTGAAGCTAGAAGTAAACAAGTATTTCAGTTCAATAACTTTATTTGCTAAGCTATAAGAGTAAAAATCTAAACATTTCCTGCAATAAACTGTTTATTCTCATTTCAGTGAACTCTAAAACAAGTTTGTCTCAAGATTTTTCAGTGGTTATGAACTTCTGAAAAAATACAAAACATGTTGAGATGCAGATTAACTGCAGTATCACAAACTATATTGCAAGTTTAATAAAAGATAGCCTAATATTTGACATTGGTTTATCCATAATCCCTATACCAGGCACATACACTCACACTTTTCATTATACAACAAATCCTCTGACTAAAACTAACCTTGATCAAACACATTATGGTTTATGAATTCTCAGCAGCATCTATCTGTATCTCCTTTGTGTAATTCATTGTAGAGATTTAGCTGATTATAGGCAAGCATGAGGAATTTCCCTTGACTTCAAAAGTACTGTTCAAGGCATGAAAAAAGCAGGACACACCTCACAGCTTCCACATTGCCACAATAAATGAAAAATCCTTTTGAAAATTACATATCATTCCACTAATTTCTTCTGATCAGAAGAGTGAAAATTTGGATTAACACTTTATTCCACTGTAAGATAAAAATTCAGTGCACAAATTAAGTAATTAAGCCCAAGCTCTTTTGACATTTACTTTCCAGCATGACTCATGACCATCTTCAGCCTGCATTTAATAAAATGTTTTCAGAAAAACTATTAAAAACCCCCAACAAACTCTGCTACAGCCTTTCCAGTACTGCATTTTCTTCCATAATTTGAGTTCCAAAATCAGTTTTCATTTAAGTATGTCAGGTGGCATTTAAAAAACAAAACAAAGCAAATGGAAAAAACAGGGTTTTTTCATCAATCCAGATTTCACAGAGCACATGATGCTTCAGAGCTTTTTAAAAAAAGTGTTAGGAGGGTAAAAACTATAGCAACAAATTTCAGTCATTTTAAATAAAAGACCATAGAAATCATGCTGCAAGCTTCCAATAAATGACTAATTATGTTTACAACACTGAGTAGGTATGTAAAAAAGTCAACAACGTGATTACCAAAGTTGATCCAGAAGGTTTAACCAGAATGTTGGAAGTAACTGCAAAGAATTTGAGCAAAAGAAAGGTAAATTGTTCTGCAATTTTCTAACTAGGAAACATGTGAGCAACAATACTACATTATTAAGACTCTGTAAAGAGGTGTTTATATCTAATCAACAATACAGAGGCTCCAATGCATTTGACTGTCTTTCTCCTGCTATTTATAGTCAGTTTTACTGATGTCCTACTCTCCATGTCTTTTCCAGATGCAGGTGCAAACCCCACATTTTCTGCCTACCTGCTCAGAGCCACTCATCTTCACTCTTAATAATCAGAGAATACAAATGACAAAGTATATTTCTTGTCCAATGCTGCATACAGTTCAAAAAAAAAAACCAAGCCAACCAAAACATACCACATTAGACAAAGAAATCGTAAAAAACTTCTCCTGGAGACAGAAAAAACATTGCATTCCCTAAAAAAGGAACACTCCTAGTAAGAACAATACCAAGTTGATGCTGCAAACTGCATCAGAGATAAATGGATATACACTGGACCCCTATAGCTCTACCTATACACAGATTGCTAGGAAAAGCCTTTTTTCAGTCTTGTGCTGGCAGCTACGTGTAGCACATTTGCAGAGAATTATTTAAATAATTTAAAAGAATAAACTAATACATTATTTACAAAACAAAACAATTCAGCTTCATGAAATGCTAAGCCAGTCTTGAAATGGTTATGAAGCAAGAAGGCTTTGAATGTTCATACTCTGTCTTGTCATTAAACAATTACTAATCCTAATCAAGTGGAAAGTAAACAATTAATATTAATAGGTATTAACTTGGCTTTTGTCTGGACGTTCAAGTTCCAAATGCCAGCAAGGAAGTGTATTCAGCACATTCAGGCTTGAGCTGGAAATATTTACACATTAAAGGAAACTTCTTTGTGGAAAATATTAAACTAAGTGGGTTTTAAAGAGATCTGAAAGTCTGACTCTTATACAGTTTTTTTAAATGTCTTGTAATTGTCTGCAAAGATCTGTTCTCTATTCATCCTCCCTTTGAAGTTTTTTCATTCTGGCATCCTTGCACAATCCCAGAAGAAACAGGAAAAAATATTCTTACTCTCTCTTCTCCTGCTGTTCTTCCAGGCTGACACTTCTGAAGCACTTATTAGCATAGTTAAGAAATGTGCTCTCTTCCTAAAGTATCTCCCCCACCCAGCCTTCCTAATAAGACAGTAATCTGGCAGTATCTACCAGATAAAGGTAATTCAGGAGGAATGGCACCATCTCAGACACATCCATTTCTGATTCTTACTGAAGGAACACAACCCTTCTGGAAAGTTCAGATCTTTTAGCTAACTAGGACCTGATACATTTGTGCCTCCCTGTTCCTACCACTACCCAGCTGACAGCAAGAAGAGATTATTCCCTTTTTGCTATCATTGTTTCTACTAAGACACCTCCAAGGTTTTTTCACAATGAAAAGGCATCCTGTGCTCTTAACACTCACTACAGTGTCACAAACACACTGGCAGGATCCAACTTAAGAATTAAAAATGCTTCACAGACAGAAAAGACAATTGAAAAAAAAGCACAGAGAAAGCCTATGAAAATCCAGAGTAGAACCAATACATACGGTAATTACTTATGATGCCAAAAGTATATCAACGTTAGTTGCTTAAGTCACATTTTACTAGAGTATAATTCAAATTACTTTGAAAAAGTAGGCACATCATTGTATAAAAGCATTGTACACTTTCTCAGGCAACTCTAGCCAGATCATTTTCAGTTATTAGACAGGTTATACTGCAAATCACCAGATTCTGGGAATTAATTTTGAAAGAGCATGACTACATATTTGGCTGTACTACTTTACTCTTCCCTTGGCCTCTGCTGCAGAAAGGATCCTGGCCTGTAAAGACCCCTGATCTGATCTAGCCCAGCCTCCTTTGCATGCTGTCTTCTTTAAAGATAAAGATCACTTTCTGAATTGTGTCAGCAAGGAATGAACATTAAATGCTCCAGCTGGAGCAGACACAGCAGTAAAATACATCAATGTATTCCAGCAATCAGGGTTGAAAACCCTGATGCAGTACTTTGGTTTCTTGGTGTCCTACACACTACTATATAAGCCCATATATTTAACACATTTCAGTGTTTTTACATAGTTTGAAGAGAGCACATGTCATTCGTCTGTGTGATTATTTTTCAATTTCTAATATAGCAAATTGAGGACCTGAAAATGAAAGGGTTTGAGTAAAAAACAGAAAATAAGGAAGAACAAATGAAAATTACTCACCAATAGGAAAATGAGAAAATACTGTTTTAACCTCTGAGACTTTCAAGAATCCATTCGACTATTTAAGCAGACATGTTAACGTGCATTTTAATTTCTATACTAACAGAAAGCTATGGAACAACTTACTTAGATCTTTGAATTTCTTAGTGTTTGTTTTCATTCTGACACACTTTTGGCATTAAGCTTTATTATTCAGTGATCAAAAAATGAACAATAAATCAGAATGAATATCTCAAAAGAACCAGTAGATGGCAATAAAAAGATCTATGATAAATTTTGATTTTGTAAATAAATATAATCTGTAGTAATGTACAACCAGCAAAACTGGGACTTTTTTTAACCTCATTGATATGGTTCCAGTAGACTCCTTGAAGCAGCCAGCATTTATAAAATTTTATACAGATAAATCCATGAATCTTTCCCCACATCTGAAAAGTGAGTAAAAAAAAACCTGAGAACAATCTGTTGCTGTAACTCAGAAGAATAACTTATCTGAAATATTTCTTCACTTTACATTAAAACTAAACCTACGATTTCAAGAATCTTTTGCAAAGTAATATGAATATTAAATGCACTGACATTTGAGTTCATTTTTACTCTTAAAATGCTGCCAAGCAGTAAAATAAAGAACCAGTAGAATTTGTTAAGTCTTTAGATATAGTCTTTATATAAGTCTTTAGGCTATTGAGCAACTACTGGAAATTTCTGCCAGAGTTTTCAGTTTGAAGTTAAAATATTGAACTATTTTTATGTCTCACAATTTCAGTTCTAGGAATAAACCAAACTGCAGTGGCTTACCTGTCTAGGAAAGAATAGAAAATTCAAATTACTATTTTGTATTGTATTAAAACTAAAAACATACATATTAGATTTTTAAAAGAGGGCTTTTAGATATGATTTCCTATGCGTATATATATTAAGTAAATGTTCACAGCTGAGGTAGAGGTATTCTAGAACAGAACATTATGCTAATTGAAATCACTAGTACTTTGCATTAACCTTTTTTAATATTCAGCATCAGTAATGCTGCAGAATTATTTTATGCATGTATACAGCAATGAACCAAATAATTACACAATTTGTGCATTTTTCCATTTTCCTATGTTTTCCCATTTTTACCACATGCAAGCATAGATAGGTCTCAGCTAGGATATCTGTTTCACTGAAATAAAATACTTGATTAATTAAATTACCAAGTGTTTTCCAAAAAATGAACCATAAAGCTGTCAGTAAGGTTTGCACCTTACCACAAAACATTTTTGAAAAACAGATTTATATTTAACCCCCCCATTAATATTTGCTCATTATAAGTAAACAATGAAATATTTTTGCCTATACATTTAACTATTAGGAAGAAATTGAAACCACACATCAAATATTTGCCACTAAGTCCTCTACCTTACAGTTATATCTGAAAACTGACAATCTAGTCAGGTTATAAGTGTAGTATATACACATGCATGTCAGTATGGAAAAAACACATTACCACAAAAAAGAATTAACACATGGAAAGATACTTCAAGACTGCTGCCAAAAAATTCTCAGCAGTAAGAAAGTTAAGAGTCGCCTAACACTCTGAGGAAGTTTTTTCTCTGATTAAAGAGTAAATATGTTGAAGACAAAGAAAGAATACACATTGCAATTAGCAGAAAGACACAAGGGGATAAGCATGAATTAAAAGCACTTTTTTTAAAGTGGCACTGACAACTTGGAAAGCAGAGACAGAAAACTTGGAGGGGGCCCACTGGAGAGCCATGTAAAGGGTTGAAAAACCTGACATACGAACACAGGTTGAAGAAACTCAGTTTGTTACACTTAGATAAGAGAAGGTTTGGGAGGGCAAGTAAGATCTAATCACATTTTTCCAGTGCTTAATAGGTAGTTTTCAAGAACACAGAGCTACCCTCTTCATGAAGATGCACAGTGAAAGAACAAGAGGTCATGAGCTACTAAGCTGCACCAGAGAAATTTTTTTCTTCCCATAAGAAAAAACCCTATTATTTGCCATGAGAACAATTCAACAGTGGACCAGGCTGCCCAGAGAAGTGGTTGACTTTCCCTCACCAATAATGTTCAAGTCTTACTTTATCAAGATAAGGACATTGAGAACTTAATCCAGGGTCCTGCATTCAGCAGAAGGTTTGGGCAAATAATCTCCAGAAGTCCCTTTCACCTACTCTGCTCTTTATATCTTAAACTCTGCAGCTCCTATATGCTACATTAGTATCTGGCAATAACACAGAAATAATTTAGCAAAAATACCACTTTATGCACAGCTGTTGTGCTTCAACCTTTGCACTTCTGTAACTCCATTAGTGTCAAATGATTTATATTTGTGTGTATGCTGATGCAGCCTATTTTTCTACAATTTTTTGCCAGTTCCTTTCCTACTAAAGTTGTCCCTTACATTTATGTATATTTAGCATGTAAAACCCATGAGTTTTACATGAACAAAGCTATTTGCTCCACACATACAGAATGCTGTACCAGGCAGGACCATGCCCCACTTCCACCTGGCCAGAATGGAGTTGTGTACATTACTGCCAGGAAATAATTCCACTAGAACTGCTTTGTAAAAACTAAAATTACCCAGCTTTAACTGGAGAAAATAGATTGCACTGAAATCTGCTGCAAAATATTTGAGAAGTTTTAAAGGAAATTGTAAAGGAAAAAATACATTTTGACTCAATTCACCTAGAATTGCTTCTGCCCAGAAAGCAGATTCAAAATACCTTCAACTGCATGCAGGATCCAATGTTTACTTATTTTCAAATTTGTGAAGACTGCAAAGAATGCTGATGCCTAGAACTAAATGATACATACCTTGTCATCTACTGGAATTCAAACTGCTTGGCTCTAGTAGTTGTTTTTTTCCCCAGTTTCTCTAGCACATCATTTCAGAAACAACTGTCAAGGTTACTGTTGAGCTGACTGAGTGTTAGGACTACTACATCAACACTGCTCAGTAGAAGCTCAAGGAGCTTCTAGTTCTACACCAGGAGGCCTTTGATGGAAAAATACACTTAATAAAATGGAATTCTAAAGAAAAGCTGTATACCAGGCAACTCTCAATCACTTGGATTTTTGATCAGCTTTATTGACACACTATGATTCCTGTTTTCCAGCCTTTTATAAATGGTTCATCAGCTCCTTCTCACCCAGAGAAACCAAAGCTTAAGAAAGAACTACTTCCTTTATTCCACTCCACACTTCTTACAGAACTGACTTTTCAATACAGGTTTTTCTATGAAGCTCATGAAGAGCTCTATGTCCTTATGAGGACACCATGAAATTAAATCAACACAGACCAACTGTTTAAGCCATGTTTACTACAAATACACCACCCATGTCCCTGTGCAAAGGTCCTCTACTTCATCTATCTAATCTACATTCTTCTCAAAAATCATGTTTCTAGACTGTAATGTCAGATTTTATATTACCATTATAAAGAAGGACCTTCATTACTGCTTAGTATTCCCAAGCTAATTCCCAAATACCTCATGTGACGTAGAATATCCAGGCTAAGTGCACTTCTGCAAAAAAGCTTTCCATTAGTTTACTGCACTTCAGGGCTGGATACACAAGTTGCTTTTGGAGGCTAGAACACATTCATGAGGAGCTGTACTTCACAGCTACTGCTTCAAAACACCACTACTAATGTACTATTAAAAGCAAAAATCACTGCTTAAGAGTAGTACATAGAACTGATTTCTTGAACTCAACTCTGAGAGTAGTCCCAAGACTGATTTAATTAGTGTTCCTTAAATTTATCAAAGTCCACATAAAAAAGAAACAGTCATCAGGAACAAAGCTCTTTGTCAACCATTTATCCAAGAAAATTTTTTAAAAGGACTGCAGAATTAAGGTTACATTTGTTTTAACCTACTTCCCTAACTATGCAGAAGTTACTTCAGAGTTATTTCCTTTTTTTGTGGTTTAAATCAGTGTAGGCAGTCAGAAGTGATTTGGAACAGTTTCACACAAGCACAGACGTGTGCTTGGAATGTCCTACTTTGCACCTGAATTCACACCAGAATTATGTGTCTATGGTGAAGACTGAATAACTAAACACACAATGTGATACAACTATTTTAAAATTTGTTTAAAATAAAGATTTACTGTTTCCTGCTTTAAGGACATTCAGCTACTTCTTTTTGTTTGAAAACAGCACTGGCTGCAGTCAGCATCCATCCATAAGTAAAAGAGGGGAGTTTCATCATTCTGCTCCTGGTTCAAATCATGTTGCCATGGAAGCAGATGTTGAATTGATGAAAATAGGTCAACTGTTCAAAAAAAAAAATCACTGGTTTAATACTTTAAAAAATATTACTATCTTTTATTATTTTAATGCTTGCCATTATTTTGAAATTGGTAATATTTTATTCTGTAGTATTCTAGTTAACATTTACTTTGCTCAAAGAATACATATTCCCACCAAAAATGCAGACATCAGAGTTAAGAGTTGTTAATGGAAAAAAAAATATTTTGCATAAATCAGTAGGGGCTGGGTACAGAATGCTTACAAGAATATCACATACAGTTCTTTGTTACTTCAGTAGTGGGTGGTGTTAAATGTTGCCATATAAACTGTTTCCCTTTGAAGAGTATTAGTATTATTATTAAAAAGCACTACCATTTTTTGGAAGAAAAAAAAATAAAAATCAGGACATCACTAATACCTGTGCTTGGCTTTGACAGCAACAGTGCTTTTCTGTTTGGTTTTGCATCAAACAGATATCCAAATACTCAACTGGAGTCTCAGTTACTAAAAACTGATTAAAATACTTAAAGACAGCTACGATTTAAGTAGGTTACCCCATCAACAGTACATGTGAAAATACACATAGCCAACTCAAAGAAATTTCTCTCTTAACATTTTCAAACTGCCTGCCAAGATGCTGTCAAAATAGCGTAAACACACAGTAAAGTTCTCATCTTTACCTGCAGCAAACATCAGAAAATAAAATAACTCAACTGTATCATATTTTTTTGAATCTCTCCTAGGTGATCTAAAACACTTTTCTATCAACACTGACACATCTGAATTTTTGTCTACCCTGGCATTGATGCACTTTAGATGCATCAGGTTTGTCCTAGAAGTTTCATGTAATATATTCTGTTCCTGAATATTTCTGTACAACTGAAATGCAGAGCTTATTCATTAATAAATAGAGTAAAGGTGCATGGGAATACTGCCAATACATGAGATTTGTGCTCCTTTCATAGTTCAGAGATCTTTCTTGTAGATTAAGTGATACCTAAAAGTAGAAGGGCTCAGTGGTGCAGAAGTCCTACAAATTTAATCCAGCACAAACCTGCCACAGCACTACTGCATGTCTCCCACACACCACTGCTCCTGCCCTGCTCCCTAGTGAACTGGGTCAGACATCTTCTCCCACATCACTTCCCTGATCTGTTTCATCACGCACCAGATAAAAAGAAAGTCCCAGTGTAACAGATAAGATGGGAGTAAATACACAGGAAGCAAAAGCAAAAACATCCCCATCTCCTGAAAAAGACATAAATCTATACTGCTGCTGTTCATAGCTCCATAGCATCCTGTAATCCTCCTCTTTGAACCTTTTGTAATCAATGTTTTAACCTGAAATATGTACAGAACCTCTGATTAAAAAATTTCTGTAACATGTAACATAGGAACATTTAACGGTCAACACAACTGAAACCATTTTGAACAGAAATAAAACTTATGTTTGCTGTGTTCATTTTCATATTTTTTTTAAATTAAATTTCTGTATAATGTGTTTCACTTAGGAGAACTCTTGGACTCTAGAAAGTTCAAAATTCGTGTTACAAAGCTTTTTGCAATATTGTATGACCTGAGCTATTCTCCGTCTCTTTAAAAAACTACAACAAATAAACCAAAAAAAACCCCTAGTCCTACAACTGTGAAGTTGTCAAATACTTTTTAAAATTTACTGAAAGAGCGCCTTTACGGAGACTGTGAAAGTTTTATATTTCACACTGAGTAGTTTTGGAACTGTTTATAACCAACCAACAACATTTCAAAGAATTCACATGGCTTGTAATGCTCCAGAAACATACTGTAAGACTCACATGTTGGTTTTGCATCTGTTTCCTCAGAAAATATATAGCTGGTAATAACACAAAAACAATCACAAAAATAAAAAATAAAAAATCAGACTAACATATTTAAAAACATCAAGCCTACTGGATACTTTTGATTAAAACTTTTTTAAATAGACCTTTTCTGACCAATGCATTATGGTATATTGTTTTATTGTTTGGTTGTTTAGCATTTTTTAAATTAAACAGAATAGAGAATACTTGAGTTTTCTTTAATCAAATTATCTTTTCATTTCCTCTGGCTCACCCAACATTAGCCCTCAATAGTCCTTTCATACTATGTTAATTACAGATTGGTGGTCTTCACCAAAGTTGTTTCTCTATATAAGATCACATTTTCCCTTCTCCTCCCCTCAGTACTAATTTACCTTCTCCCACCAAACTTTCTTCCTTTTGTTTTCTGAATCTCCTTTTCCACAGTATTTATAGATAATTTGAGATATAATATTAAGGAGTTCCAAGAGCTACCTCATTATTATGCTGCAATTCCCATTCCCTAAAGGGTTGCATATTAGCAGAATTTAAATTTCAAGTAAAGTGCTGTTATTCTCCTTTAGTCTACACCAAGGAGGTCTGCCTAGAGATCAGCTTCACATTTAAACAGATAAAAGGGTAACACACAGCAAGCAAAGGCAAAAACAGCCCCATTTCTAAGCTGTCAGGAATCCATACTGCTTACATTTACTCAGCCAGTTTTCACAATATCACCTCTCTAGGTATGTTCCAGTAATGAGCTATATTGTTACATCTGATTCCCTAAGTTAGTTTAATATTAGAACACCTCACTGAGGTTAATGCAAATGTCCATACATGTATCATACAAGAATGCATCATGCTGCCTGTAGACTCAAACTTCAGTTGACATGATTCATATTTACAGCTAAATCTGCAAACCTTAAGGCTTGGAAAATGAAATTCAAAGCAAGCTGATGATTCATTGCATAAGACTTAATATCTGTAAAAAGAACAACAAGAAAATATATGCTCCTGATGTATCTCTGTAAGGTGATGCACTTTAGTAATTACATATACACAATCCAGACCTTTTGCCGTAAGAAAAGTAATCCAGTTTCTAAAGCTAAAATAGAATAATGGTAAAAGTCAAGGCAATGCAATACTAGAAAGCCCCGAAGGAAAGATTTATAAGGGCAAAGTCCTTCAATATCAGTTCTGTAAAATACCCAGTTATCCCTCCATGTGTGAAAAGGAATGACACTGATGTGCTTACTACATGGAATTAGGAGAAGATTAAACCCAAATGCTGTTACAATCACAAATATTTACAGTCATGACACATAGTTGTTTCAGATAAGCCCTACAGGATATATCCATAAAGATTATGTAGGAAGTCTTTTAAGATATGCTGGGGTCATAACCCAAGTAAAGAAATAAACAGTTCACAAAAATGTGATTATTTTGCTTCTTGAAATAGCGCTACTAAATACTTGAAGTACATGAAGCAACAAATGCATGGTATCTTGGGAATGCTTGGGAAAGTATGGCAACAGCATTCACAGTAAATGTAAACACAGAAGAGAAATAAATCAAAAAAGAAAGACTTTGAAATACTTCTCTGATAGGAAAATCTTAACTTCCTTCTAATATAAGCTGTGAGGTAAAGTGCTTGTGTTGTTTGCTACAACATGCATTGTTTGAAGTCAGACTTACCTCTACGAATGCCACAGTCAGAACAAGGTCCATTTTTGAGTCTGGGAAAAGGGCATCCACTTCTGGAGACATTCCAATCAGTATACAATTAGTAACAACTGATATAACACTCATAGTTTCAAAGGCCAACTGAAATAAAACACAAATATATTTATAGTTATGGCCATTACCTCTAACTTACTAGTCCCCAAATTGCTCTGCATTCCTCTATCTTCATTAAAGCCTCAGAAGACCCATTACTTTAACTTATTTTTTGTCATCTATTGAATTCTGTGGCATAGGACTTGTTTGGCAAGCAGTCCAAACTCACCATCTTGACAAGACCACAACAAGGTTGTAACCTGCATGCATGAAAGAGTAAGCACTCACCTACAATTGTACCTCTAAACAAATTTATTTCAGGATAAAGGAAAAATTGCAAAATCCCAATAGGAACTAGTAGTCCTAATATTGGTTTTGGAAGTTCTGTCTGAATGTTGAGATGAAAAGATAAGAATGGTTCAGAACACCTTTTTTAAATCACAACCACTTGAGATTTGTTGAAAGATTTACATTTAAACACATGCAATAACAAGTCTATGAAGCTCTTGCCTACAGAGCTTCCACAAAATGTCTGAAAATATTAATACAGCTTAACAATTACATTTGCAATAGAATGGTTACTTATTCCAAGGTCCTGTGTGGAATGAGAAAGCCTGACACAGAATTGTAGTGACTGTCACAATGAATTAGCAGAAATAACTTTCTCCTTGACAAGAAGCTAGTGACTCAGTTCACCTGATAAAATAATTCCAGTATTCCTTTAACAGAAATCTTTCAGTAAATACTCTTATTTCCCACGTGAAATGGATGTGTTGAAAATTTAGTTATAATTTTTAATTTACAAAGCAAATTAATTTCTGCTACTAGTTAAAAAATGACACCATAAAACAAAATTACTGTACTGTAGTAATAATTTTTCAGCCTACTGCCTTGATTGAAACAAACTATTCTAGCAAAAAAAAACCTATTAATACACCTGCAGCTATACTTGTGATTTATGACCACAGCCTGATTTTTCTGGTGGTTACACAAGTGGTCAATGCAGCTATGCCATTAAGATGTTGGCAGCATAGATCTGGACAGAGAAAGTGCATCCCATGTTAAAATCAAATCAGATTATAATTCATACATTTTAATGACTTATTATTAAAAGACTTCACCTCTCAGTCCACTTCACTATTATCTATGTATGTGTCTAATGAACATTGCTCAGAATTCTTGGTTTGCATGTTTTTACTGTGTGTTTTACTTGAAGTTCAAGGATTTCATTTCTCACCTCTCACTTGCTTCATGTGGTAATATTTACAACCCCTCCAAACTGAATAATCCATTAGCTCATTGTGACCTTTATCTCCATTACATAGCACTAGAAAATCTGTTAAATAAAACTAGAATAGGGATCATGCATTAGAAAGGTCTCCCAACCTTATCACACTCCCTTACAAAGCACTGCTATTATGGAATGTTAAAGTTTCTGGGTGCAACTTAGTCACTCCAGAAAATTCTGGTCTGGATCAGTTCACTGATGCAGCACACTCCACAGGCCCCAAAATAGCTGGTGACAGCATGATTGCATGGACAAACAACTGAGGACAGAAAATGCTTAACCCAGTACTATTATCATGAAATTGTTTAGATAGACTGCAGTGTTCAGGCTGTGCAGAAAGTTCCAGCTCCTGCTCACAGTTCCAGGTTATTTTCAAATTAGTAAGCTTGAATACCAGTAACCATGGGTGCATAGGCCACAAGCCTGGCTTAGGAATCCAACTACTTACCCATTCTTGCATTTCTTTTGAAACTGCTGCTGAGCTCCACACTTCTCAGATTGCATCAGAAGTTACCATTTCTAAAATACACTGGCTATAAAGAATACTGGGGAGTATCTGGAAGCTTTGATTTGTTGAAGTTGCAACACAAGTACAATACATACAACACAAGAACTAAAGAAAATATTTGCTTTATTTTCCAAGGCAGCTGAAAAGTCATGGTCAAAAGTCCCACCAAAAAATATTACTGGGATATATAGTTGGATAGCTGATATTTCAGGGCATTGAAAAGAACAAAGTACCTACTGAAGTTTAAAGTGGCTCATGGGACAAACACAAAGCTTTCATACTGTTGATGAAACTTCTTTTAAACAAATTAATAGGAAAAAAAAAAACAAACCATAAAAATTACCTGCCAAACACCAATATTTGCTGTGGGTTCTGCAAATGGACGCTTGTAAACTCTGCACATCTTTAAGGCATCAGAATATATCTCTGTGATGTTGTTTAACACTGCAAAAACAGCTGCCAGTGGATAAACACATGAGAAAAGACTCACATAGCCAAACTGCAGGAACAACTCCAGGTAATCATCAAAAGTACCCTGAAAGACAGAGGAAATATAAGAACAACTTTAACCTACAACAAATCTATGAAGAAACACAGAACTAATACTACAGTTGTAAATGTGTTTCCTCATCCCAAATCAGTTGTTTGGAAATGACTACTGAGAGTAGACAAGATTTTTTTTTAAAAATCTAATTAATTTGGAATTATTCAATCACTAAAAACTTCTTATAAGGGGAGGACCAGATTTTTCCTTTTGCCTAATGCATTTTCTGCAAGTTACACTTCCTATCCTTATTACATGAAGTAAGTACAAAAACACATTCAACCTATGCCGGTTCCTGAAATCTCAGTTAAACAGTAACAGAAAGAACAATGAGGAACAGAAAAACAGCATTATGCATTTAAACTGGCAGAACATTCTCCTGAGAGCACTGTGGCAATAAAAGTCCTAGCATTTCAGTCTGTCCAAGAAAGACCTAACCAGAATGGTAGGCTGGTAGATAGGCAACTCTTTCCTGGTATTTCTGCTTGTTTATTTCAAAATGGGTAGGACAGAAGATTGAAGACTGAAAGATAGAAGATTGAAATCTAAAAGGCAGCACTGACATCTGAAGGGAAAAACCCTATTTAACAAATCCCAATAGATCTATAACCTGATCCTTAAACCAAGAATGGGGGTACTTAAATGCTGATTAAGTATTCACATGCAGGTGATCATTTATTTATTTGCATATTAGTTTTGTAGCATAAATGATAGTTTGCTATGATTGCAGCAATTTTGTTATGAAAGAACCAAACTAACCACTTTTAAAGAAAAAGCATTCATAAACAAAGGATGGTGAAATACCACAAAGAAGTTAAAGTGGGATCTAGGTATCTTGTATTTACACAGACACATGTATTGTCCTCTCTCCCAAAACTGAAATCATGAAGACTTGACTGTAACTGAAATTACTGCAAGAACCACATGAAAGTGGTTTTGGTTCCATGCATCAGACACATGGTTATCTACTCTTTTTTGTCCATTATAGCTGTTAAACTGACTGCCATCTCTGATACCTAGTGGTTTTTATTCCTAGGAAACAAAGAGAGGCAGTAGAAGTCTGCAAGCTCACAACTCAAGACAGGGTACTCATTAATTTCATTTCTCACCTGAGCTTGCTTTGAAGTTCCACAGTATAGTTCGGTCTCACAAACCCACCTGCAGGTCGGACCATGAACAGCCACCTAACTTTTAAAGCCATGAAGATTTTTTCCTCAGAAACATTTTGTACAAATTTTAAATTTTACTAAGGTCTTCTTTAGGAACATTTGCAGGAATATTCACTGGAATGGCAGCCACACATCTGCTACTATCATTTTCTCAGACAATCACTGCAGGCAAAGAGAGAGCTTTCCTTTGTGCTCCTCCTTCTGGTAACTGCACAGTATTCCCACTGCTTCTTCACACTTCTCATTTCCTTGCCCAATACCTACTGGCTTTTAGAACAGCAGACTATGAAGTAAGTAAGTATTTGTTTTTCTCCTACTCAATTTATGAAACTTTGTGTAAGAAAACAGGAGTCCAAGACAATGTTAAAGAAATTTGTAACTGTGCCATCGGCAGCCACATGATCAGCTACAGCATCAAGGAAACAAAAACAAGGAATAAATTATGGAGAAAATTAACAAGAGGAGTGAAACAAAAAATAGAAAAATAAAAATTAAGAAATTACTGCATGACATCTTTACATCTTAAACAGGGCTGGATATTTGAAAAATGAGAATGAGGACAAAAAAGAATAGAGAATTAAAGGCTGAAGAGCATGCGAAAAAAGAGATCAAAACAAAGGAGGCTGAAATACAGAATTTTGTCAAGACTCCTCAGTTACTAAACAGTCAAATGCTTCCCCCTTGTGACAGTTTTAATTTTAGAAATATTCTTGCCTGCTGACGGCTCACTGCTTGCAAACAAATCAGTGGTCTAATACCATTTATTCACAAGCACAGCAAAACAATAATCTTTAGACTGAATATAAAATTAAGGCTTTGAGTACACAGCATTTAGAACTGAAACTGAGGCTATCAGTGGACACATCCAAGGCAAAGTCCTAACTCTACAACTGACCTCTTGGGTCCCCCATGAAAAATTATTCAGGATACAACAGTACAACAGGTGCAGATTCACTTGATCCAGCTCTGCACAAGCAGCACAGGGCAGTGTGACTCAGACACCACTCTGGCTTTGTATGTGACAGCTGAGAATCAGGAGTCAGCTCAGGTCTAAGAGGCAAAGCTTACTTGGTCAGGCCTGATGCTGACACACGACTCTGGGAGCTGTGCTGGCCGATGTGCAGGTGCAGTGCTGGACTGTGCCCATTTACCAGCTCAGACAATAACATGGGAGCTTCTGCTGTGTTCTGCACTGCAAGACAGGCTGTCTAATTCTATCTCCCTCCAACCTTCACACAGGAATCTATTTGTACAGTTTTTAAATTGTGAAGGTGATAGTTCTTTCTCTTTCCCATTTCATGGCACTTCATGCAGGAAGAAAGGAATTTGATATGGTGTTATTATCAAATTTAAAACTGCTAATGTCTACCCTTTACATGAAAGATACACTATCTACACCTACTTCTTATTTTATAAAAGCAAAAGTCATACAGTATTAAGACTCTTGTGACTGTGCTTGCAGCATCTGATCAAGTTGTCAGCCAGTCTGTGAGGCCTTAACATACACACTGACATCCACTGTGTAAATTCCTTCAGAATTTTAAGTAATGAATTGCATGAAATCCACTAAAAATAATTAAAAATTATATTGCATAGAAGGTGGACAGGAACAGAACCAAGACAGTGAATACCAAAGCTTTGTTATTTGGTTTCAAGAGGCAAGAGGATCCAGCTGGAATATTGTTTTGAATAGTTGGTTTCTTCTGTCCTCCTTTTCTGGTCACATCCAGATGTGTTCTCTCTCTAGTTCAATTGACCATTTAAACTAGTACCACTGCAAAATCCAACCAAAACAGAAATAATTTCCCTCTTCCCTGTGCCAGCCTACTCATCCTGGTAGCGTTTGGGTTACCCTTGGAGATTAAAGGCATATTACACAAATACTTCTTTCCAGTGATAAAGGTTAGGTAGTTCCAGATAGAACTGTTCATTCCTTCCCCTTCATTCTGGTGTTACTACACTGTATCCACTTCCTGATCCAGGATAACCTACAGCTGCATAAACAGCTACCAGCAAAGCTGATGAAGCTGGAAATAAGCCACGCCAGAAAGCCAAAAATAATCTTGTTTGCCTTGGCTGGTGCCTCTGTCAACTAGAGCCCAGAAAGGTTTTAACTCTTTTACAGTACTACAACGTACCAAATAGGTTCCCATTTCTTTCTCCATGTTGACCTGTTCAGCTAATGACAGGTCTGCATTAGTTTTCTTGGAACACATGCGTTTCCTCATCTTCCTGTTGTATCTCTTCTGGAGCCAGTAAGGAAGTAAGGATTCTGCAAACTGGTTGAGGATCTGTGAAGTTATCAGCAAAGTGGCCAAACTCTTAAGAAAAAAAAAAAAAAGAAATAAAAAATAAAACAATTGTGATGAATCTATGATCATTTGCAATTCTGTGAGCTCAAGTAACACTGTAAGTTACTATATTATGAAAAATGGGCCAGCCTAACAAACCTAGCAATAGCATATGAAAAGTGTAAATTATCTAGTTCCCATCCTTTGCTGTGTGCTGAAAAGGACTAATTAGGAGTTAGTAGTCTAAATATTTTGTGTATCTAGATATATCCTGAAAACAGTACACCAAGTCCAGTGAAGGATAATGCATATTTAATATATGCCAATGACAATCACAGAGCTAAAGACTGAAATTTTTTCTATGTTTTTTATTTCTTGATTTTACCTGAAAATAGAGGAAGTGTCACGAATGTTATGTCTGGTATAGATAGATATGTCAAGTGTTTTGCTAGAGATCACTTCAGAGTAACAGAGGTCTTGAGCTGAAGTTCTTGTTGTACTGCTCATTATGTTTAGAGCAAAAATATTTTCCTTATACCAATTTTTCATGCATTTGAGAGTGAAAGTTGATTTAAAATACCAACTATAAATTATTTTTGCTTTTATTTATTCTCAGATCCTCACTGTAGTTGAACTTAATCACGACCCTGTTCTCAAGAGTCTCTCATTAAGAATACTACAGAGAAGAACATTTTCTAACATAAAAGGAAATAAAGAGGAAATTAAAATTTCCCAGTCTCATCTGTGTGAGAGAATAATCAAATTTATTTGAAAACAGTTCCTCATTTATACAGAGAGAAATAATTACTCTACTCCATTATGATTCTGCAATAATGTTAGGGGAACTGAAACATGGAAGCTGGATTTCTAAAATATAGGTGAAATATATTAATCGCCAAGTTTATGTTTTAGAATAACTACTGAAGTCTGTTCAAATCAATACTTTATCTTCTGAGATTCATCAACATTCTTAAGATGTTCTTGGAACTCACCTGCCTCAAAAGCTTCATATCAAACAATACAAAGGCAATGTAGAAGAGGGATGCAAAACAATTTAAGAAGTTGAACTGCAAATAAAAATATTTGGTTTTAGTACTCGAGCAAAAGTTCAGATGCAGAATATCATCTAACTTAACAGCTGCCTTGATTAAATGACTTTCATGAAGATGTACACAGCCCATCAAAATTTTATTTACCATTTTTAAACCTTAGGTCAGAAAAAACATATTTTAAATATTGGTCTTACTCAGTTTTTCACTTAACAAGCTTAAAGATTGCCTAAAGCAAAGTGTACAGAGAGAGCTACAACTGAATTATGAAATGTAGGCATTAAAAACACATCACCTTTTACTTAATTTTCATTTTTTGGCAATTTCTCCAGATAAGATTAGAGAAGGGATATAATGATCTTTATTTAGTGACCTTTTTTTAAATAAATACTTAGTCAAAATACATTTACTCTCAATCTGTAAAAATGTTCCTTTATATATGTTAGTTGCAATTTATGTTTAATCACTTCAAAAGGTTTTATGGCCAAGTGAAATATTTCCTACTTCTAAAATGAGACATAATCACAGTATTTAATCAAACTCCAAAGTTTCCTACTTGCTGTCAGTGCTGCAGCTCCTTTTTTGGAGCTCTTGGCCCATACAGATAATATTGGGAGTGCAGAGAGCCATTCACAGACTGAGAATGAAAACTGGGGGAAACTTACACTTGACATTTCTTTATTTCTACAATCATTTTGTATAAATACCCTATGGGGAAACATAAATGGTTCTAAGTTTTATGAGAACGGCTACAGGAGGAGATAAAGCTATAAGTGATATCTAAAAGAGTTTCAGCTCTAGAGGGTACCAGTAACAGTTGGGTAACACAGAGATTTAACACAAAAAAAAGAACCCCAAAACAAACAAACAAACCAAACCCCAAATAAACATACACACATACAAAAACACGGTGAAGGAAATAAAGATGGAACTCTAAGGAAACTGAGGAAATAAACAAGGAAGAAACTGAAATGATCTTTTCAAAAAGGAAACAAGATTAGATAAATTAAACAGATCTACATGTCCTATGAACTGCACAGGAGTAGACTGATGGACAGGTATTTTCAGGTCCCTCTGAATTGTTATTATAACTAACCAGTTATATATATATACATATATATATATATATATATATATATACATAGTTGGTATAACTAACTCTGAATGTTAGTATAGGTGGAAGTTCATATATTAACTTTTCAAAATGTGGTTTACCATCAGATCATGCAAAAATTGAACAGAATAGTTCTCAGTTGAAGACAGGATCCCACCAATTAATAAAAACTTATATATACAGCATCCTAATGAAAGAACAATTCAATACAAATAAAAAGCTAACTCCACTATAAAAGAGGCATCTAAAATAGTCTAGCAGTTACTGCAACCCTAACAGCAATCTTGTTTACTCTGATATTTGTGCTACTATTTGGCCTTGAGTAAAACTGTAGGTCACTGTGGTACAGTCACACAAGCTGTCTTTCTAAAAAATCTTAAAAGCTGCTTTTATGACATACTTACCACTAAAACCTTCAGAATTAAATGATTCTGATATGAAGATTCCAGCCTGTGATTTTCTAAAATACCAACAAAGTTATTAATTAGTAAGCAGCAAAAGCTCCTACCATGTACTACACATTGCTATCCAAAGATTGAACAGACACTTTTATTCCACATGAAAATTACTTATCTAACAGTTTATATTATTCAAACACTTCATGGTAGAAAGATTTTATACTATTTATACCAACACCTCACTTAATCTATGAAGGTAATCTGATCCACAGTATTATCATACATATTTTTGACTACAACTCCAGTATTTTTTCTACTGCAAAAATTTCTTCTTTTATGTATTTCTTACTCTGAAGAACTATTTTATAAAATTAAAAAACATCCATTGTTCTTAAGACTTAACAAAATGTGTCTAGCTACCGATTGTTCTTTGGCTGTAAACTAATGCAAGATTAATAGGAATATATAATGAAAATTAACAATACCAAATTTAATTCAAAGCCAGTAAACACGAAAATATTCCCATCTCTTTACAAGGAATTTAGGTAAGTCTCTACACTCTAAAGCAAGATGGGAGTACGTGAAGTTCAACAGATGCATTACTCACTCTAAATTGAGAATTTCAGTTCATTCAAGATGAACAGTCAAAACCTGATGTTTCAGGAAGGCTGATTTACTAGAGGGGAGAAAAGGGAAGTGGATGGGAGATTTTCAATTTCTTTCTGCTATTCTGTTAGATTGTACCTTTAAAGCCCTGGGTAAGCAGTAACTGAGAAGGCAGCATGCTAGATGTGCTGTTGTTTCAACAAGAATGAAAGGAGACACCAACACCTACAGACCTTGCTCAGGACAAAACATCAGAGCACTATTCTGACAGGAGCATCAAGTTAGGCCTGACATGTGAAAATGCACTCAAGTGACTGTAATTTTTTACTTTTAGCTTCTGCTACACTATCAGCTTTCATGATAAATGGGTGAAAGAGGGGTGCTTAAAATACCCCAAATTGTTTTCCATGCTTTGACACTTTAGCTGTAAAGTCAGGTATTATTTGAAAATATGCCAGGTGGGAGAGAAGATAGGACATCCAGATGAGCTTTTGAGCCTATTCAGAGCATGGCAGCAGAAACACATTGGATAGCACAGAAAAGACACAAGCTGCCAGTGTAGCAGGTTACATAAATAGTGCCTCTGCTGAGCATGAAACATCAGTTTAAAACCCAAAAAGTCTGGATTAAAAAACCCCTTGAGGTGCCTGTTAAAGACATTTTAGTCTATCAGATCAACGTAAGTATTTCACAGAAATGCCTTTTCTTGCAGTATAGTCAAAACAATGAAACAGCCAACTGAGCCCTAGATATGAATTTAAAAATTATTATTTAAATAAAAGCCTTGAACAGTCATAAACAAAGAAATGGCTTTTACTATGATGGATGCCAGGTTGCATTTGCTGAGCAAATAATTTTGGCAAGCATAACCAACCCCCACTTCAACACCTCTTTTTATTCTGTCTTCTGCATCAATCTCCCTTTTGCCTTATATTTCTTCTGTTAATTTTCTGGGTCTCCAGCTTTAGTAATCTGGATTCTGTCCTGCAAATCAATGCCATATGGAGCTACACAATGCAGTTAATTCTCATTAGCTTAATCTATTAACTTTGTCTGAAAGTGATTTTGCATGTCTGTAGAAGTGCTAAAATTCAAAATAAACACCAGTATTTCACTATCCTTATGTTAGGTTACAAAACACGAAGCCCAATCTGTTAAATAAATCACACACACAAGGGGAGGAAAAAAGGGGTCATCTATTATAACATTCCTCCTCTTCTTAGAGTGCTCAGAGAAACACATTTTGATGTGTTTAATTCCACATCCACATTGGGATGTGGAATGCCAGTCTTTATTATATATGTAGCATACATAAACACTCCTATGTGACATTTAGAGTGGGCTTAGATTTGGTTCCATTATCTCAGTGCCTCTGCCCTCTGAACTGATGTACAGTAGACTAAAGCATAGTAAGCAAACCTAGGCTGTGGGTGCAACTTGCCAGGACAATCCTTCCTGCCATCCATGCACCTCTGAGCTCTTAACCTCAAGCTCTCCCCCCACCCCTTTTGCCAGCACTATGGCTGAGATAGCCAGACAAAGAGCTAAATCAGACAGGGGGAATTTCTGCACCAAAGGCAGAGAGAGGCTGAGGAGGAAGGCAGGATCACCCCTTCTGATGGCATGTCAGACTCAGACCAAATTAAACCAAATATGAAAATGCAATCCCAGAACACTGAAAACATAAGAACTTAAAATGGCCATCTCTTACCCACAGCAAGAACCTACTTTGGGAAATCTCTTTAGCATTCTGTTGAACAAGAAATCACAGTAGTGTATTCTACAAAGAAACAAATTCTAAGTATGTGGGATTCTAACTTGAAAGAAGAATGAACAACTTTCTTACCCCACGATGTTAAGAATTCAGCAGCATACCGATAGATGCGGTTCATAATTTCAATCACAATGGCATAGATGATACTGGGCACGAATAGCATCAAGTTGCTGAAGTTAGACTCATTCTCTCTGTGATAATCCAGAGCCCACTGCTCCAAGTCAAAGTAAATCATCATCACATACAATGAGAAGTAGAGGCAAAGGCACACAAATGGTAAGGACACCAGGTAAATCCGTAACTGTCTCTTAATACTTGAGTACACTGGCTCCTCCCTCCCAGTGACAGGATTGATCCCCAGCACACCATGGAAGCCTGGTCTTGGTTCTTCAAACTGTCGTTTCATCAGCAGCGTGCCCCAGCGGTACGTCAGGATGGCGCAGATGCGCTTCCAAACCTCCAGTATCACAGTGGACCACAGCAAATTGAATGTGGCAAACATCACGTATTTGTCGTAGTCTTCCCAGGCAAACATGTAATAAGGAATCCCAATGACAGCCATTGGAATCAAAGCAAATGTGAAGTACTCTAAGAAGCCAAAGTAGAGAGCAATGGTTTCGCCAAAGTAGCAGCGTATGTCATCTGCAGAAAGAAATTCATCAATAAAGACTACACTCAACAGATGTCAATACAATATCAAACTTGACCTTGCATGAACTTACAACTTTCCATTGGCCAGATTTCTTTTCTTCTAAATAACACAATGAATATAATTGCTTTTTTTTTTTTCTTCCTTCACCCTTATTACAAAAAGTCAGATGGTTTTCTGAATTACTTATTTAAAGTTACATATATGTACCCCCACATAAACATACCATTCAGATGGCAAGGAAATCAAACAGATATCCAAAGAAAGGGGATGGGAAAAAAGAAAAAAACGAACCAAAGAGAAAATACTATCATTCTTGAAAACAGAAATTGATTAATGAATGGCATGGAAGACATCTGATGTAATAACAACCAAACTTTAACAGCAAGTGACACTCAGCTTCTGAAAATTCCCCCTGGCATATGTACTCCTGGCAAACAAATTTGTTTTGGCTTGCACAGAGACAACAAGGGATAGGTTGTGCTTTGCTAACCCTCAAGGAACTGAAGGAAGAGGTGGACAGGTGTATCAAAAAATAAATTCTTAAACACATCAGATAGAGTACTCAGTTTGAGATACTGTCTTCAGCAGACAACTGATACATGAAATACATTACTTGCTGTACTCACTAGGTTTGTCTGCTAAGGTGCGACAGAGACTTATAAAGTGCACCAGTAATGGGTATACTTCATGACAGATGTATTACCTCCATGAAGACATATCACTTATCTTACTAATAAAAAAAATTACAGGATTATTTTTCTTATAATCTAGAAGTAATTAGATACAGAAATGCCTATTAAACAGTTTTAAATGATGAAATCACTTTTCTTTACCTGTTTGGACCATCAGATTGCTTGTCTGCCACTGTTTTGTATTTACCAGCTTAAAGAAACAACCATAGAAGCATGACCTCTGAACTGACACTGTAAATACACTACCACAAAAAACCCTCACATGCAATACCAGAATATTATTATGGTTTACAAAACACTAGAACAGAAGTTTACAACTGCAAACCAGATAAAAGTCTCTGAAAGCAAGAAGGAAAGGTAAACAAACATAAGGCTCAACACTGCAACATCCCTGTCAATCAAAAATTCATTAACAAATACATTCAAGTGTCATTAGCATAATTTCACACTCTAACATGAAAGATACCCCTAAATTAGTAGATGCTTAACAAGCTCCTGGGATTTACTTCAAAATTTTTTATGGATTCAGTGTCAATCCAAAAAAAATTCCTTTCTCATATAAACAAAAGACCAGCACATAATAAGGCTCCAAACACAATGCTCTGGAGGCAGGCATTATCAAGCCAGATCTTTAACTTCCTGCAGCTCAGGAAAGAACCTCAAACAACTGCAAGACCCAGAGATTTATAATCAGGCAAGCTCACAAATGCTTATTTTCTTATTTTCAAATAAAGTTTACAGGTTTAGAGTTTAGAACTTAACTGTCCACATTGCCAGACTAAAAATTATATTCATTTTAAGATTATGCAGTGTCTAAAATGTACTCAAGTGACACTGGCATGCAACAACATTCAGTCTTCATTCAGACAATGAATTTAAAACAAACGGTTGTAAATATACTTTTGATACACCTACAACACAAATGAGCTTTGAGAGTTCCAGACACGTGGGAGCTTGTCAAGAGTCAGTTTGAAAATACAGTCTTGGCTTGGACCGTTCCTGCTTTCATGATGAGTGGGGAGAATTTGTGATGTGCAGATTGCTGGTTCATGGAAACTCACAGGCACTGAATCTGCAGGCTCTGGAACCAACAATTTTGCAAGTCTAGAACCATTTTAGCAGGTCACCCAGGAAAGACTAAAAGAGGAAAAACTTGTCCCAATGGTAAAAGGACATGGTCTAATTTCACAACTCCACTGCATGACCACAACACAAAGGCTGTTCACATACCTAAAGGTTGATAACCAACTTTCACTCGGCCATACCAGCTGTGACTAAGCTTTTTCAACTCTTCTCTATCATGCAGAGGGAAAATCTGAACAAGAACACCACTGGTCAATAATCTTCTCACTAGAAGAGAAAAGGAGAAACAGATACCTAGCACTCCTTCAAAGGACAGTGCAATTGACATAAGTAAACAGGTTATTTTGTGTACTCAGCAAGCCTAAAGTTCCTTTGAAATAGATCTAGCACTCAAATCGTAAAAGAATTGTCTCATGTTAATTCAAAAATTATAGAGAGCAGTTATACCTATTCCTGCAAATACTGCACTGTCCATTGGAATACAAAGAGAAACCTTTTTACCTATAGTAACTACTCCACAGCTTTGCAACATAACCAAATGCAGCCTCAACAGCAAAAAGGGCTACAGGTCAGGACTGAAATGCCACATGTAGCTTTGTGGGGATAGCCACAAAGTCATTTTTGTACTAATTATGGGAAAGATACAAAAAAACCTTTGAATTATCAGTTTACACGAATTCATAAATTACATCACATCTTCATTGCAAACAAACTACATATTCCACAATTTATAGTTAATTTTGTTATGGAAAGCAATACTGCATGTGTGGATAAACAATTAAGAAACTGCTCTGAAGTTACAACCATAGAAATAAGAAAATAAATTACAAAATTGGAAGGCACTGGAAGTGTGACAATATTTTACTATTTCCCATCATCACCTGTTTGACTTAACTAGAAAAATACCTTGGCTATATAAAAAAATTACCAATTTAAACTCATCTGACATCTACATTTATTTACATTTTTTGAACCACTAATATGCACAGATCTCCTTCTCTGATGACCAACACTAATGAATAAAGATACTGTTATTATAAGGAGATACAATTATTAAGTTACATTTTCCTAAGAATCTGTAGCATTTCTATCATCTAGCTACCATAAAAATAGCACCAGCTCTCATTTCTTCTTTCTCCCATGAAAAAGAAAATCTCTTGAAGCAAAGAGGAAGATCAGTGAAACCAAATAGATTAAATAAAAATTCCTTCCTACAAATTATGAAATTTGTAACTCTGGAGCACTGGTACTCATTTTAGTCTTTTTATACAGAGAGAATCCAAGTATATAATCATGTAATTTAAATAAATAAATACTTTTAGTACTAATTAAAATAACAGATAAAATCAACATGTGTAAAAACTACCCAGCTGAAGAGAACTGAAGTCCAGTGCCTCAGCCTCACAGAATGATTCAGGATGGAAGGCCCTCTGCAAGGAACCTGGTCCACCTTCCTGCTCAAGGTAGGTGTGGCTTAAATTGGGCTGCTCAGGGCCTTGTCTAGCAAGGATTTAGAAGACTCCCAGGATAGTTACCAACAATCTCTTTAAAACCCTGATCAAATGTTTGTTTATCCTGTTGAGAAAAATACTTTCTTGACACTTGTTCAGAATTTCTCTTACTGTATTTTGCATCCATTGCCTTTTGTCCTATTACTGAAGCAGTGAAAAAGTTGGCTAAAAACAGTAGGACTTGAACATCTGAAGGATTTCTCTTCATCACAGGAAAATTATTTTTTTTTCACCATGAACACTATCCTATATCAACACAGTGAGTTAGAGGCAACAAACTACATTACTTACCAATTGATTTTCCTGGGTACAGCTTTGCCTGAGGATATCCAGGGATCATTTTTTCATCTTTGGCTCTCAAATTTTCAAGTTCATGTTTGATGATGTACTGACATTCTGCCATTGTAAGGAAATTGTGATTGTCATCTAAATAAAAAGGAAGGTTATATGAAATTGTGCAGCACAGGAATACAATCCTGGCAGCAAACAACTGCAAAAAATTACCAGAATTGGGGAAAAAGAAGTTACAGCAACAAACCTATGTCAACCCCATCAATTTATCATCATGGAAACAAGAGTCAGATTTTCCTGGGATAAAAACAATTTTTAACCCCCTTCAGAATAAGAAACTATAGAGATTGCCCTAAATACACTAGGTAAGAAGCTAAAATATCAACAAAACTCTAATATAAAGAATAACAGTATAGTATTAGTTTAACTGGGCAACCAGAAATACTATCAAGACAACACAGACTGCAGGTTTTCTTTTCTAGGGGACAACTTCTCTGATTGCATCTGGACAAAGCTAAAATTAAATTTGGGTTTTTAAAAAGAAAAAATACCAGGAGATAGAGCCAAAAATATATTTACAGCAGTTGGAAATACAGCTAATCCTAGAGATTCTGTTAGCAGTGGAATTTGTGTCAGATTTGCATTAATAATGTAAAGGCATCAAAGAAATTGAAGCGGCACTTTTGCAAATGACAGCTCGTCTGAAGGCTTCCTAATTTCAGGAAAGCAAGGTCACAAAAGTAAAGACACTGCAACAGTCATTGCACAGCAGTGGTATTGAGCAAAACTACCACTGAACAACAAAACTTAAAAACTGTTTCAGACAGACCCAAGAACCTTTATATTGAAAATGTGGTGAAAGGCATCAGTTAACCAGGCACATGAAAAGTATTAGCAAGACTATGTTGGAACTCCAGTATTTACTTGCAGAGCAAAAAATGAGTTCTGCCACTGTAGGGGTGTTAAGAACCTTATAAGCAGCACATGTAAAAGGAAAATTTCCTATGTTGAGATCCCCACAAAATAAAAGAGGAAAAGAAACAATTCCACTAATCATGCCCAAATCCCATTGAATGTGTCTGTGTTAATTATTGTTTGCTTGATGTGTACATTTAACAGAGAAAAATGTTTCTATTTTTTATAATTTCAAGATAATAAGCCTCAAAATTGGCTCACAGAAATTAAATTGCTACATTAATTTATAACATGGATTGTTAATCATAAAATCATGTTTATCAACTCTTTTTCCTGTCTTATTTTCCAAGAAAATTTTTCATACAAGTTAGAGACTATCTGGTGAATAGAAAAGCATGAAGGAAAAGACAAACAAAAAATTAAAGACGTGAAAAAAACCAAAATTCATGATGTGACCTGAATTTCCGTAATTAAAAACAAGTATTTTTTTCATGGCTTGGTCTTCTGCTTGCTGTTCACAGTTATCATTCCAAGAAATGGAAAGGAATAGAAAAACTGTAAAATATTTAGCAGCGTAATTGCTCGTAATCTTTAGTCACCACTTTGCAACAACAAAGATTCCTACAATTGCTTACCTGCAAAATGTTTGAAAGTTTTTCTACTGCTGTATGTAAAAGTTCTCATTGAGTTATCATTGCATTCCTTCACCAAACCTACAGCTTCAGCTCCCAGCAAAAGTCTTAAGTGGGAAGCTCCAACCAGATAAATATTTTCAACTCCATTTTCCGTAACCAGTGGTTTAATCAGTAGTTGTGCACCTTTAAAGCAAAGAGAGGTAAAACAAGCAAGAAAATACATTAAAATTATGTCTAAAAGCCCTAGCATTTATCATCCAACATATTGTCTCTAGCTAACAGGAGTGCTGAAAATGTCTCTTTTTAAGGGCACAAAGAATTAAGGTTTCAACAGCCCTTGACATAGGATGTTCAGAATCTTGCAGGGTCACCCTCTGATTTAGTCCTATTTCTGCTGAAGTACTCTCAACAATGAAGTGGAACAATGGGGAGTGTTTGGATCTATTCCCTTAAGGCTCACACCATAAAAGCAAGAAGTGCTTCTGCAAACAGTCCCACTGGTTTTAAGGAAATTAGATTTTTGAAGCAGAAACATCCCTAACTTATCTAACAGCGCCTTGAAAGCAAGTTTGTAGTCACAAATCCATCAGCCACATTAATATTACTGACCATATGTAGCTATAAGCTACAACAGCCACAAATAATGACTTTTCTAAAAAAAAGTTTAAAAAAAAGTCCAAGGAATAACAAATTCCTCACATTCCCAGAAATGAACAAACTTCAACTTCCAGAAGCATACCAAAATGAATAATGAAATACTGTCTTTGTAAGACCCTACATGCTAACAAAAATATAAATAAAATCCAACATGAAGTTACCAAGATTAAATTGCTTTCTGCTAATTTAATTTTGTTCTACAACATGGTACGAAGGCTTATGGACAGGATATGAAACATCTTCATTTAGGCAAGGCTTACCATGTTTCTGTAAGCAACAGGAGAAACATATCTAGACAACTGCTATAAAAACTGACATCAGAACTACATTGAAACATAGGTTGTCAGGGTTTAAATGCAAAAAATGGAAGAATTTTAGAGCTCAACTGGAATTTGACCTTAAGCCAATGTTTTCATTAATAACAGGGTTACGTGGGTTCAATAAATGCAAAACTAAATGAGACTGGCAAATAATCATTACACCACAAATTCCCTGAAAACTAATTTTCTGTATGTCTTAATATGATAGTGAGAGCCAATTTAATTTCACATTGCTACAGAATATCATACTGTACTCACCTCCGTTTGCCTTTTTGTCCACAATTCGATTAGTGAACCATTCTATGGTTTCTTCCTTGGTGCCCTTTGCAAGTTCAATTACTACCAGGGGCCTGAAGTTAGACTCAACAGTATCCAAGAAAGACCAGCTTTCCATCATCTCTTTCGTTTTTTCTGCCATCTCTTGAGAGCTTGCTAAGTACAAAACCAAAATAAAATGTAAGTGCTAAAAAATATCTGGTACAAATCTAAAAAACCAAAACTTTACTGTAGTGAATTACACAAGTCTGTGCTTATCAAAGGCATAGGTGTGCACTTTTACACACTTACTACTACCAGGTGTGAAGATGCTACTGATTTTTTAGGCACTTAAGTCCTACTCTCTAGGTGGGAAAACTGTTGTTGCTATGTATAGCAAAGCAGTAATGAGAGAAAAGCAAATAAATTAAAACAAATTAATAAGGTGAAACTATACTCAAAAACAACAGCCTGCAACTTCTGACAGTGCATTTGTCAGCAAATGAAAACATTAACAGAAACTTAGTCAAACAGTTATTTAAAAATCAATAAGCTTGTCCTGGTATGATCAGTTTAATCTTGTGAAGCTTTAACTGTAACAAGGAAACTTATACCATCTTGGGTAGGTGAGTAAGACACCTATCAAACTGACAGGTAAATTAAACTCAAAGCACTTAAATGACTTTTTGTTACCTATAAACCAAGTGACAAAGTCCAACTGTAAAGCACTGGCAGCATAACTTATGTGCAAATAATCCAAATTATCTAAGAAGGCCTTTATAGACTTGCAGACCCATTTAGGATGGAAAAGGCCTTCAAGATTGAGCCAAACCATTAATGCAGAACTTCTAAGTCCACCACTAAACAATGTCCCCAAGAGTCACATCTACAGATCTTTTAAATACCTTCAGGGATGCTGGCTCAACCATTTCCCTGGACAGCCTGCTTCAATGCCTGGAAACCCTTCCCATGATGAAATTTTTCACAGAATTTTAATGGCACAACTTGAAGCCATTTTCTCTTGTCTTATCACTTGTTACTTGGCAGACTCCCACCTTGCAACAACCTCTTTTCAGGTAGCTGTAGAGACTGATAAGGTCTCCTCTAAGCCTTCTTTTCTTCAGGCTGAACAACCCCAGGCACTTCTCTTTTGAATTGTTAACAAATTTTATACAAATTATTCTACAGAGATCATTGTATCATGCTTCATAAAGCAACATAGAGATGTCGATGAAAAAGAATGAATCTGGTATAACTAACCTATTCCATTAAAAAAATAAAAAAGTAAAAATAACCCAAGCAAAAAACCTATGACAGATTTAATTTACCAAGTTTAAAAGTGAGGGGAAGGTTTGGCGAATTTTTTGCTGGTAACTTGCCTGAAGAAGGGAATTTACCCACTTCCTTTAAGCAGTCTCCCCACTCCTGTTAAAATACTTCATTTCTAAGGAAGTTGCTCTACGGATGTAGTTCAGCTTTTATGACGATTATGCTTCCTTGATTCAAGGACAAATCAGTCTCCAGTATTTCTTATAAATTATTCTACAAAATACAGTGATACTGTAAACATATGCATATCATAATAAATAAGTCTTTTCAACTTGTCAATTTCAACTTGCAGAAAATCTTTCAATCCAAATTTCAATGGGGTTTTTGGTTAATTTCACTTGCCTTTTCACATGCACACAATTCTGCAACAGAGATTTACAGCTCTGAACCCAAGTATTCATGTCTTTTAAAAAATTGCACTGGAATAATAAAGTGTTTTTTAAAATTTCAGATGTGTATCTGCACAAACAGAATGAATCAGACAGAGAAAAACAATCGGGGATGAGGCACTGTAACTGAGTTTGTCAGTGACTAACTACACTGTCTTGACAAGTCACTGCACCTTAATGCATCACTATCCATAATCAGGGGTTTGCAGTGGTTTGCTAAAATTACGCCTGACACATTGTGTATATTGCCATTTCTAAAGAATTCAAAGTATGAAAAACACTAGATAATTATTAAATATTACAGACTGGTTGCGAATATCACTTTGCAGAACAGTTATCTCTTGAAAACAGCCTTTTTAATAAACAGTGAACTCAGTGAACTTGGCTCCTGTCATTTATTCAGAATCATCGTCCTTGGCATGGTGACTGTGTAAGAATCACAGAATCAACGAATGGTTTGGTTTGGAAATACTTTAAAGATCATCTAGTTCCAGCTCCCCTGCCATATATAGGAACACTTTCCACTAGACCAGGTTGCTCAGAGCTGCATCCATCGTGGCCTTGAACACCTCCAGGGATGGGGCATCCACAGCTTCTCTGGGAAACCTGTTCCAGTGCCTCACCACCCTCACAGCAAAGAATTTCTTCCTAATATCTAATCTAAGCCTACTGTCTTTCAGTTTATTTTCAGGCTTTCAGTAAGTCTGTTATTTTCAGGCTTATTACTACTGAAAACTACCACAGAGCTGAAGCACTCTTCCAAATCGTGTATTTCCAAATGCAGTTTCTTAAGAGGCTGTCCAACGCCCAGCACATACCCTGTGGAAGGTAATTTGGGAGGTTATCTGGCCTCTTCTTTCATCCTACACACTGTGTAACTAGCGACTGACCCAGAAGCACGGGCAACAACCCAGAAAGGCCCTCAAACCCCCGAGCTTCGGCTCTCACGGCGTGGCTGCGTGGCTGTCGCAATTAATGAGGTTGGAAAAGACCTCTGGAACCACGGACTCCAACCCATGACCAAGGACCACCTTGTCAGCTCAGGGCAGAAGGAGCTGCAGCCCCTTTCCAGGGCGTGTCGGTGCGAAGCGGGTCAGAGCCCGGCTCACGGCCCAGCGGCCCCGGCCACGTCCGGGCCGTGCCCGCTCTAAGGCGGCCCATCGCGGCTCCTTCCCACTGCCAGGCTGCGCCTGGCTCTCCTTTTTTAGGAACCCAAAGAGCGGGGAGGAGAGCAGCCCGGCCGGCCCCGCCGCCAGCACGGCCGGTGACTCACTGCCTGCCCCCGGCCCGGCCGCGCTCGCCGCCGGCCGCCGCCCTGCGCCGCTCGCCCCGCAGCCCACCGCGCAGCCCGCCGCTCGCACCACCCCGGGCAGTGCCGGGGCGGCGGGGGAAGCGCCGGGGGTGTCACGGCTGCCCAGGCTCGGCACTGGCTCCTCGCCGCGGCGGGGTGGGCGGGAAGGGCGGAGGCTCCTCCCCTGGCGGCGGCGCAGGCAGCGAGAGCCCCTTCCCGCTGAGTCCCGGCCGCCCACTCCCCACTCACCGGCGGTGCCGGCTCCACATCCGCAGGGCAGGGCAGGGCAGGGCGGGCCGCGGGCACCGGGCGCTGCCAGGATGGGCGCCGGGCCGGCCCAGCGTGACACCGCCCGCCGCTGCTGCCGGCCACGCCCCTCGCCTTGGCCCTGCCCGGCCCAACCGGGCCCGGCCGCCCCCTCTGCGGCCTTCCGAAATGCTCCCATGTCAGTGAATTAAAAACTCCCCAGTGTCAGCGTTTCAGCAACGCTCGTATGGACCGCCAGCTCACACTTCATCCTCTTGTTTATTTACACCTTTTGCTGCCTGTGCTGCCTCCTGTCACAGAATTGCAGAATCAATTAGATTGGGAAAGATTGCTAAGACCATCGAGTCCAATCTGTGACTGAGCAGCGCTGTGTCAACCAGACCATGGCACTGAGTGCCACATTGAGTCTTTCCTTAAACACCTCCAGGGATGGTGACTCCACCACCTCCTAGGGTAGTCCATTCCAGTATTTATTCATCCTGTCTGTTAAGAAATTCCTCCTGATTTCTAACCTAAACCTCCCCTGGTGCAGCTTGAGACTACCTGCTCTTGTCCTGCCCTGGTTTCCTGGTACAAGAAACCAGCCGTTACCTGGCTACATGCTCCTTTGAGGTGGTTGTAGAGAGTGATAAGGTCCCCCCTTATGCAGGCAAAACAACCCCAGCTCCCTCAGCCGCTCCACATAGGGTTCGTGTTCCTGGTCCTTTACCAGCTCCATTTTCTGCCCTTCTCTGGACCCACACCAGCACCTCAATGTTCTTCCTGAATTGAGGGGTCCAGAACTGGACACAGCACTCGAGGTGTGGCCTCACCTGTGTTAGGTACAGGGGGACAATCAGTTCCCCAGTCCTGCTGGCCACACTATTCCTGGTAGATGTCAGCATGCCATTGGCCTTCCTTACCACCTGGACACACTGTCCTTCTCTGGATGTGGGCCAAACCTCCTCCTGGAGCTTGAATTATGAAAATTCTGCACTTCAGATGGGTCAGTTACTTTTCCAGACATTGTTTTGTACAGGAAAAGAGAACATTTTCACATTCTGATACCAAGACTTTTGCAGAGAATATAGTTCCAAGCATCCATTTGTAGCTAGGAAGTGAGAAATGTGACTGTAAAGCAGTGGTGGCAGGTAAAGGATGTGGCCAGCAAAGCACGCTCCCCTGCCAGGGCTTGGGGAAGACTTTTCTGCTTATTTTGAAATAAATAGAGATATTTGTATGTACATTTTGTGATGAAATTTTGATTTGTGCTTGGTAGCGAGCATAAAATAATAGCTTTTGGTGATGAATTTTTCAAGTATTTATAGCCAGTGAAGGGGTGAAGGTCTAGGGCACCATAGAAAATGGGGAGATGCAAATACTTGAAATTTAGATACTAAAGACTGCAATGGAGTGTAGAAGACAGACATTGTCTATATCAGATAGTTTGGGCAGAATGTCAGGCTTCTTAAGCTATTCTTAGACTTTCAGTCTTGTCCAGCTCCCAGTGGCCTCACCATATAGTTATTCATCTCTGAGCATCACCTACTGTGACAACTCACTTCCTGAAGAAGTAACATTGCAGTAACAGAGAGGTGGGTTTGACAAAAAGGGGGGTTTAGACCTTATTCTTGTGTTTTGTATGTTAGATGTCTCCAGTTATGATGCACCTCACAAATATCCACAATGTCTTCATGGGCTTTGGGCCTCTGGCCTTCTTGGCCTGACATCTTCAGTCTTCTAGTAGTTTACAAACAATTCTTTTAAAACTATCTCTGACACCTCCTACAGTTTGGAGTTTTCAGTGGGGACTGGATGTTATCCAATTACTTTGGCCCATGCAAATAATCATTCAAAATCAATCTCTTTTCTGCTTTCAAATTAATCTTTCTGTTGGACAGGGTCATCTTTATGGCAATATTGCTTGATGAGACTGTCACATTTCCTCAGTGTCGTGTATCCACTAGGTGTCACATTCTTGCTACACAATGAATTCTCTACTGTGACACACAGTTTCTCTCTAGAAAGTTCACATTTTGCTAGCCATGCATAACAGCATATAATGCTGTATTCACAGAAGAAAAATAGGATTCGTAAGTAGATGGTGGATGTGTCTACAAAGTAATCTACACACACATACATTGCTGGCGCAGTGGAAACAGTCTCACCACTATGGCATAAAGTAAATTACTTTGTGCCAATCACAGTATTGTAGAGGATAGAAATTTGCTCTTAAGAGGATTATCTAATTTAAAGATGAATCAGGTATTCCCATCCTAAATTGCAAACTGCACTAGCACTACAGCTAAATATAAATCCCAAGCTTGTGTCTGTTAGTGACTGTAGTCCAGCCTTGTGATTCTGCTAGCTGATTATAGCATTTTCATGGTCTGTCTCTGTCAGGCACCATGCAGACTGCAGACATAGTAGAATTGATGAGCTGTGGTAAGGCAAGAAGAAAAAGGGAAAAAAGAGAGAGACAAAAGAAGAATCCATGAAAATTTCAAGAGCAGACAATTTATTTTTGATTCTGTGGTTAACTCTCTTCTCCCTGGACTAATGACTACCACAGTACTTAAATAAATTAAGAATCCATTAATTTAGCATGAAGTGAAACTGGCTTTTACACCAGGTTGAAACTTCAACCACATTTTGGGTATAGTTCAATGGCTAGCTGAGCCCATACAGCATCTCACTGCCACTAAAAGGGTGAGATCTCACTCCCAGTCCACCATTATCATTTCCTTCTCCCTGTACCCAACATGGTCAGATCTGAGGCTCTGCCCCACACTTAAGCCAACTCTGGCATTCACCAGATCCATCTCTGAGTCCATTCAGTCTACCAGCTCCATAGAAAACCACCCACCCACTTTTGGTTTGTTTTGCTTTGCTCTCTTTCAGTGATTTAAATAAACTGAGACAAAGGTTCAAGAGCTGGCACAAGGAAAGCACCTTTCCATACAGCAATCCTCACTAAGTCAAATGCAAGTAGATGTATGTACAGTACGACAATCATACTTTACAATGACACATAATGAGATTAATATTGACTCTTATCTGAAGTCATATATAGTAGCAATCATTCTCATAAGATTTACCTTTACCTAGGTTTTGAGCCATACTGGAACACTTTACTATCATAAAAGTAAGGAGCAACTAACAGCAAAATATCTTTATAATTCACAAGCTAATGACATATTAATTGGGTAAAAAATGGATGATGAGATACCTAAAGTTTAAGGCTGACATTAAATTACCTTATTATTATTAATAATTACATTAAAATTTTAGTAATTAAATTTCAATCAATGAGTTTCTCAGAGTAAAGTACAGTGACATTTTACCAATTTTCATAGACATATTTTGTTAGATTATACAGGATCTTTCCAAAAGCGAAATAAACATTATTATATTGTATTCCTGCAAATGGAGGGTAAGTTATTTTTGAGTCACACTTGGCACAGTTTTTACATTCTGACAGGAATTTTCATATAAGTGTGTTCAGGCAGTACATGTACTGTTTGTGTCAAAGTATGAAAGGTTTGATTCATAAATACTGAGCGACAAAGCTGATTGATTGAAATTTTTAAGGTGCAGGAAGACACACCTCTTCCACTTTACATTGTGTCCATCTAATTAGAAACATTTAGTTTTAGCTTAGGTATCTACTTCCAAATAAGATCATCAGGGAACAAAAAGCCCTGTTCTGTCAAACAAAATGGAAACAACATAAAAAGAGGAGGATCAACCTGCCTAAGCCAGGAAGAAGTGAATGAAACGGTTATTACCCAGGAGGAGCAAGTAAAAGATAAAACATGCATAAGATGTGATTCATCATTTATATGTGAAGAAAAATAAATTTAAAGTTATCAAGGCAACCAGCATCCTAGCCTGTATCAGAAATACTGTGACTAGCAGGAACAGGGCAATGATCTCCCCCTGGACCTTGCACTGGGCAGGCTGCACCTCAAGTCTTATGTCCAATTCTAAGCCACTCACCCCAAGGATGACATTGAGATGCTGGAGCAAGTCCAGAGAATGGCAATGAAGCTGGTGCAAGGATGAGATCACAAGTCCTATAAGGAGCAGCTGAGGGATCAAGGATTGTTTGGCCTGGAGAAAAGGAGACTCAGAGGAGACCTTATCACTCTCTGCAACCACTGAAAGTTGTGTGTAGCAAGGTAGGGGTTGACCTTTCCTCACAGGGAACCAGTAGGAAAAGAGGAAATGGCCTCAAGTTGCACCAGGGAAGGTTTACATTGGAAATGAGGAAGAATTTCTTCATTGAAAGGGTTTTCAAAGCTTGGAACAGACTGCCCAGGGAAGTGGTTGTGTCACCATCCCTGGTGGTATTTAAAATCCATAGATGTGGCACTTGAGGACATGGCTTAGTGATGGACTTTGCATTGCTGGACAAATTGGACAGTTGGACTCGATGATCTTAGAGGTCCTTTCCAGCCTAAATGATTCTATGTTTATTTCCTCAGTATTAGAGTAACCTGGACAGCTGGGCAATGATGAGGGAGATCCAGCAAGCCAAGTAATCTTTATGTTTTGGGAAATTGAATAAAGTCAGTAATTTTACTGTACATGAAGAAGTGTTTCAAAATTTCATCACAGAACTTTGAAAACAATCCATCCTTTCTGATTTTCTTTTGAGATGCATGTGTGTCAACATTTAGGATGCTCCAAATGGCAAGCTAGAATCTTGGCCAACAGACCCTCCCTGAATTTGTGAAAATAATATATGAATTAATGTAAAAACTTCACAATTAATCACCGGGATCCAGTTAACATCATTGGGATAGTGTCATGAGAAAAAAGGCTGAATTTTTCTGCATTTAGACAAATGGATCCATGAGGTTACTGAGGTTACAGTGCTTCTAATGAATCTATATGGCCTTCTGTTTCTATTAGCTACCCCTTCATTCCTAGTTTTCTAGCCTTCACCATCCACCTGCTATGGAACAGCATCCTATATTCTATGAATACTGGTCCTCTATTCAGTGGCTGGCATACGACACCTTTTTTTTCTCTCATCTGGAGACTTCATCAATTGTAAAGGCTGCATTTAGCATGCTCTGCAAAAACAGGGGGGGGAAAAAAGGGGAAAGCCATGCTTTTTGTATATTTCAATTTTAAAATTTCAATTTCTTTGCATATTTTGTGTTGTAGAGAATGGTGTGTGTCATTCCACCTGGGCAGAACGTGTTTGGTTTATCTGTTAGTGCATGGCTAGAAGCAGTACTGCATAGTTAATTGGTTAATAAATGTGATTTACTGGATAGCATAATTTAACACATTCTAATAAAATGTGCGGTCTGGATTCATCAGTAGCCATGATGCCATGCCTGGGGCTGTGCCTCACAGAGACAGTCCCTGACTGTACTATCTGATGCAGCCTTTTGTGCTTTTCAAATACCTGTTTTAATAATATCTCTGCCTGGATTTAGGAACTGAATGAAGATTATTCTAAAAAGCTGAAAGAGCTTGAGCAAGGTTTGGGCACATCAAGTTCAGGGATTTGTTATTCAGTAAAAGTCCTTCCAGCCACTACCTTCAAAGTAATACTCACTGAAGATAACGACATGATAAAACCCCTTACAGTCCTATGCTGAGGGCTCTGAATTTTGAATGGGAATTGCTGTAGGAGGGCTGAAGAAGTTAATGATTCCAGTTGTCTTTCACCTCTTGTGCTTGAATTCAGCTGTTGGACAGCCACAGCAAGAGGCTTTAAGGCAAACCAAAATCAGAGAGAAGGAACACCATCAGCCATTCCAAATGACATCAGATATGTACACAGTGGTTTTTATCATGCTTTGTGAACTATTCAATGTGGTCTTACAGACAACTTCATGAAGTTACCTATATTGATTGCAAATGTCACACCTCTATACAATCTGTTTTACTCTAATTTTTAAGTAACTTGAAGCATAACTTGGGAACTGGTCTTTTATGGAGCTCTTGATTACGAAAAGATGGGTTCTGTAGGTCTTCTAGCTGATTCTTGACAGTGTCATAAACTGATTTCTCTAGGGAAATATGTTCACTTACATAGTTAGGCAAGGGCTGTAGCACTGGCATTCTGCTGGCAAGGCAATCAAAGATTTGACAGCTATTCAACAGCTAATCTAAATCTAAAAATCTAAAGACACTGAGATCTGTTTTCATTTCATGCAGTATACATGTTGCACTGTAAGATACATTTCCAAGTCTGCATATAATTTCTTTGTTTAAATGCTCTCCCCTAGTATGAATTGTACACCTGTTTATTTGACCGTTCTCACCATTGCTTGGAAAATGACAAAACTATAAAAATACAAAACTAAAGATATCCTACAGCTATTAATTGCTATTTCTAAGGGCCCAAACTTATCATTATTACTGATGTCAGTCTAGTTTTACACACCACATCTACATACTCAGATTCATATCTTTACCTTCATTTTCAGATGACCCCAATTTCATGCATACGGGTGTTCACTGATCAAAGACTTCAAAACAGAAATAAAAACTGCAGGCCTTGAATAAATCACTCTTAACTTTTTGATCAAAATATAAATGTGATCATTTGACTTAAGAAAATTATGGCCCTTGTCCCCTTAGAAACCAACACCAAGAAAAATGTCTTAAACTAATGAAAATAGCACCATTTGAAATATTCAGTGAAACATTTTAGCAATCACTGAAGTAAGATTAGGTATTAAAGAAAAATGGTATGAGTCAAAAGAGAAAGCCTTTTGCTGTGGTCTCTTCTACAGTGTACTGATGAGAAAAGTACTGACAGAACTAGGAGGTGAGCATATGCTATTGTTAACAGACTGCATGTGCTGATCTAGTTCAGCATGTACTTTTGGTATCCAGCTAGTTCCTTGAATGCAAAGTCAGGTACAGTTTTTCAACATCTGCGTTCACGTGGGTCCCAGTGCTGTCATCAAATGTTCAGAGCACAGGGTAATAAAGATATATGATATCTTCTGGCAGTTCAGGGGAACAAAAGGCACTCAAAGTGAATCTGAAAAAATGTTTAACCTGACTTGTCTGCTATAGTCATAGATTCAAAAACACTAGATACAAAATATTTGTAATGGCAAAGTTATTTTATTATTTATATTTTTATTATTATAATATTATTTATATTTAAATTTATATTTGTATTTATTAGAGACTAGTATATTATCCTTCTTTGTATCAAGTGTTTCACTTAAAATCTAGTACTACAACTCTGTACAGAAAAACCTTGATTTTATCAAGGTCTTTGAATTTCTCTTTTATTTCTGTAGTATCTAATTCTATAATCTGATTTGAAGCACTCTCAGATATAGCAAACCTAATTTTAGGAAAAATTTATTTTAGTAAAAATCATCTCCAATCAGCAATTAGAAATGCAATGTGGTAGAAAACAGAAATTCTATTTCTGTTCTCAGTTCCTTCTGAAGCAGATGTCTAGTGTTTGTCAAGAGGGAATGGCAGAAGAGTGTAGTATTTGCCCTGTTTTAAGTTTCAGAAGGGAGTGCTCCCTTGTGCTGGTACAACAGTGAAATAATCTAAGCAAAACATTAAATTATTCTCCATTCATAATGTCAAATGTCAAATACAAGTCAAAAAAAGATTAACAATTAATGTTGCCCTTAAAAATCTTTTGCCTGGGGGATCTGAAGTCACGTACTAAAAACAGAAAACGGAATGTAAGTTGCATTTGGGGTTTCTTCCCTTTTCAGGAAAAAGAATGTTTTATTTTGGCATTACATTATATAATCAGGAGTCTGTTCACTTCAGATTTAACGAGGGTGTCAGATGTCTGGGTACAGACAATCTCAGGCAGTCCAGCCTAGGTGTGAGTGGGTGTATTTAAAGCTGTACGTGAGTCACAGCGAGCCTCACTAGTACCGCCTGTAAGGCCCTAGGACTCACGGGAACTTATAAAGCTTTATAAGTGACTGCAGTACTGGGGTGCATGGAGGCTCTGCACAAGGTCAGCAGATGAAGGCTTCTCTCTTCTGTGAAGGGCCATGCACTGCAGGTGCACACCCTGAGCTGTCTGGCAATAACACAGTGCCCTGCAGGCACACACAAGAGCAGTGCAGGCAGAGATGTACCTCTCTTAGAGACAGCCACAGCTTCTTCCCAGGTGCCTGGGACTGGTGGCTCTGAGACAAGCTGCAGTGCTGCACTAATAGCACCAGTTCCCTGGGCTACAGCAGGGAATGACCTGGTGAAGGCCAGTGTGGAGGTGTGGGAGGATTCATCGACTGCTTTATGAAACCCACACCTGCAATAGCATGATTCTTTCTCGCTTAACTGTGAGAGAACTTGACTGCTCTTCCGGATGCTCTGGAAATGCTGGGAAATACTGAGTGACTGTCAGCACCCATTTATGTTGTCACTCTGAAGCTGACATCTTGCTAACAGAAGTAAGAGTAAGAAGCAGGGCTGGTTCTGTCCCCAAGCTGAACCAGCTTGTCTGAACTGAAATCCCACCTCCAGACTAAGTGAGGTGGTTTCAGGCATCCGCAAGCAGTCACCATGCCAGTGTAAGTGCACAAGTAACACCTGCAATCCCTCAGGCACCCCCTCATGCATTTATAAAGGACTGGTGGTAAGGGTTGAAAAGCTGCCCTTAGTGGTATTTGACAATATGTTCAGAGAGATGGTTTTCCACATGTCAGATAGGCAGGACCTGCAGAATTGAGGATCTTTGTATGTCTGGAAATATGGATCTGTGCAACAACTGGTAGAACAGGCTGTTCTGGGCCAGTTCCAGCTTAATAGGTTGTATACTCTGAAATGGCTGAGAATGTGTGCAGCTGCAGAGCTTTACCAATTCAGAGAAACTGGAAACTCACACTAACCTAGGTTTGAAATATCTAAAACATCTGATCTAAAACATTCTGGGCATTTAACATTCTTAGAAGCAGGGAGATTGGTAGATGGCAGAATTAAGGTGGGTACTGGCAATATTAGATGGTGTCAGTAACAGTATGCCATGCTGAAGGTGATCATCCCCTTGGCAGCACTGACCTAGCATGCTGGAATAGTACAGATATCAGCATCATCTAGCCAGAAAAAAGACATGTTGTAAATATACTTGGATTTTCCTTATCTTTTGCTTAGGCACCACTTAATAAGCAATACTGTGTTAGCAGATACATTGGATTTTTAAATTGATCATTAGCAAAGTAAACAAATATACATCCCTCTCCAACTTTTTAAAGGAGGACCTTAAATTCAAAGGTGAAAGGTGTTTGGCCTTCAATGGACAGTATTTGTGCCCCATTTAGTTAATTGGTCTTTCAGGAGACCTCAGAATACTCATGGGACTTTGTTGTATGACCAAAGTAATGGTTTATGATAAATATGAAGAAAAACAATATATTTAAGTTTTCCAAAAGTGTAAACATTGCTTTTAAAAATATAGAGCTCTTACAGTAAGATGTAATATTATTTGCACAATATAACTTTTTTTTTGACATATTGCAGCTTACTTTATATATTACTATCTTCTTTGATTATGTTATATAGATCTGCAATTGTTGTTTTGTTAATTTTTTTATTGTTTGTCATGGGATGATTACATTTAATTATTGTTTTAGTCACTGTGACATCATTCATTTTCTGAGTGATACAGTGGGTAATAAAGGTATTTCACCAGTTTGGGGGTTTTAATTTCAAAAACCATATACATTTATTCATTATTTTAAATGTCCATGCGTGGTATAGGACAAATTCAACAACATTTGCACATATTTGAATAAGAAAGAAAATTGAAAATAATGATAGTTCCTTAAAAGTCCAGAAGAAACAATACCTTAATCTTTAATACCTTTACTAAAACTTGTTCCATACTAGATATCAAAATTTATAAGGCTGAATCTGGCCAGCAGCAGACGCTACAAAGTAGGGGGGGGAAAGTACTTTAAAAATTGAATCCAAGTAATGTATCCAGTACTGTACTATTCAGTGAGGAGTCCATTCTTACATAACTCACATATCCCTGAATTTTTAATGTGATTTATTTGTCTTGACTCCACCAAGTTCAGCCCATGTAACAGAAATATAAATGTTTATTATTTTCAGGGCTGCACATCAGTGCTCTGACACATCTAGGTGAGGAATTGGTTCCCCAGATAGGTTCCTCCACACTCCTGTTACCTGAAGGAGTGTCAGCCGAAGCTCCCCAGGCGACCTTTCAGCTGCCACTCACAGAGATTATCTGCATGATCTAGTGTCACTTGACACACCCTTGGGTATCAAAGATATCTGCAGAGGGCTGGCAGAGACACCACAGAACTGAAGACAGACCTGCACCATTCTGAAGCAACAGTGGGAGTACAGGAGAGATACACAGCAGTGAAAATGGTACTAGAAAGGCACGTTTAAGCAGCTTATTTAAGTTTTAGCTTCTCTAGCTAGGTGGGCATTTTATCTGTCTTCTAAAGAGATGAGTGTTTTGCATCAGCTTCAAAAGCCAACAGCTGTCTACACAAGAAGCTACCCATCAAGGACATGACTGCATACATTTTTCTCATTTTGATTAGCAAGCATAAGCATTATTTTTTTCTTTCACACAGCCTACATTAACACCTTCATACATACATTTTTCTATTATTTCTCCAGCAGTAAAAACCATAATGAAACTTTGGGTGTGCCCACAAAGAAAATATGCAGTATTAAATAAACACTCACATCAGTATGATTACTTAGCCACACAACAGTAAGCACATGGAACGTTTTGACAAGAGTAAACTTTAAAAGTTTCCCCTTTCTTCTCAGAATTGCTGTACATGACAACCCTACAGAACAAAATCAAGATAAGCCTGTAGCGCAGGGAGGTAAATGTGTACTATGTTTAATCCAATTAGCATAGTTACAAGTAGCAGTGTAGATGCAGCAACATAGGCCAGACATTATATACATTTATACATTATGTAAATCAGGATACAAGACATACAAAAATCTAATAACATGCTCTGAACCTTCTTGTTGTTTTCTTAGGCTTCCAGCAATCAGTGACCAAAGGGTTGAGATGCAATTTGTCTCTGGCCACTATCTTCAATGCCAATCAAGAGACACCTCCCATTGGCTACTCCCTTATCTACAGTTCTGTCTCAGTCTTCAGTAGCACCACATTCCACTATTTCTGTCACATGAAAAAGTATTTCCTGATGATTTTTTTTTATCTATACCATGATTCACAGGATGCTCCTAATTCTTGTATTGTGAGGTTTTGTGAATGAATGCTTCTTGTTTACCTTTCCACACCATCCATTGCTTTAAAGATTCTTCTTGTACTACTTTCCATCATCACTCTTCTAGGCCAAGAATTCTAAACTATTTAACTTCTCCACACATGAGAGAATAACATGGTAGTTATTCTTTAACTCTAAAAGCCTCTGCCACCCTTCCTTCAACTTCTTATTGTCCTAGGCTACTACACTTTTTTCACAAGCAAAACTCCACACAGGAGTAAGAATACTTCAGTCCCAATTAAAATGCTTGATTTATTCCTTCTGTACACTTTCTTTCCCTATCCCATGACTAAAACAGAAGAATTCATGTAAGGCGTTTCAGGAAATAACTTGCAGCCACAGCACTACAAAAGTGAAACTGAATCTCTCTCTGTTTATCTCTAAATATTAGTATTCTCATAAGTTACTCAGTGATTGGCCTTTACTTGGCATAATTCTACCATATTTGTAACTGACTGTAAAGAAATGGAATAGTAAGCTGTTCAATGTTACACAGGGTATATTATACCTAAACCCACAGAACTACAAAGACTAAAGTTCTGCTGAAACCAAGGTGCCAGGCAAATCAACTACTACATTTAAAAACCCGAAAAATATTCAATAACAATCCATTTGTATTGCCCAAAGCACAAAAAAAAAGCAAGATGAAACCAAGTGTCTCATGTAGAAAAGCGTATCCAAGCAACAACACTAAGACTCAAAAGAAATAGGTCATGTGAAGAGAAGCACTAAATTTAGTAATCAAATGTATATTCAGCAGAAAAGATAAAGATGCTTTAGTGAAATAACATAAAGAAAAACAAAAGAAATTAAGAGATTTCTAAAGCTGGGAGACACATGAGACAAAAGATATGCACTTGGTTTCCACTGTACAACTGAAAAGAAATTCATAATAGCTGAGTTAAATGTGTACGAAACATGAAATAACTCAGAGCAGATTTTGGTACAGTATTTTATTTTTGGTCAGTTTTACCCCAGAAGCTTGATAAGAGCTCTAGTTCATTGGATCTCTGCACAAGCAGACTAAAGTCATGATATGTTAAGCTGGTACAGAAGTACAGTGGTAAAACTTTACTGGAATCACAGGGTCTTGCAGGCAGCCACTACAATTTGCTTTTCATTGTAATTAGGTCGGTGACAGAGCTCTCCTTCATTACACAGAATCGCACACATGACTTAATGAAGAGGTGTGACCACAGCTGCTGTTGGCATCCCATCTGAGCCTAGTCAGTTTAGCTGAAGAACTTGCTCACCAAGGCGCTTACATGGAGGTGTGACAGCTGGCTGTCTTGAGCCACAGATGTGGTAACACTGAAAGAATCACTCTGTTCCACATCTTGTTACAAAAAAAAAAAATTGTCCTTCCTGAAGGATTTTTACTCCATTTCAGAGACTGTCTTGTTAAATCCTTGAACACTCATGGATGGCATTATTTGTAATAGGGCAGTTCCTGCCACTTCAGATGCCCCAGCTTTGCCACTCACAACAGCTTTTATTCCACTGTTAAACGGCAGGTTTTCTCACCTTTGGATAAGGTCTGAATTCCATGGGCAGACCCTGCCCAACACAAAGCTAGATCATGCAGCTGTGATAGTAGCTAAATTAGGACCTCAGGAAGAACACAGAAACTCACAGCATCCAGGAAAGGAAAGGGCTGACTCATGAGCAGCAGAGCCACTTGTCCTTTCCTCCTACTTAGCTCAAGACTCAGCAGAAGCTGTGCTCTGGGAGTGCTTGCTTCCCACAGCAATAGCTCAGCACCATTCTTGCTGCTGTGGGAAGCAGCAGTTTCAAAGCCAGCTCTCCCCTGAGGTCTGTGGGACAAAGAGTACACTTCTCTCAGAAATGATAGCATATTTTCATTCAGGAGGTTAAAAAAACAACAAACAAATGCAGCAATTGGAACATTATGATTACAGAAACACATGTTTCATGTTTAATATAAATTCAGCCTGTAGCTTTGCTGTCTCTGGGAGTAGCCATTGACTTTGCTCTGTGGGCACTGCTGAAAATAGTGGGTAGAACAGGATTATCTAATGATGCTAAATTTGCCTTTATTTATCAGTAACTGACATAACAAAAATACTGGCTGAAACCCAGACAAACCTGGCAAGTCTGGGGTGGGAAGCTATGATATGTGGTATAATGGGTAGCACCATGGTTTGAATGTGAATGCAAAGGTTGAGTATACTTAGGAAGGTCAGTGCATATCTGTCTATCATCAGCACCCAGTAAACAAACAGAAACAAAGCCATGGAGAGGAAAAGAAGCAGTAGTCACATGCCTTCAAGAGAAAGCAGAAAGAACAAAACTGTAAACAAACATTATGCTTTGTGTAGTTTGATTCTTTTTCTTTTCAGGGAAATAGGACTTTGTGAACATTTTTTTGTAAACTGAAACAGTGCACAACAGACATAACTGGGTTCTCTGTCACAGCATTCCCTAATTTACAAAAAACCAAAAACAAACTTATAAGGCTGAATCTGGCCAGCAGCAGACGCTACAAAGTAGGGGGGGGAAAGTACTTTAAACTGAGCTTGAGCAGTTACTCATCTCGACATTGCCTTACAAAAATGATCTTTATGTTAAAAAGGCCAAACTCCAAGGAGAAAAGTATTTTCCAGTCTTCTACTACTTACTATTGCCATTTTCTACATGCTAGAATGAGTACAAATAGCAACTATTTCCTTTTTTGAGCCCTAATACTTTATTATTGAGAACAATGAAAAGGGGACATTTTCTCTCAAGAGAAGAAACAATAATTATAACAAAACATGTTGACTGACTTTAAATATTGCTTTCAGTGTTCTCCTCACACACACAAAGCAGATTTTGCTAGTAAAGATAATTATTCTTTACTCATGTTGTATACATAAATAACTAGGACCTAACAGGGATGAAAAACTCTGAGCTATTTTGGTTAATCTGGTTGAAAACACTTATTGTATTTCAAGCAAAGAGGTATCAAAATATTTTTAACAAAAAAGCTTGCAACAAGAACTTATTTCACAAGAGAAATGACTGGAAATTCTCAGGTTCAGGGTTTACCAGACACCAAGTACAATACCCATAGGAGGCTTCCTCTATTTACTCATGGCAGATGTTTGGAGATTGTTGACCAGTTGAATATTACCACATATGCTTTAGGGATAAAAAAAAGAGATGTGGTTTTACATATAAAGAAAACTCCAAAACATTGCACAAGTTTTTATTTACAACCAACAGGATAAAGATGAGATCAGGATTACACCAGAGAAGTTGCACTATGTTTCATAGGTAAATTAATTTAACTAGGAGCAGGATTGTTAGGAGGTTTGAAACCTTCCAATAGTATCAAATGGAATGGCATAGGCTCCAGGCCATGAGATGGGACAATGGGTGTACTGGTGGACAGGATCCACTTTTTACCAAAGCCTGCAGTGATAGGAAAAGGGGCAACATTTTAAAACTTTAAAATGGAAGATTTATATTTGCTATAAGCATGAACTTTCTTATGATGAGAGTAGTGAGATACTGGAACAGGTTTCCCAGAGAAACTGATGATGCCCCATCTCTAGGGGTGCTCAAGTTCAGGTTAATAGGGCTTAGAGTAACCTGGTCTAGTAGAAGGTATCCCTGCTCACTGCAGTGGGATTGAAATAGACAACCTTTAAAGCTCCCTTCCAACCCAGACCCTTCTGTGATTCTGTGATTCTATGGCATTAAAAACAATCAAAACAGAGGGCTGAAGTGTCCTCAGAAAGTCATACTAACAGCCTCACTATACCTACAAAATTTCTGATTTTGATGGAGATGCACACAGCCTGCTCTTAACTGACAATAACAGACTATGATCGTACCACTGGAAACTGTTTTTTCAGTACTCTACCCTTCAAAAACCTTTTTCCTAATGTTTAGCCTAAAATACCTTGGTTGAAATTTCTGCTCTTGGTGGGCATAGAAAAGAAGTTATTCCCATTTCATTCTAATTTCTCGTATACTTGTGGACTGTTATCATTCTCCTACTCTTACTCTTCCCTAATTAACCAACCTGAAATAATTCACTATTTCCTCTAGGTCCTTTGACATTCTAGGTTGCTCTGTATGTGGTCCACATAATTTTTCATGTGCAGCATTCAAAACTAGCTTTACAACTGTTAGGCAAAGCAGAATTCCTTGCCAGGTCTTGCAAACTCTAATCCTCATAACACATCCTAGCAGAACACTTATCTTTTGATTTTTTGCAATAACAAGCTAAGGCTGACTCACACCCAGTCTGTGACCACTCAAACCTGAGTTACTATTGTACAGAATTTCTACCTAATCAGTTTGTCCTACCAACTGATTATTCTTGCCTAGGGCTGCATCTGTTTTGGCTGAATAACTTTCTATTTTTTTCATATTTCTAAGTGAAGATAATTTTTTATTTCGTCCCTGCCCTCTATCATACCTACTCCCTCCCAGCCTGATACATATGTGAATTTGATAAGCATTCTCCCTTTTATAAGCATGCATCCATGTCATCAGATTCTGAATGTGTGCAATCCAACTTGATACACATTTCTATTTTGATAGAAAACCACTCTGTAGCTCTGGTTTTCCAACAAGTGTTGCACACACCTAGCTGCAGACCAACACGGAACACACATTATTAATTTCCATATGGGAAGCACATAAAAAGTTCCATAAAAAGATATACTGAATCTAGAGCTCTTCTCTATCCATAAGGTAAGTCATGTGGTTCTTAGGGCAATCAGATTTTTGAGATGTGAGTCCTTGTTGCCAGTTACTCATCCCTATGTTATGTAGGGATGTACAAATATATTTTTCACTATTTTTATAAAAAAAATAATTTGCTTAATAATGTCATACCTTTTTTTTCTCTTTCCTCTCTCCACCAGGCTTTTCACTTTACAGCCCCCCTCTATCCTACCTAGCATCCCTAACTTCTGAAATATGTTGATGACTGACACTGGGATTCTGTTTGCGAGAGCTTTAAATACTCTAGGACATAGTTAAAGAGAGAATTCACATCAATTTGAAAATACATGGCTTAAACATTCTACTCTTTTCTTAACTGTGCATTCATTTCCTTATTTTACTAGTGCATTCATTTCCTTAGTTTTCTACCTCAGTGAAATCTAGAATCCTGACACCTTTTGGTCTTCTCACTTTACAGTTAGAATACACTTTCTATTTCACACAATAAAAAGACTTCTGGAGTGATGTGGGGGTTTTTTTTCTCTTGCTAGTTTAATTTCATCTCATACTTGTCTTTCTGATTTTATTCTCACATGTTGTACTTTTATTCTCAGCCCTAACAACCAACATAAAAGCTAACTTACTTTCTACTTTCCTGTAGGTTTGTCTTTCCAGTTTGAGTGATTTAGCCAAGCTGGTTTCTTAGCTCCAAGTTCATTGAAAACTGCCTTCCTGACTCCTGTGGGCTTCATGTTGATCATACTCTTTGTTCTGGTCCTGCAGATCACTAACCTCTCATCACTCTGCCATGTCATGTAAGTCTCAACTAATGCTTACCCTGATCTTTTCAGCTACTTGTTTCTTTCTGGCTGTAATCAAAACTAGAATAGCCTTATTGCTCTGTGAAGACTTCTCCAGAAAATCTGGAAGGCTCAATTGTCTCCAGCCTTGTGTTCATGTAGGTATTCACATTCACAGGTGAGGGAGAGGAAACAAGAAGGCTGTGGCATAGGGACACTGCTTAAATTACACACCCTGTCTCATGCAGCAAACGTCTCATCGTTAACAGCTCTTCACAGGGACCGTGTATGACCCAGACAGACACAGTTACAGCACCCTTGGTGCGAGCACCCTTTCGCCCACCTGAAAACATGAGGCCTTGTCTCTTCCCTGCCACTCCTGTGCCTAGGAGGGAATTTTATGTTAGTCACATGTGAGTCATGAACGCTGGAATAGCCAAGCATGACAAAATGGAAGTTTTGCGTAGCAACACAGCTTGTCACAGCCTCAGCTGCTGAATATACTGATATATTAATAAATGTGTATCTAGGCACCCCTCTTTGCAGTTCACTCACTCCTTGAACACTTAAACTTCTGGCCTTCTCATTGCTGACTCTTGTACACAGTTACTCAACTTTCTGCTGCAACTTCCACGGGCACGTTTTCAAAATATTGCCTGTAGGACAGATAGAGGCTATGGATGCAAACCCACTCTGAGACAGTGTGAACAGCAGCTCAGTCAGGACTGCTGTGTTCTTTACTCCCATCACATGATCATGGTGAAGTAACCAGCAAAACTTTTCTTACAATTCTCTTCAACTACATCTCTTTTGTTCAAGTGCCAAAATTCACAGAGACTCTGGTTTGTCCCAAACATTCACTCTAGCACTGTACCCTTTCACTTCTGGCCACCATGTCATCAATTTCCCAGATTTCAGACAGCCTGCTCCCAGAGCAGGATCAGACACGAGTCCTGCAAGGGGAACACAAGAAAGCTTGCCCTCCTACATAGCAAGGATGTGAAATGACAAGAGGCTGAGACAGACTGCTTTCCCATGCAGGGCAGGCCTTGGGCACAAGGAGCATAGTGAAGCACCAGCCTTGCTTTAAGGGGGGCCTCCCATGTCACCAACATCCCTCACAGCTTCCAGGAGTTTGGGAATCTGCAGAAATAGCCTCCTTATGCTCACCATAGGCATATATGTCAGTTGGAAGATGTTGGCAAAATGAATGTGAAGGAGGATCTCCAAGTATTTATTTGAACAATTCTTAGTCAACCTATAGCCACTTAAAACTTTTGCCTATGCCCAGGTATGTCTAGGAAACAGGACAACATGTTGCAGGCGCACTAGGAACACAACAAGCATGTTGCCATTGGTCTCAAACTGACGCTCCAGTTTGGAGGGGAGCACTGAGACAGAGTCCACAAAGACTACAACAGATCAGAAGTTGAACAAGCTGTCCAGATCTGCCGTGCCCTGTAGACAACTGGGCTCTGAGAGGGCCCAACAGGATGGGTGTCCAGACTCCACTGAAAACTGACACACTTATGACTTTTTTGTTTCTTTAATGACTTAGCCAAGGCTGAAACATCCTGCTGCCATAGTACTGAGGTCCAGAACCAGGCAGAAGCAGCTCAGTTGATGTCAGGATTCCTCCAACACTTCAGTAACACCAAGAGCCCTCCCCAGAGAAACACAGACAACAGGACTCTGGGCAGAGTTCCTCATTTACATCTTCAGTCTTGCAGTGCTATTTGGGCTTCCGCTCAGGCTTAGCTACAGCTAACTCCAATTCCTGCACCGCCAGTCCCTGAGGCAGCTGACAAACAGCCTTCCCCCCTCAAGGAGCACAGCAGAGGAAGTCAGACCTCCAGTGACAGCAATGCACGGACAGGAGATCCCAGGGGCATTTTACAACAGCTCCAATGTCCTCTTGTCATCACAAACAGGTTCACTTGCAGAAACAAATCAGATTTATTCTGCTTTCTTCCTGCTATTCCGAGGCCCCACAAAATATCAAAATAAGAGCAGGCATAATAAATGACCTTACTGTCATACAAACATGCTTAAAGAGTCTTAGTCTGTAGTACTTGGCCAAGCCAACTCCCTCTGCAGTTTGTTGCTCAGACTGATTTTAGCAAGCTGCAAACTGCAACTGATGCAGTTTGGAGAAGTAGCTTACTCATGGGTAATATACCACTTATTAAACAGAATGGTACTGAACTAATTCAATAATGAGGGCCAGATACAAGCCCCACTAAACATCAATGCAGAAAAGTGAGAGATTGAACAGTAGCAGGGACCATTCCCTTTGAGACATTTTCAGTGTCCAGAATTTTTTCTGAAATACAAATATGGAAAAAATGAATGTGAACTTTTTGCCTCTCATTCTAATACAGCTGTCCTTCATTCATTGACACTCCACTGCAATATTAGCCAACTGATGCTCAACTCTCTTTCTTCTATCAGCATTATTGCAGTCACTTCTTCATGCATAGAAATACAGCTCATTTATCCACATAATCAAATCAGCTCTGAAGAAACAGAGTCATTCCTCAGTAAGAGAAAGAAGGACTGCTAAGTGGGAGTGGGCTGTTTCTACAATTATACTCTTAAACAAGTGTAACCAATTACTGTTCGGGTGAGCACCACTGAATTACAATCACAGAGATAATTGTGTCTGAACACTTGCACATTCCATGAGTAGGATGTAAATTTCATTTATGAGGTTTTTAACTTACTATTCCATTGAAATTGAAATTAGAAAGAAATAAAATCATAGCATTCAGAGCTATTGTTTCAGGCTGTTTGCAAACTCCAGTGACCATTCTTTTCAAACCTTTGCCAGCAATCATATACTTCACTTTATAGTCATTGATAGTCACTTTTCTCATAAATAAAATCTTTCAGGGCAATAATAAAAATAAATACACTCTCCTGAGAAAAATATCAGATTGCCAAACCATTGTAACACAGCCAAACAAACTTTAGCTGAGATTGTGTAATCTCAACAATCGCTGTTGTTAAATTGCAGAATGGTTTTAGCTGAGAATTATTTCAGCTATTACCAAATTCATCTTATACCTTTTATCAAAGGATTTCAGAAACTAAAAGAAACAATAATCATCATTCCATCTTATTTTCTAAAAACAGCTTTAGAGCTTAGTGACAAAATTCAGAAGAAATGCAAGACTTAAAATCTCGCCACTCCTTCTACTTGCTGCACTTTGCTGCTTTGCTTCAATTAGGGTTTGTTGATTGCCCAATACAAATGTAGTTCCTATGCAGCTGAACAATAACACAACCAATATTATGAGGCCAAATGCTGTCTAAAACAAGCACATCCCAGCATTCTCCTCCTCATAGGCATGGCTGCACTTAAGTCTTTCAAAACACTTGAAAACTACAATTGCAATAGGTATTCTACTTGGAATCGTCTTAGGGACAAATAATATTTGCATCCAGAACTCCTAATTTGCTTCTTATATGTAAAAACCAACATTACAACCTGGAACATCTAGTGCTGGCTAGCCCTGCTGCCCACTTTGCAGGCCTTGCTGAGTGAGCTGGACAAGGATAGGTCTGTGGGTGAACTGACGCTTTACTTTGGGTTCTGCTCCCCCTCCCGCTTTACTTGTCAGCTGTGTGCTCGCACAGGGGGCTTCGCCACCTCTCCAATGCCCCTGCCCGGTGTTGTGTCCCCTCTGCGCGCCACTCGGTGGGAAAACAGCGGGGAAAGCAGCCCCACAGCATGCCCAGTGTGTACGCAGTATGTCCGCACCGTGTGCGGTGCGCACAGGACACACAGCCACACACACGCACCGAGGGCCCCACACTCTCGGGGCAGAGACGGCCCTCTGCCCGCCCGGGAAGCCGCGGCCCTTCCGTACGGGCCTCATCTGTGCCGCCATCCCGGGATCAGGAGCCTACCGACGGGGGCCTTGCTCCAGCCATGCCGCTGGCGGGCGGCTGGCAGCGCCCGGGCCCCGCTCCCGTTTGCGTGGGACCGTGACCGGCTGGGGCCCGACGCCCACACGCAGCCCTCGTCTCGCCCGCGGCGGCGCTCCGGGCTGTGGGTGGCCCCGCGGGGCTGACGCAGGCGGCGGGCGGGCAGGAGGGAGGGAGTAAGAGAGGGAGGAGCCCGTGATGGCCGGTGCCGCCGCCGTCGCGCTGTCCCTCGCTGCGCTGCCGGCCACCGCCACCGCCGCCCCTCCGCCGCTGTCAGCTCCCGAACACCGCGCCGCCGCCATGGCCGAGGAGGAGGCTCCCAGCGAAGGGTGAGTGGAGCGGCCGCGGGGTGAGCCCTGTTCTCTCCGCGGCCGTCCTGGACGGCGGCAGGAAACCTTTCGGGGCGCCCGGGCCGTGCCGTGCCGTGCCGCCGCGGGCGCTGCTCGCCCGCCTCCTCCCGCCGCCGGCCCGTCTGCCCGCGGCGCCTATGGGCTGCGGGGCGGCGGCGGCCGGCCCCTGTGCCGGGGGCTGCATGGGCTCCGCGCTCCGCTCCGGCCCTGCCGCGCTCCGGCATCGCCGCTCGGGCGCTCCCCGGCGTGCGGGCACACTGCCTGCCATGTTTTCGTGCCGCACAGCCCGCCCTCCTGCCATGGCTTCCCGCCTTCTGGCAAGGGCAGGCTCCCGGCAGGGTTTGCCACCGGCTGCCTGCGAGCCCCGTGTCCCCGCTGCTTCGCCTTCTGTGCTGGAGCCCCGCCGTGGCTGGCCGGCTGTTGTCATTGCACACCTGCCTGCAGGCGCGTCCCTGCGCGTTTTCTGCCGCTTTGCTTTGGCGTAGGTACGCACTCCGACTGTCAGCCATCCTTCCCTTTGCTCCCCAGACGTCACAGGGCTGTATACAGTGCTGGCCCATGCTCCGGTGTGCCTCTGCGGCTCTATCTGTGCCTACAGATACCCCGTCTTCTCGTTCCGTCCATTCTGTACGTTCACTTTGATGTAGAGCGGACAGGACACTTGTCAGCCTCTCTGTGTAGTCATTCTGTACTTTATGTAAATAGGAGATGAGAGCACATCTATAAATTACAAGCATACGCTGTTGCTGTAACTTTTCCAGTGCTTTATGCTGTCTCTGCTAACTTCTTTCCTTGCACTGTCCCAGGGCATTCACATCTACTGAAATAATATGGCATAAGTTACCCTGTCCCTGTTCTTAACAGATATCTCTAATACTTGTTTGTAACCACTTAAACCCCTGATATGACTTTATTACAGCTAGTAATCATCCTTCTGTCTGAAGTTACATAGTTCCACATATATCTCTTGTGTGTGTACATTCAAATGGTTGTATACAAATTACTCATCAGTGGGCTGTTCTTCAATTCACATGTTCTTTACTCAAGTATGCCTTCTTAGTGTATGCTTTATGTCTTGTTACATTTAAGTTTCCATTGCAGACCCATTTTTATACCCTTCCCTTGCCCCCAAATATGTTGTCTGCCTCTGTAGAATAATACAGTCATCCTATCTCTGAGTTTGTTTACCAAACATACTTAATGTATTTGCTGGTCACTTATCTCAAAGTTTGTTCCATCGTATTTTATGGTTCTAGTCCAAACATTGCTCTATCAGAATATATCTAGCTCTGCTTTAGTCATACATGTGCTTTATTCCTTCTGTCAGATGTGTAAGTATGCTTTGCATGCATTGTTTACATGAATTTGCCCTCTTTCTGTACGCTTTAAATATCAGGTGGTGTATCCCATTGCTGATTGCCTAGCCCTCAAAAACTCATTTCTTGCTGTCTCTTCTACATCTCCCTTCTTGTATAACTAAGTCCTGTGTTATTTTGAGAAATCAGACTTAAAATTCTTCAGCTATTTGCATGAAAACCATGCCATGCATTCATGACATCTTAATTAAGGATATTGCTGTTTGCATGTTGTCATGTTTTGTGTCTGTTCTGTTACCTGTCAAAACTACCTGCATCCTCCATCTTGTTCTCTGTTTAGTCCTTTTTGCAGCATGTGATTTTGCTTTTCATCTTACATGTTTTCCTGCTCTGCCAGCTGAGTCTGACTAGATCCGGACTATCCATCTTTTCCAAATTCCCTGTTATGCCATTATCACCGTGTGTACACAGCATTCTTATTTCAAATGTGAACTCCAAAACCTTCCCTTTCAAAGCCCTAAACAATTTTGTCTACTCTATAACTCTGCACTCTCCTCCTTTCCTCAAACTTAAAATAGCTTTCCAAAATCTTCTCCTTCACACAACCTCTGCCTTCTGCAACATTACCCACTTGAAACTACAAGTGAAACCCTTCTTGGTTCTGTGTTCTTTCTGACCTCTTCACAGTCTTAAATACAAGTAGTTTGTAAAGCTTCTTGTTGCTGGTTTACAGGTTTTCTAAGTACAAGTCTTAAAATAGCTCTGCCTCAGCCTGTTTTGTTTGTGTGTTCATTCAGCGCATTAGCCTGAACTGCATTAGCTGTCTGGATTGATCACACAGAGTGCTGAGTGCTGCTGAGACAGTGCCAGCCACCCTCAACTCGAGTTGCCTTTCAGGATTGTGGGATCGTAACACTCGTTGATCTGGACGTAGGGTTAGGCTGAATTTTCAAGAGGATTATTGCAAGTTTCTCATGTGGTTTACACAGCTGGATGGCTTTTAAGGGGTGTTGATTTTCAGAACTTCTGAATGATTAGATGTTGATGTGATATTTTTCTGTGTAAGCCTCCCAACGCACTAAAGATTTCTAAGAATAAAATCTCATCATCTTTTTCCATGAATTCAGAAAGCACATTTGTGTTGAAGTGTTAGTGCTTTTATTGGTTGGTTTCTAGCAATAATTAAAATCGCCATTTGTCCATCTTTTGAAGTCAAGTAAAGCTCAGTACCCAGGAGAAGTTTATAAACAAGAGAAACATGTTCAATAATTTTTCATTTAGAATGCCATGGCAGTGGTAGGAAGTTACAATATACCATCAAACCCCTAGATTAAATTGCTAGTGACAGGTGCACACGAATAAATGCAAAGTTTATCTGCTTTGAAAACAGTAGTGTGACTCAATTTGTTATGCAACAACGCTTGCTTTGTTGTAATTTGGTAACTGTGCAAAGCATGGTGGAAACAGAATAACAGTAGTTCAGTTACTTTCTGGAAGATCTCAGCTGAAAAATATTCATGAAAAATATTCATGGCCCTGTCCTAACTTTGAATTAGAAGATTAACTAAACAAATGTTTTAGTAGTCACAATGACAGTGATTTCTTGGTTAACATGTCACCTGCTACTGATTTCCAAGCCTGTTTACAGCCTTGGACCTCCTCTCTGTAAGCTTTAGACGGAGACTTGTGCCTGTGAGGCACACAGCCTAGTGTGAGCCTTTTGCCAGTTTTCAATTCACTTATTCACTCTGGATGCAGCAGGACTGCTTCTGGCTTGTAGTATAACTAGGAAGAACAGCTGCTATATGTGTGTATACATACAGAAAAAAGATCCCCAAACTGCAATACTGGGTTTTTTTTCCCCCCTCTGAGATAAGTGGGATAGTTTTCTTTAAAACAGAACTTTAGGGCATCTGCAGTTACAAGCCCACATCAAATTACTTGTAAGTGGCCTTTGGTCTGATAAAGTAGTTGGAGTAAAGGTAAAGACATAGACTCTAACACCAGTGTTCACAATTATTTTTGTGTTACCTTTCAAGCTTGTTTGTATTACAGAACTTAATTTTGAAGTGAGCTGTTTGATTAATAAAAGAGGAATAGTTTATTAGCCTTGATAGAGCCTGTGTCTTCTTAGTAGGATGGTTCACTGTATTACAGCGTGATGGGACACTCTCACCTCAGAATTTCTGCCAGAATTTTTTGCTGGTTACACGATCTAGATTTTAAAGCAAACTGAGTGGGTAGACTGCTGAAAGCAGAGTCCTGCTTACTTTTCTTCTTTCCCATGGTAAAGATGACTGAATGCAGGCTCGGTTGCTACAACTTGCATTTTTAAAAAACTGAGTGAGATGTAAGTGCAGTGTGAAAAGCAGATGTGGGAGAAGGTTAAAGGTAATTTCCTTCCTCTTTTCTGATTTTGTCTTCTTGGCTGGCAATGTTGTGTCAGTCACAGCCTCAGTACTTAATGCCTTTTGTGTTACATGCATGAGCTCATCAGAAAGTATTTGTATGAGCAGGTTTTCAGGCACTTATGGGATTATTTCTAATGGTTTCTGGTACTTGTATGAATTTGGGGAGGGAAGATCTGTGTTCATGAAGATCTCTCATCTTCTCCTAATGCAGACTAAAGGGAGAGAGGGAAAGATGGCAAAATGTAACAGGGCTTTCTTTTCATTCTGGTGGCAGAAGAAAGATGCTCATAACCCCATTTCCAAGTATCAAGCAAAGACATTTCTTCAGAGGCTGCCGAAGTAGACTTAGGGGAGATCTTAGCCCCAGTGGAAATGACAGTGAAGCTATAAATCCAGATGTGCAACTAGATGTGGGGCTGCTGTAGTGCTGGTGACTATGGGTCATTGGAGAACACAAATTTTAGCCAGTATTGCATGTATTTGGGTGTATTAAAAGTTGTTTTAGAGCCTGCTGGGGGCTTATAGGCCCAGTTAGACTTACCTCTTTGAATTGGACAGTGTCTCTGTGCCAGGGGTTCTCTGATTGTTCTGAACCTCTGTGGGAGACTCTGAACAACTCTTCCAACTACTAAATAAATACTAAATAAACTACTAAAATGTATTTTCTTTTATATAGTGGTTTATTAGGATTTTTTGCTGAGGAAATTTTGATTCTTGTGTTTCATAACTTCAGAGTATTTACTTGCAATTCTGACATTCTTTTGGGAGGGTTTTTTGGTGCATGATTTGCATTGACAGCCAGGGAGAGGAGGGCATGGGAGGAAAGGTGAGTGTCTGCATTTATATTGGCTCAGAAAGATCCAGATGAGAAGCTGAGCAGCAGGAGAGAGGTCACTAGAGAAGAGAGATTTGTGAGTCAGTAAAGCTGTGTAAGGGAATGAGGTCGATCTGGAATAAGGTTAAGAGGGTAAAAGGAGGATTTTAAGTGGCAGCATGAACACATGGTGGTATGGTGAGGAATGGCAGAGAAAGAAAGTGCTCTGAGTGTGTTGTACTAGAAAACTCAAGATGATGGGAGACTACAGAAAGGAAGGGAAGATGTGGGAATTAAAAAAACACATTCTCTAAAGAAGATGCAAGAGCACCTGTTGCCATTGAGAAAGTCTGCTCATATATTGAAGTGAGGGAGAGAAGGGTGTGGCAAAAGGCAAAACAGAAATGGGGTGGGTTAGTGCTCTAGCAGACCATTGTGGAATTGGCTACCTTTAGTAATTTGGTGTCATACTGACACCAAAGTCTTCTTAATTGGGAACTTCTGATGTGATAGCTTTTTAAACCCATTTAACTTCTTAACTATTTTGAAGACTACTTGCACTTCTTGACACCTGAAGCATTTGTGGTATAAGCATGTAGAGAAAATAGTCTGTTGTCAAAAGGGTTGCACACCTCTTAGGTTTTCCAGAAAATGGAAATGGGGATAGATAGTCCAAAATGTTGATTACCAGTTCTTGCATTTTGACGTAGGTAACTCTTTGTCAACTTAGGTGACTATGATAAAGGAACACATTATAGAAGCTGCTCCAATGAATTTCAGTGAAACAACTCTCAGTGTGTATTTATACTTGTGTACAAGTGGGGTTTGTGTATAGCATGTTTGGGTCTGAGGGAAGTGATCATATGCTTTATATAGTCTTATATCTGTGTTCTTATATGGGCCCTTATGAAAAAGTGAAAGCATTCACCTCCAAATCTTGTAATCTTAATTGTGCATGCATGATATACAATGGAATTTTACCAAAAGAGAAGCAGGGTGGGGTGTGAGTGGGCAATGGTACAGGTTAGTGAGAGGTACCTGTTGCATGTATGCTTTGCTCTCGTCCAGCTTGATAGAATTTGGAAACAGGCTGAAATGTGGACTGCTGGCATGGTAAGTAAGAGAAGGTTGACAAGGATTAAGCCAGGTTTAAGTCATGCAATATCTGAAGGGCAGCAGGAGTACATCAGTTGATGTATGAATAAAACAAAAGCAGTAGAAAGTTGAATAACATATGAGGGGCATCAAGAAGAAATTTTAATTACGCTTCGCTTCGCACATTCTTACTGCAAGATGCAGTGTGTTGTTTGTAAAAACATTTGAAATGTGTGGCATTGCCAAGTTCTATCAGACACAGAGTTTACTGTGGATGGGGCCTCTGTGGTACCTAACCCATGGTCTCTATCACAAGGGTGAGGAGTTTTAGTGGGGCTGTGCAGCTTGCCCCTTGCTTCTTCTCTGCATCTTTATTTCTGTATTCTTTGTTATTCCATACGTGGTATGTAGTTGCTAATATATATGTATTCTTTCTAATTTTTATTTTTTTTAGCTTTTAAATAGGAATGTGAAACTGAGTTGGGTGCTATCACAGCTTTTTTGTAAGCAGTATGAGCATTGCACATTGCAGGCTTGGGTAACACTCTATGGGTAAACTTCATTCTTGTGGTACATACTGAAAAAGCACTTGCCCTGAAAGGGAGACCTTTGGGTATAGCTAGAAAGAGGGTGGAAGATTACAAAAGCATAGAAAAAAGGATGCATATGGTTAAAAAAAAAAAAAGGCAGAGCTGGGAAACGCAGAAGAAAGGGGGAGGGGGCTGCAATGATGCAAGTTATACTGCAAGATGTACCTCTGTCTGAGGTCCAGCATGGGAGAGAGCAGAATTGTAGGTCCTTTCCACTTCATGAGTGCTCAGGTTGCTCAAATGACTTAAAATAAGCACAGTAAACTTTAATATCTGTAAAATTTCCAGAAAATCTCATTGGTTCTGGATTCATGTCCATGAGGTACATTTTCAAGTTAATTTTGATAAGTGATAGTTAATTTTGATAAAAACAGCAATAAAACTTGCTTCTGGATTTTTATATTAATTCTGATGTTGAATGTTCTGAACACAGAGTTCAAGATGCAGTAAATACATGAGGAATGCATTGTTTTCACCTCTGCCCTAATGAAGAGCAGTGTTCTGCAATAACCTATCATGGGTTTTGTGTTGGAATGGGGCTGATGTATGTTACACTTCCTAGAAATATGATGCAGAGGTTTTCAAAACATTCTGTTTTAATGTTACTGAAGTATCCAAGAGTTTCACAACATCTAATTGCATGGAACATCTTGGCTCAAAACTCATCTAAACAGAACTTTATGGGCAGGGTTATAATGTCATCTGGGAAAAAAAAGTTGTTATCCTTTTCTAACCTGTTGGCAATTATTTTGTCCATTTATTGTCTCCTCATGAAAACAGTAAACAGACATTTCTTAAAGCAAGGAGATTTTTTTGTTCCCACACCGTATTCCTAATACTTGCTTCTGGGTCTTGCCTCTTTAGTATGCACTTCAAGGTCATTCCCTGAGGATTTTTAGTCTGTTCAATGAAAGTGAAACATAGAATGTTTTTCTTCTCCTGATTTTTGTCTGCAACTGCCAGAGTGTTTTGTCCTAGGAACATCTCATTCAAATTGTTGTGGTTGCTACATCTGACTTCTCTTGTACATGCAGAATCTTTGTCCCTGGATATACAGCCTTCACAACAACAGTTACTGTGTATGCCTGAATGAGACTGAGCATATTCAGTGTTCTCAGAAGACAGAAACATTAAAGAACATGCTGCACTTCAGGGACAGGAATGAAGGACTTCAAGGACTTCTAAAATTGCTTATGCTCTCAAGATTCTCATGAAATCATATCCTGAGCCTTGTTGCAGAAACATCCCTGCCTAGTTAAATGTGGACTTGATGTCATGATTATATGTTACTGTCTGTCAGTGGCAGCTCTGCCTTAAAAGCTTGAATGTTCCCCACCTTGACTCACAGTCTTTCTTACCACTATGTTAATTTATAGGTCTGCTGGTTAACTTTCTGGCTTTTCTGTAGCTGGGTTAAACCATAACTATCTGGTTTAAAATCTAGCGCCTTTTAAACCTGAATTTCACAAATTTGGCAGAGAACAGTGACCAAGATAGACCTTGGATATAGTGATTACTAAAATGTTTTTCTTTACATATTAGGGGGTTTTGCCATGGTGGTGTAGCTGGTAACTGTTAACAAAAAAGGATCAATTCTTGCCATAATCAGTCATGTAAACAGCACCCAGTATTCTCATATTGCAGGCTATTAAATTAATAAAATGGGAAAGGAAAAGTTTATTATAACTCAGTTCTGTCATGGATAGAAATGAGCCAGATGTAAACCTGCTACTTTTCTCTGACATTTTGACACAGAAAGTTCTGTTTGATTGTGTCATCCTTGACTGTTTCTTTTGCTTTTCATTGTTTCAGGTTATTACCTGTAGACTAGAAATTTTAGTAACCAAATATAGAATTTGGTCTGAAAACTTGGTTGTGTTGGTGGTGGAAGAAAACAACCTATGTACCTCTTTAGTTTTGTGTAAGCTACTGCTGATGCTGAGGAAAATGCAGAAAGCATCCAGTAAAAAGGAGATAAAATGGTAAAAGGATATCTGTATTACTTCAGTTAAGCATCCATCCTGTGTTAACTGTAAAGTGTTTATAAAGCGTTATAAGAAAATGGTTTTATTTTTTAAATTGACGCTTGGCCATAAATTTGATATGCTGACCTCTTCCCCAGTTGCAAATACCTGATGCTTCTTTTCACTCCTCCATTTTTTTGCCCATTCTTAGTATTTCTATAACCACTGAAAGGGCTGAATGAGTTGTAAGACATATCATGGCGTTTTTATGGGCTGAGGTTTATGTAAGACCGAGGTTTATGTAAGACCTTAGAAGAGTGAACCTTATGTTGCTGATATTTAGATTTCAAAATATTGGCAATTTTGAATTCCTTTGCTAGCACAGTACTGCAAAAATACATTATGCATAAACAAGAGGGTAAAATCTGAGCTGCCTTCCCATAGCTTACCTTTGTTTTTTCTGTTACAGTGCAAGAGTCTCTTAGTTTGGAGCTAGCTCGAATTTCTGGGTGCTTACAACTGCATTGTCTGCTGAAAGACCCTGAAAATCCCAATGCCATTCCTCTTGGTGCTGGGCAGAAACTAACAAATCCTCTGCATTAATTTGTTTTTTCTTTCCTTACTTACTTCTAAATGGCTGAAATTAATTCTGAGAGTCAGGAGAGGAGAGGTTTAGGGTTTTTGAGAGCTCAGCTTCATTCTAATGAGATTTAAGGGCAAAGGGTAAAGCTTTTTAAGTTTTTGAACTTGCTCCCTAGCTAAGATCTTGGTAGTTTGCAATATTGTCTGCAAAAGTTTGATTAAAAATATTAAATACATTTGTTTCCTAAGAGCAAGACAAACAGATCTGCAGCTCTGTTGCTTGTGCATTCAGTTACTTTCCCATAATCCTTCCTTTGCAAGTTACTGTGTATTTGTTGTATAACCTGAGCTCTGGCTTCCTTACTGATGTAATTTTTAAGTCCAAATAATTCTTTGTGACAGGAAAATCTGTTCTCCACACTCCTGTCACTGCTGCATGTTATTTGGTCTGTATTGGGAGTTTTGATTACCATACGAGCTTCAAAATTCTTAGTGAAAAGCTGATTTTATATTCAACACTTTAGAAAGGTTTTTGCATGTCCTGTCTTGGTGGGTCAGAAAATTTTGACAGGTGATCATGTAGCAAATGGTATTCTATTCATTTACTCTGGTTTGGTGGAGTCCTTTTACCTTTTTGCAACCTGTTTGCAAACCCCAGGGTTTTTTTATTTGCTATTCTGCCACACAGACTTTCCACAGATCATGACAACTAGGTCTGCAGTGCTGGGGAGATGCCTCCATTGAATGATGTCAAGCTTCTTACATCTTGTAAGCCATGCATTCGTATAACTGTAATGTAGCTTATAATGTAAGCTTGAAAAATGAGAGAATGAACTCCATTTCTGTACATTTATATCTCCTGGACAGAGTTACAAGCAACTTCTGCTGAATATTTTTATGTGGTAGAGCTTCCAATTTTTAAATCCACGTTACAATCCAGAAGTCAAATAGACTGTTCAGCTGTTTCAATACATGCCTCATTGGTAAAACATACATTTTCAACTCTCCAGCAGTATCTAAACTTTTACAAACTTTTTGTGAATATGCTAAATTTGTATTTGTAACTGGCTGCAGATCCATTAATTGTCTTGCATGGAATCAATTCTCACCAAGCTGAGCAGGGTTAATGGAGCTGACAGAAAGGTACAACCAATTTGCCACGTTCTTCATTTGGTTTGATCTGAATAGTGGAGGTGAATGGTTGTGTCAGGCTCACGGTACCTCTGCCTCTACTTGATTCTTAGTTCTTTTGAAAGTTACCCCCGGGGAATTCAAGCAGTGCTGTGACTGCAAGTTCTTGATTCAAATTAACATTCAAGCAGCTAAGGACAAGCAGTATTGTCCTGAGCTAAACTTATAACAATATTCATTCACTCATCAAGTGTCAAAATATAGTAATAATTACATATTTTTATCCTTTCTTGTGCTTGCAACCAGGATCTCAGAACACTTGCTCCAACCAGCCACTGTGTTAGATCCTGCCTGGTGGCTTGGCCCCTGCACGTGGTGCTTGCAGCTCTGCTTTGTCAGATGTTTCTGCATGTGTTCCTTTTGTTTGCATTATTTATTACTGTATTTGATCATCAGCATAGGCTACTAATGGTCCCCACTAATCTTCTAGTCTCACACTAATCACTTTGACTTTCACTAAGGTCGTTCAGTGGGTGTTTCCAGGGCTTTCCCTTACCTTCTGGTCTCATTCCCTAGATGTGTTAGAAGTGTGGAAGTCTGTGTGGAGGTCTGTCGGCAAAGAGAGTGACTCCTCTGAATGCCTGGCAGGCCAGCAGCCCTCTACCCCACCTGCTAGCCTCTGATTTTTCCAGCCTCTGTTACTCCAGACATTTTCAGATAGATGTGAAAAACATAACATACCCCAAATTGAAGATGCGAGGAATCACCCTATGCGATGCTTTGCCCTACTCCTGGTTATTGATTATTTTAGCATGGATGTGAGCACTGGTTTGTGTTACTACATGGCCACAAACAAATACACAGGTTAAATTCCACTGGTTATGTGCCTTGGTAATTCGATGTGTAACACCTGTAAATATATTTGGTAAAAAATTATAACAATTTGGGCTGTCAGTTGCCAGATTTATTTCACACTTTCTGGAACAGCAAGTAGCTGAGGCCAGTGGACCTGAAACTTTTAACTCCTTGAAATACAAGATTCTGCTCTTGACTTTCTGTAAAAGGACAGGTGGGAACAGAGTGCAGGGGAGGTGGTGGGTGGTGCGAGCAGTGTGGGGTCTGCCTCTCCTGGCAGTGGGTATCTCACATTGTGAAACTACTGCTGGAATCTTTTGTTTTCTTTCATAACTCATCTCCATTGCTGGTATGCACACTGTTTTGAAAGGTCCATTGCTTCATTTTTGACATTATGTAGCACTTAGAGCTTTATATAACAGAAATAAAAATGATAGACCATGTAAGCAATGGATGTTCCTGGATGCATTTAGAAGATACATTTAGCACAGATGTACAAAAGAAATGTTACAACTATAGCTTTCCAAAGCTATTCAGAAAAATTATTCAAATAGATTAAATAGATGTTTATTCTCCATGTGTGGAAAACATCTAGCAATGTGGTAAATCATTTTTGGAAGGAGGCAAACAAAGGATTAAGTCTTGAATATAGACAACTAAATATTTTCTTTCTAAAATAACATTTCTAGCAAATGCTTACTTTTTTTTTCCTGATAGCCATCACTGTTTACTCTTTTAGTTCAGCAAGTACAATAGCACAGAATTGCAAACATAGCTTTAATTTTAAAAGCTTCAGCTTGCTAACTGTATTTGTCAAACTATACATGTATGCAATATCTCTTCTGAATTAAAATCTAAGTATTTCTAAACAATTCTTACAACTAACCAAAGGAGTGGGCAACTTTCCCATTCTGCTGATTTTTCCTAAATAATTTTCCTAAGTATCCAGGTGCCTTCCTAGGACTAGGAAATACAATTCTGGGACTGTGATATGTAGATGTCACTTCTATTTCATTGTGGCCATATCCCTGCACTGTTTTCTTGTTGATGTGTTGCAGCTTTACATTTCTGTAAATAAATAAAATCTTTAAAGTATTTTATTTGTTGATTCAGTGGTTTTTCTGAGAAGAAACAGTACACAGAGTTTCAGCTCAGGGGAAACAGTGACTGGTTTTGTTTCTGACCTAAGAGTTAAGAATGAAAGTGCCTAGTTGAGCATATTACTAGCAGAAAGCTTGACTCAGAAGAGTGGTGACCTAGCTGTTGTTCAATAATTTACCAGAGTAATTCATAGCACTGGACACAATTAGTGTTATTGTTAAACTCGGATTTCACAATGACTTGTGGGTAAAAATACTTTTGGCTTGTCCCAGCTTTAACTTCTTAAAAGTCTTTTAAATAAATGCATAATTTAACATGGAAGCAGAATACTTGGATGCCCATTTTCCTATAAGGTGCTAAATTTCTTCATTTCGTAGCTTTCATGAGCTCATGGCATGGAAGGATGGACAACCATCTGTTCCCAGCCCCTCCATTAAAATGGTGATAACAGTTCCCATGGTCCCTCCTTATAACAATTCCAGTGATCTGGTGGGTCAGGAAGGTTATTTACAGAACAGCCAGGTATCAGTGTAGAGGAGTAAATAATACTAAATAGCAGTGGGCCTGTTTGATTGGGTGATTAATCCTTTCTGGTCACATATGGTTTGGGGCTTTTTTGTCTTAATGTCCCCTCACAGGTTTCTATGAATCTGAATAATGCTGCTTGCAGTTGCATTGTGCATTCCCAGAAAACCTTCCATGTCATATGATAAACTTAGGGAGCCATGCAGCTGTAGTAGGTCAGCCCCTTGGAATGTGTGGGGAAGATCCTTTGGATAAAGAACCTATGGGACCTTATTGATGTGTTGTGCACACTGAAAAACTGGACATTAGTAACCTAATAGTCTTTCAGTATTGGTTGTTGTGTAACTAATACTGTCAGTGTTCAGTCATAAAAATTCTGTAACTGGAAAGCAGTTCAGTGTAGAAAAGGAGTGCTAGAGAAAGTTGATTTGGTGACTGACATCCTCTTCCCTGTGAGGAATGGTCGTGCAGTGGCAGCTTTGCACTGGTAGTCTAAGCCATTTCTAAACCAGGTGAGAGAAAAACAAGATTCCATCTTAAAAACAAGGGCTAAATTAGCACCCAGGAAGAGCTGTACCAAATTGCCGTATCCTTTGCAGCACTGGGTGAGGCAATGCTGCCAGCTGAGTCATTCCCCCTCCTCTCATGGTCAAGCTGGCAGTACCAAGATAGTAACTGACAGCTGGAAAAGCAGCTTCTGTTGAGGGAATTGCTTGTTTGTTTTCCTCTGAGAGTTTGTTTCTAAGTTCATAATTAAGGTCCTAGGTTTTTGCTTTGCTGGAAAAACCTGCTTATTTTTCACTTTTAAATTTGGAGTAAATCAGTTCAGGTTAGGTTGGTGAGCACAGAGCTTACTGCTTTTTTGGAAATAATAGGTTCATGCAAGGTTATGCTTGTGCAGGCAGACTTCCAAAGGAACTTGAGAGGAGGCTGGAAACTCCAGTGATTGTTACATATCCTGCCAAGCTTGTTGGGTCAATGTGAGGGCTCATGTCTCCAGATCAGTATGCTGTGATAGGAGGGCATGGTGGAAAAACTGTTTACCCTTTGAAGAATGTCCCTGTTTGTGATGCCACTTTATAAAAAGTCAGGAAAAAATTAATTCCCTCACACTGCAAAATCATGTTCTTCACACCATGTGCTTAATGTGGGCTCTCTTATGAAGAGCAGCAAAATAAATGTCTTCAAAGCTTCAGTGCCAAAAATTACCATGCTGCTCAAGACATTTTTATTCTGTGTTGCTGTTTTAGGTTTGGATGGTTATTCAGCTGGCTTCCTGCCTGGTGTCCCACATCACTGCTACACCTTAAAGAGGCTGAGGACAAAATGCTAAAATGTAAGTCTTTGGTTTTTAATAAGTTTCATAGATAAAACCAGATTTTCTATAGATTTACATTAAATATAATGAAAGAAGTTTTTCAGTACGTCTTTTACACTGAAATAAACAGGTTCAAATTACATTTTCATTTTTCACTTAAGTAGATATTTTATTAGAAGCTCTCTCTTTTGAAAGGAGCTCCTATTTAAAACAATGGTTTCAGTATAGTGTACTTTATATTTTGTCAGGCATGTCTAGCAACATAATTTTTCCCCATTTTTTCTCCAGGTATTGCAAGCATATACAATAAACGATATGTGTATATCTCTAATGGAAATAAAATATGGACTCTGACGTTCTCTCCAGACCTTTCAAATAAAACTCCCCTTGTTCTCCTGCATGGGTTTGGAGGAGGTGTTGGACTGTGGGCTCTCAACTTTGAAGATCTCTGTGGGAACAGGACCGTTCATGCGTTTGACCTCTTGGGATTTGGACGTAGTAGTAGACCACACTTTGACACTGATGCTCGGGAAGCTGAAAATCAGTTTGTGGAATCGATAGAAGAATGGAGAAAGGAGGTGGGACTAGAAAAGATGATTTTGCTTGGACACAACCTAGGTGGATTCCTGGCTGCTGCTTACTCCTTAAAATATCCATCAAGGTATGTGAAAATAAAGGAATAAAAGGATTCCTTTATTTACTATTCCAAATAGTATTTGACTATTGATTTTAATACAGATTTTCTTTCATCAAGCTCTTATAGATAATCTTTATGTAGATGACTGTGATTTAAAGAGATGATACTGAATTTTAAGACCAAAGTATTAATTGTATGGTTTGTTTTCAGGTAAATGAAATAGGTAGATATGGTAAACATGATTTTCTGTGTACTTTTCCATACCTCTTCAGTTCAGTATCCCCTTGCTGTGTTATAAGGTGAAATAGCAGTGAATATATTTATGGGTGAATGTTTTGTCTCAAAGATTGTCTGGTGAAGGGAAAATAGGCCTGTTCCTGACAAACTTCCCAGTCTTATGGATAACATTGAAACTGATGAATATAATTCCCCTAGGTAATTTATGCCTATACACTAGCAGTCAGCCTGGTGCCAGCAGAATAATGTAAAAATTATTTTAATGACTCTTTGATTTAAATTGTCTGTATGCCACTTCATATTTCTTTGCAAGACAACCCATCTGCAGCAGTTCTCTAATTGTATTTCATCAGCATTTTCTGCACCATGTTGTGTCCAACAGTTAATAGGTTTTTTTTTCTCCTTAAAGTAATAATTTGTTTCTTTTATATATCTGGTTTTAAGTCTGGTTATATATCACCTGCTGAGCTAGGATGTCACCAACTGAGGCAATTCTGTATCAAAAAAGGACAGTGCTTTTGTTGGGATAACATAGTGGTCTCATATGAAAAACTGAATATAAGCTGAACTCTTATCATATAGCAAATTCTGTATTATATTAAACATATTATTTTCTATTTGTGTCAAGTTTTACTGTTCCTTTGTTTCTCACTTGGATATATTTGAAGTAATTTCATGCATTATTTTCTCCTAAAACACTTTGCCTTTTCCTTTCTAAATGGACAACAGTTAGTACAAGTGGCTGGAAATTATGTGTGAAAATAGGTGTGCTTCTAAATCCAGAATTGCAATAAAGAAATGCAGTCCTCTGCTTTAGGGGTATAAACCTATTATCCTTTTTGTTATAAGCCAACTTCTGGCTAACTCTAGTTAGCTTTTTGTAGGGATCACTTTTAAGTTCCTTGCCTCTTTTCCCAAAATATCTGTAAATGGCACTGTCCTATGAGATGGGATATTGGTTTTGCCCACTTCTAACTTACATCAAAAGTGATGCTTTATTTTCATGCCTCACTGTGCTTAAGTTGGGGTGAAATAGTTTGGAGATAGTTCAGTTTGTGCTCTCCCATTACTAATGTTTCTCTGCAATTGAACTAAGACCACCAAAATAGCAAATTTACTGTTAGAGTCTTAAAAGAGCATTGAATCTAGTGATAAATATAGCACAGCTTTCAGCCAGGTTATCTAACAATGCATTAGAGGCTTAAGGGATTCTGGATACATATTGTTAGGAAAGTAGATCTGTTTCTCCAAGCATAGATGATCCTTTAATTTGCTACACTGTACCAGAGTCCTTCATGGAAAATCTGAGGCTACTAATCCAAAAAGGATTCCCATTTAGCATACTGCCAAGTTTAAGTGGGCCATGATTTTCAAGTACTGTAATTTCTGGACATTTACTTTTGGGGTGATTCTCATGGTCAACTTCCCATTATCCGGGGTTATGTTTTAGGCTTGATTACCAAAAGGAGAAATGCCAAACAGGAAGGAAAGTATTAAGAAAGGAAACATCAAGAAAAGCTTGCTCTATTTTTATGCATTTGTTTGCTGTATTATACTTAATGCCACAGTTTGTGCTCAGAATGTGTGGCTGAATGGCTTCTCATTGCTTGCACTGCTGTGCCTCTGGTCTCTCCTGCTTGGTTTGTACAGTTAGATTCTACCCTGTCCTCTCTTACTGTTGCTGTTTGCTGCAGGGTGTGAGTATACTCATAGATGAGCCAACAACCAAGAAACATCTTTGTGAGGTTAATCCTTTCCAACCCTTCATTTCAAGCCCAGGGTTTTGGTTTCTCAGCTGATCATAATCCAGAAATAACTTTTGGGATCACTTCTTCATCATTTTAGGTACTGCTAACTCCTCTGTGTTAATATATTCTTGTGGCTTTAACAGTGAAGGAGTTAATGAAGGAAAAAGTAAAGATAAAAAGTAAATATAAAAATATAAAACCATAGGTGGATTTAGGTTAGATAAGGCTTTTAGTATCTAGTCCAATTGTTAACCCATCAGTTCTGAGTCCACCAGTAACCTGTGTCCTTAAGCACTTCCTTGGGCATAGTATCATAAAATACAGGTATAGGTCAGAAGGGACCTTTATCTTTTATCATCTAGTTCCAATCGCCCTGCCATCGATAGGGACACCTCCAACTAGACCAGATTGAACAAGACAGCCTGTTCCAGTGCTTGACAGCCCTTTCAGTGAAGAAATTTTTCCTAATATCCAATCTAAACCTCCTTGAGGCTGTATGTCCTATTGCCTGCTACTTGGGATATGAGACTAACACCCACCTTGCTACAACCTCCTGACAGGTAGTTGTAGAGAATGATAATGAGGAAGCTGACATGGAAAATCATCTTTAAATGGAAAACTACAGTTAGGAGTCACTTTCTTTCAGAAATCACCACTATCTAGGATAGTTAATAGTAGGTGTTATTAAGGGATTAAACGGAAAAGGGACAATTAAAGAGAAAGGGACAATTCTTATCCACCAGGATGAATTAGAATTTTGCTTGAGGGGGGCCCACAGCATGAAGTGATCAATAGTTGCATGTGCTGGAAACTCCTATAATGCTCTCTTTACTGATATTCCTTTGAGTAACAGTTTTACAAATTGGCTCTCTGATGTTTTCTTTCATGACCTAAAATCAATAAATTTAGAAGACTACTTCTAGTCTTATTCTGCCTTTTTTAGTTCAAATTTTACTTTGATGAGATGATTTTTCAGTTAAATTGTGTCTCTTCTTTGAACAGAGATCTTAGACTTCTAGAAACTTCACTTTAATGAAACAGATGCAATTATCCTCTGTCAAATTAAACTGTTCCTGCAAATAATGTTCAAATAATGTTGACTGAGCATTTAGATCAGGCTACTTTTAAAAACAGAAACAAGGCTATCCTTTCTTTCAAATGTTTGTGATGGTGAGTATCTGTAAAATACTGAGTTTCTCTTTGTGACACATGCTTCCGTGTTTCTGGTTCATTCATATGATCAGGTGCAATTCACTCTAATTAGTAACTGAAATAAAAACAGTTTATGAATCAGAAACTATGTGATAGAAGTGACTAAAGTAGGCTATATGTTTGTATCTGTGAAACAGCACATTTTCATCATGCTCAGTTGAAGAAAAGCTACTGTACTTTAAAACACTGAACCTTTTTTGCCAACAGGGTCAAGCATCTTATCTTAGTGGAGCCATGGGGTTTTCCAGAGAGGCCTGACAATGCTGAACACGAAAGACCAATTCCAATCTGGATCAAAGCACTAGGAGCTATATTGAGTCCATTTAATCCATTAGCTGGGCTAAGAATAGCAGGACCCTTTGGTGAGTTTTAGCTACTCTTGAATGCCGTTTCTATTTTGGTTAAACATAAACATGGAGCAGACAGCACATTATGATAAACTTTTTCTAAGTCTGGATCACCCACAGAGGAAAAAGTTGGAGGGGAAAGTGGGAGAGGTTGAAGAAAGTTTGAACTCTTTAGGGAAGAAGGCAAACTCTTGCTATTAAAAATACTAGTACAATAGTTTACAGCAAGCTATACTATGTGATCTGTACAGGCTTCACTTTTATTGAGTTGGATTATGCAAATGTCTGTTGGGGAATCCTGACAAAGAGGCATGAATGTGAAAGTTTTTTTTCTGATTGCCTCTGATCACAGTCCATTTAGCCTCCCTTCTAATTCCAGTTTGATGAACAAATGGGATTTCCAAATTCCCTTAACATTATAAGTCAGTCTCTCATAAATGGAAAAATCTTTGGTCTGAGTTTAAAAAAGGTGAAACTGAATTTTTTCCATTAGCCATTTGCTTATTACTCTAGCAAATCTTGTGGGCCTCACTGGTGTCCTGTGTTATGGTGGCAGTTCATGTTTCCATTTCTTCAACAGCACTGATGGAATGGTAAATAAACTTTCTATACCCTAATACTAGGGCTAAGTGGGCCTGACCAAAAATACTATGGTTTTAGTTCAGCTGTGTTGGAGTCTGGAATACAGAGTGTGTATGGGAATGGGGAGAAGAGCGTAATAAAATCTGAAAGTCATTCTACGTATTCCTTCCAGAGGAGAAAGAGGTTATCTATCTGTTACTCTCTGTGCTACACAAGTATCTTCTGGAGAGGCTTCGAAACAGATATCCTTCAGGCTCCTCACAAGTTGTAATTAACTCACCTCTTCATCGTTTTTGGTATTCAGTCTGAAAAAAAACTCGTGAGATTTCTAGGCTTTGTTTACATTTAAACCACATCTGTTTCCTGAATCTATTTCTATAGAAGATATATTTTAATATGCTACATATGCTGATTTGTTTGTTTCTTTTCAAAAGTGTGACAAATTTAGTTTTTCAGACAAGCAACATGTTTTATACAAACAGTTTTGTTTTTTTTTAAGTAAAATGCTAATTTGGTTAACAAAACAACCTGGAAAATATTGAGTGATATGCACTGATTTAATGTGTTCTGTCCCATAACAAAAGCATACATAAATCAATCCACATGGGAAAATTCAAAGCTGAAATTTTCTTCCTTAGCAATAAGTGTTGTCAAACCATGCTGCAGAAGCAGACTCTGTCTTGGCAAGGTGTCCCCAAACCTAGCCGCACTTATAGGTTGCCATGGAGGGCAATGCCTTTAAAAATTTTTTCATCTGTTTCTCTGCCCTGGTAAAAAAAGTTTTCCTTCACCAACTGAAGTTCTTGACAGGTGAAACATAGTTCTTGGAAAAGGGTAGGTCTAAACACTGTGCAGCAAGTTGGCATCAGACCTAACCTGATGAAGGCATTGAACCGAACCCAGGTTTCGTTCCACATGCAAATGTGCTTATGCTGATGGGCAGACATAGTGGTTTGAACCTCACTGTAAAGCAAATTGCTCTTGTTCAAAGGTATGAGTTCAAATGTGAGCCAGGTTCATTGGCATATCACAATAGTATCACATGGATATTTAATCAGACCCACAGGTGAATACTTAAAACTGGGAGAGACAGAATCCAGAGATTTTTTTTCTTTGAGGGGTTTCCAGGTAGTTGGTTTGCCATGTTTTCCTTCACTTACCCAGAACAGTCACCCAGGAGTCTCACAGTTTGGTGGGGGTTTGGTGCTTAGGTTGGATTTCTGAATTCCATTCTTACAGCTGAATGCCTGAAAATTTGTCACAATAACAGAAATGTCACTGTGACCACACCCTTTTTGTGGAGCTTGGTGTCTTCACTGTTAGAACTCCTTACAGTATTTTCATAGACACTGTGGAAAACATCAGTCAGACAATTCAGAATTTCTTCAATAAATATTACAACAAAGATTTCTTTCTGATTTCATTCTAAAATTTGTTCCAAGGTGCCTTGAATCTTTGTTTCATCCTCCCTGTAAATTCCCAGGGGAAAAATGTTTTGGAATTGGACACACAGACAACACACTCCTTATCAAAACAGAAAGTGAAGGCTCAAATTTGGTAGTGCTTCATGCCATGGCCCCTGTGCTGACAGCAGGGCAAGACACAGAGTTAGTCTCTTTCTTCCAAGTACTGTTATTTCAAGCCAGCTGTGTTCACTTGTATTCAAAAATTCCAAACACACAGAAAAAGAAGTCCAGCAATTGTACCCTATGTAGGGAGAATAGAGCAGAGCCAATTGCCATACTTTTCCAAAATCTTCATTGCTTTGGGAGTTAAATCACTGTTTCATAAGGGAATTATTTTCTCTTGCACTGTATTAGTTTTCTAAATCTGTTTAAAGCATGCATAAGGGTGTGTTGCAATAATCTCAAGGTTACGAAAGCTTAGATCACTGTGACAAGGTCTGCATAAATAATAGCAGGTCTTTGCCCAGGACTGGGTGGGAAGAAGTGACATCATCATAATTGCACAGATTAACAACAGTATGAAGTTCCAACTGTCTGGAAAAGGGGAAACATAACCATGAATAGTCACACTTGGTCAGCGTGGTGTCCATGTGGAGACCAGTGATGAGTGTCGTTCCTCGTGGCTCAGTGTTGGGTTCGGCTGTTGCGCGTCTTTGTCAGCAGCAGACAGTGGGATCAAGTGTGCCCTCAGCAAGTCTGCTGATGGCACCAAGCTGTGTGGTCAACAAGCTGTAGGGGAGGGATGCCAGCCAGAGGGACATGGACAGGCTTGAGAGGTGGACCCATTCCAGCCTCATGAAGCAAGGCCGTGTGCAAGGTCCTGAACCTGGGTCAGGGCAGTCCTGACCACCTCTGAACAGAGAATAGATTGAAAGCAGCCCTGAGGAGAAAGACCTGGGATGTTGGTTGATGAGAAGCCCAAAATGATCCAGCAGTGTGTACTTGCAGCCCAGAAAGCCAACCACATCCTGGGCTGCATCAAAAGCAACCTGGCCAGCAGATTGAGGGAGGTGATTCTCCCCCTCTACTCTGCTCTCATGAGACCCCACATGGAATACTGCTTCCAGCTCTGGGGCCCCAGTATAAGAATGTTGGAGACATTCCCACTGGAGCTAGTTGAGAGCAGGGACATGAAGATGATCAGAGGGCTGGAGCACCTGTCCTGTGAAGACAAGATGGAAGAGTTGGGATTTAGAAGAGAAGGCTTTGGGGGAGCCTTCCTGTACCTAAAGGTGGCCTACAGGAGAACTGGAAAGCAACTTTTTACAATGGTCTGTACTGATAGGACAGGGGCTAATGGCTTCAAACTCAAAAGTTTAGATCAGATATTAGAGATTGCTATTACTCTTAAACTAAGATTAGCCTTGTGGCAAGGGTCTTGTCCCAAAGATCCATCTGGTCAATGTAGAAGAGGCTTCTTCCTTAAAGAAATTATTCAGAAAAGACGCTTAAGTTTAGAAAGCCTGAACTGGCCCCTGACAAGACCCACTTCTCTACTGGCTTCTTAGGAGAGCATGAGGACAATAGTTTTCAGCATTAAATCTCTTCATTTATACCAGTACTTGTGCCTTATGTTAAGATTTCTACACCTGTTTTTCATCATGGACTTCTGTTCTTTCAACCACACACTAGTTAGATGAACTAGCTTCAGAAGCACACTGTTCTGTAAGAGGAGAAGACAGTCTTAAGCAAGAAAAACATCGCAGCTTTTTCAACAGTGCCTTCTGGTTCTGAAAGGTGTTGTGCACTTAACCTACCCAGTGCTGCCAGAGCAAGGAGAATGTATTGGTATCATGTGAGACTAAACTGGTGACAAAAAGACACCTTAGCCCTTTTGCTGGTCCCCATTGTAGGTTTCTTCTGTTGCTGTAGTGACCCTAGTCAAACATTCCCTATATGTATTCAGTGGGGGGAGCAGCATAAAATTCTTTACAGTTTATTTCTTTACGGTATATTTCATTCCTGTTAAGTGTAATTCCATTGTGTTTCCTAAGACTTGCAAGTGGTAAAACCAAATACAGGTTTAGAAGCCACAAGTTTCAAGGGGATGTGTTCTGAGGGCTCTAATGAAAAGCATTAGGCAATCTGATAAAGTAATTTATACACATTCCCCCTCTAATAGTGTTTTCTGTTTTAACAGGATTAAGCCTTGTTCAACGTTTAAGACCAGATTTCAAGCGAAAATATTCATCAATGTTTGATGATAACACTGTGGCTGAATATATCTATCATTGCAATGTACAGTCACCCAGGTGAGCATGACTTTCCCAGTGTATGGTTTGAAGTCACTTGTTCATTTAGTGAGTGCCTGCTACTCCCTCCAATGGCCATGGCAGCAGTGTGCATGCTATATTTTTTTTTTAATTGTGGCATTTATTATTTAGAAGAAACAGGTACCTTTGCACTTTTTCTGACTTCCAGAATGTAAAAAGTATCCTAATTCTATATATTTATTCTCAATTTGAGTTAATTCTGTGAGAGTTTGGAAACTGCATTTAATTGAATAATTGTTGGAGAATTTTAATGTGTAAAGGATTTATTTAAAAACTTTAAAAATAAGGCATTTCATTCTTTTAAGTGCTCCTTCTTTAAAGTGCTATTCAGTCATGGGCTCTTTCTGTTGAAAATTATATGTAAACCTTGGAAACTTACTTTCCTTAATTATAAAAATTCACAGCCTCATGTACTTTATGCTACCAAAAGGCACAGATAATTCCATTTTAAAGAAAAAGCAGATCCAATGGCAATTAAAATTGTTTTTGCCCTTTTGAATGTCTTGAAGCGGTGAAACAGCTTTCAAGAACATGACAATTCCTTATGGATGGGCAAAAAGACCAATGCTGCAACGGATTTCACAAATGGATCGAGACATTCCTATCACGGTGGTGTATGGAGCACGTTCCTGTATAGATGGTAATTCTGGCAGCACTATCCAGTCTCTGAGACCAAATTCCTATGTGAAGACAATAGTAAGTGAGACTTGTAAAGCAGTTGTTTGTTTTTTGTGTGGATTTGTTTAAGTCATATCTGGGTGGCCAGGTTGGATGGGGCCCTGAGCAACCTGGTCTATGGGGAGGTGTCCCTGCCCACGGCAAGGGGGTTGGAACTAGATTAGTTTTAAGGTCCTTTCCAACCCAAACTATTCTATGACTTTGTTTTTTCCTACCAGCTGTGGAAACAGTGTCACTTTTGATTTAGAGCCTGGAGTACTAAGTTCTGTTTTCTGTAACAGAGAGAGAGAAAACAAATGTTACATCAGAGAAAACCTAGACAAAAGTGTTGAGTCTAAGAAGAAAACCTACTGTAGCACTAGAAGGCAAAGTAGATATGTGAGCAAGGTGATTCTTTATTTTGTTGCACAGTGTGCTAGTAGAAGTAGGTGTTGTGGCCACCGTGTTTCAAACCAGATCAGTCCTACTATCTCCATATATATATATTATGGTGGGGAGGCTCTCAAAAACTCTCTTCATCTGTCTATATAATGCATTTGTTCCTCTGATAAGAGAGTAGTTTGTACCTGGTGCTTAGGTTCTTGTGAGCGTCTTTCTTTAAGTAATTAAAAAAATATTTAGTGTTGTCTTACTACCCAAGACATTTTTGTTTAGATGTATGATATTGTTATTTAAAATGTGTGTACTCACAACTTGATGTGAACGTGCACACTGCATTTTTTTGTTGTTGATTTCTATAAAAACAGACTAATTTAAAAGTATTCTTCACACATTTTCACATCAGTCAGCTGTGATAATTGAATATGCATACATGTTAAAATGCTGTGAGGTGATAAAATGTTTGAACACACCAGCTGTGATGTTACTGATGTCTGGAGCTATCTGGACAGAAGTGTACAATATGCAATGTGGATAGTACACTATAACAAGTCATCCAAATAAAATTTCATAACTTGATACAGCTGTATTTAGAGCTGGAACTCGGAGAAAAGACATGGTTATCTGACTGTTATAAGTGCATTAAAGAGCACAGATACATTTCATAGATGTTGACATCCAGAGTGAAAGTGTCACTTAACTGCTTAACCAGAGAAAGGGAGTTGTAACACAAAGTCACTGTTTAAGACAATACAGGATACTGCTGGGGTAAGCTTATACCACTCAGGGAGATTTTTTCCACTCTGGTCAGGGACTTTTAGAAGGGACTGTGGAAATTTGTATTGTATTCCAGGTTAGAATTTTGCCAAGCCAAATACAGATTCTAAAAGGTAATTTGGAGTGGTAAAATTGCAGGCACATTCAAGAACCCATAGGAGGGCAAGGGGTCTAATGAGACTGAGATGTGGACTGGCAGTGCCATGCGTGGTAAAACGCACAGAGGTTCAGTGGTTTAGTTACATGCATTTTTTCCTAAGTAATTTTTACTTTTGAGTTTCTGGGAGTTTTCAACACAATAACATAGCTATACTTGTAGGAGATTCAGTTAGAGACTTAAGAGAGGCGGGAGGGGACTTTAAGGAGGGGAAAATAGTTTTAAATAAAGATCAGTCTTGGACTGACTAAAATAGAAAGAAAACACGTCAAATACCTTTGCTATACACTGTGGTGATAGTTTACTTTGTAGCATTTTTACAGAGAATAGCAAATTCTAGAAGTAGGCTATTTCAGTGGAGTGAAGGGAATCAGGATGCATCAGAAATTTGATATGCAAGGTATATATGTCTACTAAATCTGTTGTGCAGTGACTTGTGCAGTCTTCAGTGGTGGGTATTTTCCAGCAAGGTGAGCAGTTGAATAAGCAGTAGTTTTACTTTCTTTTCCTGTGCAAGAAAGTTTGTTTACAAGGATAAGAATATTTTGGTATTCCTTATGCATAGAGTGTTTTTTAGGTTGTATGATGCCAACTCTTAGGTAATGTGTAAAGGCCAGGTTCTTCACCTGTCCCAGTATTTATTTGTTTGTTACCTTTTTGTGATACTGATGTGCTTCTTCACCTTTATCCTCCAGGCTATCCTTGGTGCAGGTCATTATGTGTACGCTGATCAGCCTGAAGACTTCAATGAGAAAGTGAAAGACATCTGTGACTCTGTGGACTGAATGTCCTCTGTTCTTTACAAAGTCATAGATAGCGTTTAATGGCAATACTCTCTAGGAAATCACTAAAGAATGCAGAGCTAATGGAACAGGCTCTGTTTGCACACTGTTTCTTCTAAGAAGCCATTTGCACACTTAAACCACTGAGTGCCTATTTTTGAGGGGAATGAAGAGGTTTGAAGCTAACTTTGTACAGCTTTTTTTTAATTGTCCTGTCAGATACAAAATTACGTGTAACTTTTGAAACTGGAATTTTCTTCAAAATTTAATTGAACTTTGCACATGTTGAACTCTCTAAAAAAGCTGAAATTTACAACTTGGAGAACTGTATCAGTAGAGATACAATGTACAAAATGCAATTTGGTTTCTTTATGGATGTTCGTACTTTTTAGCTGATGTTTCATAGCAAGAATATGAAACTGCATATGTATTTTTATTTTTGGAACCCAGAACTCCATACACAATATTTTAAGAAGGTTTGTTTTTTAATTGGAGTGGTAACAGTTTATGAAACTGATTTTGGGAAAGGGATGGGACCAAAATAATGAGCAGTGTGTGTCACTGAAATATGTTTGTTACTTTATAAGAAATTTGGGCTCAATACTAGGAAATCTTATCTTCTGTTAGATTTTATTTCCATTTATTTCAAGGCATCCTTTTCCATCTGTGCAACTTTTACGGAAGACTCAGTTTCTAAGAGTCAATGATGTCACCAGCACTCATGCTTCCATAAATATTTTGATGTGTAGATTTCTGTGATTTAAAATACAGAAGATGGCTTGTTACTCCACCTATTTTTAACACTTTACTGCAAGATTTGTTACTAGTCTAAATATAACAATTGTGGATAAGATAGTAAGATTTTGATTAGGGCTAGGAGATATCCACCTGGATAGTGAGCAGATTTCCCATTTTTTTCAATAGAAAGCCTAGTCCATATTTTAGTGAATTCAAGCTGAAGGAGAGGCAGAGGCAGGATATTGATGTTCTCTAATTGGGAACTACAACAGCTTAATGTATTTTATTTAACATTCAGCCTCCTTATAGGAAGGATTACTATTGGAATGAACAATACCACTGTAATGAATTACGATTACATGTTTTTGGAGATTTTTTTAATATATTTTAATTGAGTATTTCAATATCAGAGATAGTCCAGTCTCTGCTACTTTTTGAATTATAGTTTGATGTTAGTACTTCACATGCCTAGTAAATGATATTAAGAAAAATACTTTGTCACTTTAAAGCCAAATAATGGGGTGGTTTGTTTTTTAACAAGTTTACATAAAACTATTGATCTGGTTTTGAATATTCAATTGACTACTGAAGAGTTCTTGATACTTTTATAAAAAAAGAATTTGAATTAATGGCTACACCGTCTTAAAGCTTGAATTACGTGCATTTTTTTCTCAAATTAAGGAATCATTGAACATGTTTATTTTGTGGAAGGCAAAGATACCTAAAATATTCAGGAGATAATGTGATTATGTTCCCCAGCAGAACATAATCTCCCTTACTGAAGGAGATATTTATCTATATGGTGCTATGTAAACATCAGACAGTTTTTGTGACTGCCTTGACGGGTAGCACTTCATATCTAGCAAGATAAATATTTTAATTAAAAATAAGTATTGAATTAAATTACTTTTTCAATTAGCAGATGCCAGAACTGTAAAACAAAATTTTGGGTTATTTGCTAAAATTGTAAGTTGAAAATGAAAAATCAGAATTATCAATTCCATTTTTTAATATAAGCTATAAATTATAAGTCATGCCACCATTTAGGTGGATGCCTTCAGCATGTTGGTTATTTTTCACCCTTTTCAGTGTCTTATTTTGTATTTATCAACTTAAACAGCTATTTTAGTTGTGCATAAAAACCTAATGCAAAATAAATTTTGAGGCTTCTCCAAATAATAAAAGGTGAAACAAACTATTGGTACTTTCAGATAGCACTTACTGATGGGAATTGTAGATTCCGCATCAAAAGTTGGAAATAGGAATAAAAATTGCACGCTGGATGTGAATATTGTTTTAAATATCTCTTGCTTTTTCTGCTTACTGTACTAATAAGACTTACTGCTTATGTTTTGCACAATAAAAAAAAATTAAAATGTTATATTTGATTAATGTTAAGACATTATATTGTTTTTTAAAAAAATTATGTTCAGTTAAGCCCTGGAAATCAAGAGTTATTAGTAAGATGAGGTAAACAATCCAAAATACATGAAAAATGCAGTAATGTTTATTTTCAAATGTTTCGGTGTTCTTAGGTTTCCTTGTATTTAACTGAAACTGGTGTTTGTCAACAAGTAGCTGCAAGCTGAGAATGTTGATTGTATGTACAAGGGGAAGGGGTTTTGTATTATCTTCCAGGCAGTATTAGGTGCTGCTGTGAAGGTCAAGATGGAATTCTGAATGTCCTACTGTGTGCAACATAAGCTGATCAAATTACTTTAATAAATGTCATAGGAGGTGATGAACAGAAAAGGAATGGCTGAAAATACTTGGGAGCTAGACCTTTTGTGAGCAATTACTGCCTGGAAATAATCTCAATTTCTCCAGAAGTTCTATTTCAGTGCAATGACCAGTTGCTTAAATGTACTGTGGTGAGCACTGAATGCTGATGATGCTATTTTTATTACAGCACTATAAAATAAGACAAGAATCACAGGCATAAAGGCACACAAAGATCTATCCCACTCTAACATAAAAATGAAGACAGCTGTGTACCAGAGTCCAAAGTATAACAAAAAGAATCCAAAATATTAATAAAAATCCAAGATAAACTGCCTAAATCTCCAGGACACACTCTTCCTGAGGTTGTTGTGATAAAATTTATTTAAAGTAACTTAGTAATATTTTGTTTGCCATGGCTGAGTTCATCTTGTTACTTACTGAACCCTGCCAGATTAGATTTTAGTTCTGAAAAACTGATTTTCAGAGAATTTGTTGATAAGACTCTATAATAAAATATTTGCAACAATCACAAGGAAGTCCCTGTTTGTATCTGATTGTGAAATGGAAATGGAAAATGTGAATTCATATGTGTTGATCTTGGAAAAATGGGTCCAAACAAGAGAAATGTCATCATCTGGTTTCACTTGGATTAAACCAATGCTGGCCTTTCTTTCTAAAAGTTACCTTTTTAAGGTCGCTGCAACTGTTTGTGCTGAACTGATGTGCCAGTCTGTCTGAAATGCTTCCTGTGGTCATTGTGGTTCCTCAAATTCCCAGCCCTCCCAGCAGCTTTTTAGTGGGATGAAAACAAGTTTAAATGCAATAAAAGCATCTGGAATTAATGTATGGGCAGAGATTTTCAGGAACACCTGTTTTGTTAGCATCCATTAAAACTTGAGCCTGCAGAATCCTAAGGCTCAGGGTCAACTGCTTTTAAATGGGTAATTTCTTGGGTCTCCTCGGCATATCTGTCATTTTGTTGGGTTCTTTCGGCCAGTTGGCCATCAACCCATCCTGCAATCTTTGAGCAGCACAGCCATGTTGCCTTGAAGCCTTCATCAAGGGATTTATGTTTTGTGGGAAACACAAATGAAACTTGTGAAAGGATGAGGTGCTACGGGAGCTGAAGAGACACACATTTAGTGGGACTGGTAAGATCAGAACAGGACATAGATGTGTGTAGCAACTGCCTTCTGGTGTTAGTGGCAGCAGATGGAAATGGATGGAGCCTTCAGGTTTCCAGGGAGATGATGGGCAGACCAGTGTGGAGAGCAAGGGCACATGGCTGGAATGACAGCCTACAGCACAAGGAACAGTAAGAGCTAGAAAAGAATGACACAGCTAGAAAACAGCAAAATTCAGCTCGAGAGCTTTGGGGTGGGAAAATTCAAGAGCTGGTCAGCTCTAGAGGAAAAGGGAAATGGTGAGAGAAAGGGTTGGAATGTCTAGTGTGCAAGTAACACAGCTTACCAAGGTAAGGAGAACTGCAGAACCAGCTAGAGGGAAGTCTGGTTGGAAAGCTTGGATCTACACAATATGGGGCACTTTAAAGTTTTGGTATCCCTCCTTTGACTAAAGCTTGTCCTTGAAATGCAAGTACTTTTTTTCCAAGCTGGACACCATTCCCTCAGATTAGTACTTGGACAGGAACCTTAAAGAATTATCTCTCATGCAGCACTCAAGAAATCAAGAGAAATTATTTCACAAATCAGAAATGAGCTGATGGCAAAGCATGTGATAGGGGGTTGCTGGCCTGAGGTAAGATGAAAAATCAAGATGTACAACAAGGCTTGTCACTGAAGATCATAAATTCATCTTTCACAAGAGGAGTGGCTCTGCTCCAGTTTGCCTCGTTGCCTTTGATCACAGGGATATCCTATCTTAAAGTTTGGATGTGGGTAGTGGAATGTAGAAGTATAAATATGGAAATATTTGCCACATATACTTTAAAAATAAGAAACACAAGTAGCAGGAATGTACTGAAGACATTTTTAGATATGTACATAATTTGCATTAGTAATTAGCTGCAAGATGAAAGTGGTGACAACATTACAAGTTAGGTGTTTACTTGCATTTTATGCTTCATTTGCCAAGGAAAGCTAGCAAACTGAAACTGTTAGTTTTGGGAAGTGGGGCAGGGCTGTAAAATGGAGTGTGACCCCAGATGCATGCTAAGGAGTTTATGTGCTTTGAAAATGAACTACTGCAAAAGCAGGATCTCCATATATTTACAGGTCTATTTCTGCACTCTCGAATTCACCTACTTGATGTGTAAATGACTGGAGCTGTGAATGGAGCAAGGTGCGGCTATCACTTCCTTTGTAGCGTTGTGATATTTAAATGCTTGCCTGATATCCACCTGCCTTTCTGCTTTGACTTTATTTAAGGAATCTCACACTCACTTGGAGCTCAAGCCTAAAATGGAGGCTAAACAGCTCAGTCCATGCAAATCCCCCAGCTCGAGACCCCCTCTGGAAAGGAGATTATTACTTATGTCTACCCAAGGTTTGGTTCTTGGTGCCTGCCCAGGAGTGAGATTGCTTGTCCTGCTGGACACTGAGCCCCTGTGTTCAATCATGTGCCATGGCCACTTCTGCCTCATGAGTACCCCCAGCAGAAGCTTTGATAAGTACAAAGGTAAGGAAAATAACCTGCAAACACAGTGGCAGGAAGACTCTGGTAGTGAGGTCATGCATGGGGGAAGTACCAGCACATAATGATTCCTGAGAGTGGTGGGATGGTGAGCCCCATCCAGCACTTGACCCTGGTTTGTTTCCTGGCTTGCAGGGCCTGAGCACCATGCTGCTGTCAGATTTGTTTGCTACACACCCCCAGCTCACAATTTCCCTGTGTCCAGCTCCCTGAGCTGCAGGATGAAGCCTTTGAGCCTCTTGGCCACCTTAAACACCTCTGTCCAAGCGTTCCACCAGCAGTGAGCCTGCTCACAGCTGAAGCCACTATGGCTGTTTCCACAAAGGAACTTGGCAGAGCAATACTGGGTGCAGGTAAGGCACAGGGAAGAGTGAGAAGCCATCTGGATCATCCCCTGGCACTGACTCCTTCCTAGCTGTCAGCCCTTGCCTTTGCTCAGCAAGGGGGCTGGCCATGCAGGAGGTTCCCCAGTCGGGAAAGTGTCTTCCTGGCCAAAAACTGTAGAATCACAGAGTGGGTTTGGTCATAATAAACTTTTAAGATTATCTAGTTCCAACCCTGAAAGCTGCATCCAACTTGAATTACCTTCATGGAGGGCTCCAGTGTCCCGGCCCCATGCCAATGGCCAACTCTTCTGCACATGCAGGATCGGGCTGCGCTGGGACTTTGTGCACCACCCCAAAGCAGCTTCTAGGCTGTGTGACACCTGCCACAGTTCCTGATAAGTCTAACCTAGTACAGTAGTCTAGCAAAGTCTGCCTAAGTACATTAGCTGGGGTCATGCTATGTTCACAGAAAACAAGAATTCAGGTGTGTCACCAAAATGATGCATAAACTGTTTTGGAGGTTTTTTGAATACAGGCAGATTTCAGCAGCAGTTTGGGGAACAGCAGCTGCTAAGCACACAGTATTGTTTGCCTGTTGTAGAGTGGCTATAGATTTATTTTATGAGGGTTCTAAAAATAGTTTTTGCTACAATGCTGGAGGGTTAGCAAGAAAAATGAATGCATTTATTTTTATCCCAGCAGTATCTAGAAACAGATGAAAATCCAGCCAGGTGAATGGATCCAACCTCTCATCAAGTCACATATTTAATTAATAGGCAAATTATTACAACAGTATTTCCCCCGGCTGCTTCAGTGCAAGCCAGCTCCCAGCTGGGGCTGTGCATCCCTGCAACCCCACGTATCTATGCCTGCACTGTTGGCCTCGTGGAGCAGGGATGGCAGGAGCAGGGAGGAAGGGGGAGACTGTCCCCTCTTTTCCCCCATCGGCTGAGAAGCTGAGGCTCTCTTCTCCTTTGCTCCATCAATTCTCCACAGACCCCACTAGAGGGGACACGGCGCTCCCAAACCACCCCAGCACATCCTCCGGGCTCCTGCTTTTGCACGGCGTTGCTTTTAAAGAAAGAGCTACTCTGCAATTTCTTCTACACTTGACAGCCTGATACCTAAAGGCATGGGGCAGGGCTGAAATAGGGATTCCAGCCGTTTGATTCACCCCTGTAATACAGGAAAGGGCAGGTTGTGAAAGGGGTGAGTGCGATGCCATCCCATTAACGTAGATCCCTGTAGTACTGCATCTTCGTTTTATTTATCCTAATGCCTTTTCACAAGGCAGAAATTAAATCCACATAGAAAGACTAGACGTTTGAAAGAGGAGGGGGAGCACAAATGAACCTCCTCTATTATTACAGATCAGCCCCAGAATGAGAATAAATGGTGATAAGAGGAAAAAATAACTGCGACAGAATTATTCAATAAGGGGCAACTTTTAAAGTGGCTCCAGTCTGGCTTCTAATTTTGTTCCTGTAATTTGATTGTGGGTTTAAATGGGACTGCTTAGACATGAGCTTCTTGATCTGCCAGCAGCCTCAGGTAAGCAGTGCAGAAGCATGTGCCAGGGTTGGGTGCGTGCTGCGCCCTGCCCGCCTGCGGACAGGGACTGAGGGCGGGGGAGAAGCTCCCTTCCTGCCAGGAATTCCATCACAGGCAGGTGTTGATACCCCCAGAAATGGGCTGAGTGGGACACGGGGCATGTACCCCACAGAAATCCCCACCCCGTGTGTGCCAGCCTCGCCTCTCGCTCCGGGAGATGCAGCAGCACCTGGCTGGCCGTGCCCGAGGAAAAGCGGCGGCAGCTTCAGTCAGACAGCTCTCACAGACAGGGCTGTGGTGGGTCTGTGTGTGCGGTGGGAAAGAAGGGTAGAATTCACCAGCAAGATGAAGCACTGACCCTTTAGTAAATAACAATAAAGGTACGGCTACAGAAGCCTGTTAGGGGCTGTAGCACAAGGGTACCTCCAGCCTCCATTGCAGCCTGCCGCCACTGCATGTCACTGTTAGGACAGAGCGACCCAAACTGAGCTCTGTGCAGCTCTGGTGGGGACAGACACCGCTGTCCCCCGGGTTGCACCACCCTGTGGAGATGGGCTGCGGGAATCCAGCACCCAGGGCCTGCTGCCCCGTGGTGAAAGCAGTCAAAAAGCTTAGTGTGCCCTGCAAAAACAGGTTGTCGCCCAAGTGACAGGAATGAGGAGTCAGAATTAAATGTTTTATTCAAAGAGTGGGGCTTTTTCTGAGACAGGCACCAGCGCAGAACCTGGTGTGGATAACTGGGGACGGGAGTAGGGAGTGCCCTTCCTGCTGCTCGCTCCCAGTCAGCCCAGTTCCTCACCAGGGCAGCTGAGGCTGGACCAGCTCCTGCTGAGGGGAAGGGATGGTTCACCAGACCTTGATGGTAGGGTTGGTGACTGTAGGAGCTGGGGCAAGGTGAGATTCCCCCCATCAGCTCCCCCACTCAGAATGGTGATCAGCCCATAGCAGGGAGCAGGATTTGGCCCTACTGCAACCAGACCATGGGGCTGACTGGGATGCCAAGGGGTGCTGGGGAAAACCTGTGAGGCTGAAAGTTCACCCCATGGTTTAGAGCATTTATGGCAAAGCCCATATGGGCATTGTGCTACTGGGCACCTGCCTTCCCAGTATGGGTGCTGACGGTGCAAGAAGAGGTGACACCTTAGCCCATGCCATCCCCCTTGTCTGCATTCCTATTTCCAGCTGGAGGTGGGATTAAGGTGACAGACTGTGTGAGGGATGATCATGTGTCTGCCTCAAAAGCACCTCCTACAGAAACAGGGCATGATTCACAGTTCAAGGGGGAAACTGTGCCAGGCATCAGTCATCAGGGGACATGGCTGTAAGTAAAACAGAGGCTCTTGTTCCTTGTGGGCCTCAGCCCCATGTGCTTTTGGACTTCTAAAAACACACTCTGGAAGCAGGGCTGTGTGCTGAGAAGAGAAGGAAGAATACCTGCAGCAGTGTCACCTCTTTAATTGGTGGGAGATACAGAAGGAGAGGTGACATTGCTGCAGCCAGGAGTGCACTTATGACACAGGCTCATGGTGGCCAGCAGTGTCACCATACATGAAGCCGTGTTTGATCTACCCCATGCCTACATTCATCACCATGTGAGACAAAAGTGTTAGAGTGCCCCAGTGGCATTCGAGGAGATCACATGGGAGATGTCCATGGCACCTTATGACTCCTTGGACCAACTATTTCAGCACTTGTCATATCATCTCCCTGTCTTGATGCAATCAGCTCTCCATGGTCGGTTACCACTGAACCCAGGTGCCTGACCCAGACCCTGTGGCTATGTCACATCTCTCGGTTGCTCCTGAGGGACTCAATGTTGGGACAGGAACAATTTAGTGGCCCAGCACTTCCTGCAATGCTGAATTTCTGAGAGCACCTTTCAGACTGAAATCCTCTAAAACGCTCAGCTGCTCGGCAGATCCCCCCACCACATTTGCACAGGCTGTTTGTCTCAACAGGATATTAAAAAGAAGAGGTTATAAAAGCAAGGCGTGATATGAGGCAAGGCTTAGCTTGCAGCACCAACATTTATATCCTCTCTGCAGCTCACGTTCAGCAAGCAGGAAACATCTGCAGCCCTCACTGCCCCCTCTTCATGCCCTCCTGGCCTGCCACACTCCCCCTGGGGGCTCTGGTGCTGGGATGGCAGTGGGGTACACTGGTCCCAGTGGGCTGCTTTCTCACGGGGGACCAGGAAGTCTGTTCCAGCTCTGGCTGGGGCAGCCAGCCCTGCCTGCATTATGTTGCCTGCCTCTGGTCCTTCCCGCAGCATGGACTGTAGTCCTGTGCTCTGGGTGGCTTCTCCTCAGCACAGACACCTGGCTTAAACATTTCTGCTCATCTTCAACCTCATCTGCTTTTGCTCTTGGCTGGATTTCCTGGTGGCACCCAGGACCTGGCTCACCATGCCAGGGGCTGTCAGTGATCTCCAGGTCCAACCCTGCTACGGCAAATCCCCATCTCTGGCCAAGCTGTATTTAGGCAGTTTCCCAAAACTCCTGAAGAAAATTCCCCTTTGTTGTTTGATACCCACCAGTACCACATCTGGTTAATCTTTCAGGGCTAATGGTGTTTCCCACAACAATAGGAGGGAAAGAAAGATCAGGTATCACATCCTGCTGGGCTACAGGCACTGGTGGTGCCCCAGCCAGGGCAGGGTGCAGATGGTGAAGCAGTGAGCAGTCACACAGGGCTACCCACTGTGACATGAAATGGCATCTCTCGATCCTAATGTCAAAATAGCTGGCTACATTTTCTCAGTGTGTGCAGAGACAAGTTAAGATAGCTTCCTGTCCAGCTCCAGATCCCAGTGTTTAGGAACACAAGCAAGAGAGATATCTCCGTCATGGCTGCCCACTCTCATAATTGTTTATTCCTTTTTGCCCCTAGCTCCCAAGTAATTTTTCTCCTTCTTCCTCCCTTCTGGTTTTACAGTCACTGGATAGACAGGCTCACAGGCTAATTTTAGGTTTCTAAATCACTTTTCAGATCTATTCTAAATTTATCTCCCAATAATCTGAAATCTTGACATTGCAGGAGTGAGAATCAAGTCTGAAAAAGGGGGAAAAGTTTAAGGTCTGTCTCACTGGGCTGAACCCCTTTGCTGTGGCAGTCTTTTGGTCTCTCTCCTCGTCCCTCACCTCTCCCACAGCATGCATCCTGACCATTCTCTGCCAGGGGCAAGGGGTGGTTATTCCCACCCAAGCAGCGTCTGGGACCAGGGATGCCCTGGGGAGTGGGGAACAGGGGAGCCCACAGACAAAAGGGAATGGAGGCAGCACCCCAGGGTGATGCCTTACCTGGGTGCAAAGCAGGGAGCCAGGTGCCTGCCTGGGTTTGCAGCTGCTCTGCATTGAACTCCAATGGTTCTTGTACCTGCAGAGCTTCCTGGGAGGGGTGGGGTGGGGAGGGGTGGGGGGGAGAAGAAGTAATGGTTTTGAAAATTAACGAGGAAAACAGGTATTCTTGAAGAAGGTGACGCTGCAAGCCCAAGGCAAAGCTAGGAAGAGGAGGCAGGAGTCCTGCTGCGCGATTGCTGCGGATTGCTCTTGTGCAGAGCTACGAAATAGGAAAACTTTAAAATATTCCTTCGGGGCTGGGCACCCTTTGAGTCGCTGCCAGCTCCTCCCTGCAGTGCCTGAAGGATAAAGCTTTTGTCCTCACTTCTAAATGTTGTGCACCCTGCAAACAACAGACCCTCAAAGCCTCAATAATTGCCCTTTTCACAAACCACGTGCAAATGATTTTATCTCACGGCCTCAGATGGATGAAACCTCTGGCTGTCGGTGCAAGGCTGCCTTCCCGACACCCCGAGCCAAGAAGCTGTGAGGGCTAAATGCACTTAAAAATAAACTATTTCCTCCTCCGTCGTTCCTGACAGCCAGTTCCTAGGCAAACCAGCAGGATGATGCGCTGGGCTGGGGGGAAGGGGAGAGAAGAAGAAAAGAAGGGAAGGAGTTAACCTTCTTCCCATGGTAAAGCACTGAGGCTGCTTGCCAGTTTTCGGAAAAGCTGCAAGTCATTCTGCCAGGACGAGGAGGAGGTTTTGAAGTCTCTGGGATGTTCTCAGGAAAGTGCCGCAGTACGAGCCCAGCTGAGCTGGCATGACGGGCGGGGAGGGGACCTACCCGAGACGGGAAGCGCAGAAAGAAACCCCAAGCAGGAGCATCCTGGCAGGAGCGCAAAAATGCTGCTGTCTTCAGGTTTCCTTCCTAACCTTCCCCTCTCCTTTGGCCCTCATCCTTCACGTGTCCCAGCCCCAGTGTTCCAGACACCTCCATGCGGAGAAGTCATCTGGGGAGTGAGATGGTGCTGCAAGCCCAAGGCAGGAGCGGGAGTGGCCACCGCAACCCTGCTTCCCTGGATCACTGGGAAATAATGGATACTCTCTGACTGGAGGAGAGGTCTGCTAGGGCTTCACTGAGCCCCCTGCCCTGAAGGGAATAGCTGTGCCTGGCCTCCTCCTCTTTCCCCGAAGCACTAAAGATCCCCCTAGCCCTAAAGATCCCCCAGACATTCCCACACTAGTTTCCAAGAGAAATGTGCTGGAGTTGATGGAACACAAGGGGACGTCTTGCTATCAATACCCATTTCCTGGGAGGAAAAATGTTTTCTGGAAAAAAATAATAGTCCACAGTGCATTATATTGGGAGAGAAAATAAGTAACCTGCCAAGGTAAAATGTCATCAGTAGAATACAGGGGGTCCCCTCAGGCACATCTCGGTGGTGCCTCAGCACAGTGGCTGCACTGAGCATGTGGTGAATGCCCAAAAAGGTGAAGACAGATTAGGCAGAAGAAAATAAAGCCCTACTGAGTGGTGCCACTTTGGAGCCAAAATTAGCAGGTTTGGGAAGCAGAGGCAGCAGGATGGAGCAGCAATGCAAGGCCACTGAATTGCAGAGTTCTTCTTTTGGGGAAAATAATCCCCCACACAGATGGATCCCACCTTGATTTTGTTGCTTGGCAGCATAAAACCCATTCGATTAAAGGCATGTAAAACCACCAGTGTAATTTGCTGGCTTATATTTTTTACGTTTAGAGCATATTACATCCAGCATGACCCAGTCTTTTGAGGGAAGCTTTGGTCAATTAAGATTAGCTGTCATTCCACATTTATTACCATCATTTATGAATTCTTCTCATTGCCAACAGGCAGAAGGAGGAGATGCTGCACAAAATAAATAAATAATTGAGGGAGAAGCTCATCAGGGCCCTGATTTCTATCCCCTGTCATCTCTGGCAAAGCTCTGCTCTATATGAGTCAGCTCCGGCAGGCTCTGGAAAGCCATCGCCGTTTCAGCACCGCTATTAACCTGCACACAGATTCTCCTGATGGCACTTGGGGTCAGTCAGGGGGGCATGAGCAAGGGCTGCCTGACAGCTGGGGTGCCACTGCCCCTATCGAGGTCCCAAAGGCACTCATGCTCTACTGCACTGGGCATTGCTGGAGGGAGGGGATTGGTCTCCAGGGACTACCAGGCTGACCTGACATGGGGGTTTCTGGCTATGGCTGCACATGGTGGGACTGGGCATATGCCTCGTGCTCCAGATGGATGGGAAGGTGGTTGGGATGTTGGCACAGCACCCTCATGGCACAGGGAGAATGGAACCCCAAGACACCCAGCATACAGTGATGAGCGGCAGTTCTCAGCCCCATTCTGCACAGGTGCTGCAGAAAAAAAAGGGCCAAATTGAGAGAAAACATGGGAAATATTTCAGATATATGTACCTAAATGGGCAGTCCTAAAGGCAATGTGCTTGTGGGAGTGAGTCAAAACATTCTTTATCTATTTACACCTTTAGTCCCTGCCTTGCTTGTGCAATTGCATAATAACAGTATGACCTTGAGAAAGAAAAACGAGCAAGTCCAGGATGCTGGTTCAGATGATGAGAGCTTGTGTAACACTGTATTTCTGGCAGGCTGTCACTCCAAAAATGTATGTCCCTAATCAAAGGTAGATTAAAAAAAAAAATACTTTCCCCCTCTGCTACCACAACACTGTTTGCAAGGCACAAGTTGTTAGCAGCACATTGTTGGCTGAGGGGTTAAATCTTCATGTCTTTTACATTGCCTGATGTGCACCTATCATTTCTGCATAGATCTAGAGTAAAGATGGAATAGCTCATTACTCATCAGTGACAAACAAAAAGTACCATGAATCAAACTAATGGTCATGGGGGGAAAAAGGAAGATGATTTGGCTCCCATTGTTCAATGTCTTTCTTATCTTTCAGGAGCACCAAGGAGCAAACAAGCCCTCAGCTTGTGCAGAGCACCTTCCCCCAGTGAGAGGAAGTAACCCACGCACTAAACCACAAGTCCTCTGCTCAGTTAATAATTAGAGAATCTGCTGAAAGCAAAAGAAAACAAATGTTGATTAATGTGGTTCCTAGGGGGAAGATTAGGGACAGGTTATGGTTCTTGGACAAAGGGTCTTGCAAAACTCACAGAGGCGGTGCTGGTCAGGGTGAAGATGCAAAGATTCATTATCAGCCCACCTTATCTGGTAACCCCCTGCATGGGCTGGGCAAGGCTCCTCACTGCCTGTTTGTACCAGGCTGCTGCAGCCCACCTGAATACAGCCTCCTCAAAGAACAAGGAAAGTATGGGGGAAAAGGCAAAAAGCAGCATGATCAGCAGGTTGAGGAGGTAATTCTGTCCCTTTACTCCACTCTGGTGAGACCCCACCTGGAGTGCTGCATCTAACTCTGGGGTCCTCAGCTCAGGAAGGACATGAACCTGCAGGAGTAAGTCCAGAGGAGGCCATGAGGGCAATGGTATGGAGCACCTCTCCTATGGAGAGAGATGGGATTGCTCAGCCTGAAGAAGAGAAGGCTCTGGGGAGACCTTCCAGCCTTCCACTACCTATAAGAGAGCTGGATAGGGACCTTTTTACAAGGGTCTGTAGTGACAGGACAAGGTGGAATGGGATTTAATTAGAAGACAGTTGATTGACATAAGATAAAAGGAAGAAGTTTTTACAGTGAAGGTGGTAAAATGCTGGAACAGGCTACCCAGAGAGGTTGTAGATGCCCTGTCCCTGGAAAGACTGAAGATCAGGCTGGAAGGGGCTCTGAGCAACATGATCTAGTTGAAGGTGTCTTGGCTCATTGCAGGTACCTTGGACTAGATGATCTAAATGTCCCTTCCAACCCAAACCATTCTATGATTGCTATGGTTCTATTAGAGCCCTGTACATCCTTTTTCCTTGGGTGTGAGGATACTATAGATCCCATCCGAAGGGATGTGAAAGCAGTGGGACAACTCCCACAAGGTCACATACCCTTGTAGCTGTTCCTGGACACAAATCAGTGTGTTATCAGACCATCTTCAAATCCACATGTGGTCACCACATTGTTTCTCCCCTCTCTTAATTTTGAGGAACACTCCCCACAAGGGTGGCCACAGCCTCCATCAGCCCACAGCAACATTTATGCCAAAGAACTTCCTTTTCCCCTCAAGCATTATCTTTCCATGTCCTTCACTTCCAACACTGGTCCAGCATGGAAATCTTTCAATCAGCTGGTGACAGCACAAAGTAAACTTGGAATTTCACTGACTCTTTGGATCCTTTTTTGCAGTGTCACCTCTTTGGGGTCACAAGAGACCTTCAGTTGCACCGGGAAGGACTGTCACCCTTTGTTTGAATTCCTGTCATTTCTGATGAGAAACTCGCACACCCTTTCCTTGGATAAGGAGTTTCCATGAGGTATGGCTCAAGAGAGGAAAACCTTCCTCTTGCAGCTGATAATTACAAATATATTATTACAACAATTGCCATGGACTGTGTGGACTAGGATGACTCCTAATTGTAATATCCTTTGTGGAAGCTGTGGAAATTCAGTCCATTTGGACTCCATGTGCTGCCTGGGGCCCCATCCTGCTCTGTGGCCCACAAAGCACAGGTCCCTGCTCTGCTGAGCCACCGAGGCGAGCATGGGGCAGCCGATGCTCACAAGTCTGCTGCAAGACCTCAGCTACCTCCTGTATTTCCCCTGCCATGATATGTTGCTTTCGGGCAGCAGTACACAATATTTTCAAAGCAAACTCCCCTCTACCATTTTCCTTCCCAGAAACACCTGCTGTTCTTCCCACCTTATTTTTATACTTATTCTTCCCACCCTCCCAGAAGAACCTTGGTCACAATGAGAAGCTCCACCAGCAGCAGTTTCTCTGAGCTATCCCTTGGTTTCCTCCCGAAGCCCCTCAGCTCTGGATGACTCAAGGAAACATTTTGCTTGTGATGCTGGGAAAATTCAACCCAGCCTGGTGTGTTATGCATGATGGGGCTGCTACTGAAAATGATGATGTTTTTTGGCACTCGGAGAAGGTGGTAAGTGACTGGTGTGGATACAGCGGGTCCCTGGCACTTAGAACATTTACTCTTTTGAGTAGAGGTGGATTTTCAAATAATTTGCAAATAAATTGGGAAATCTGCCTGAGTTAGAAGTACTTTAGAAAATACAACCTTTGACAAATTTAACAAGAGTCTTCAGACTTGTGTCTTCTCATGCAGACGACAGAGGAAATGTGTCGGTGTTTCTCCAGCCTTCCCCCAGGGGCAAAGTGTTTCACATGTGTTGCTTTCATGGGCTTGCAAAGAAAGGTTAGGTGAGTCCTTCTCCTGCCTTTGGGCACTGAAATTTTGTCACTCTTTGGGAAAGGAAAAGGCAATAGTGGGTGTCCCAGGGGTTGTCCCATTTCATAGGAGATGGAGCTCCCTTCTGGGAGAATGGGGCTGATGAGTTAGCAGAATTCATACATCCCTTTAGAGAAGAGGAAGGTGGAAGTAGGTATCTGCTTGCAAATGGGGATGTTTGCTGGGGCAGGAATGGTCTTGGTGCAGCTGAAAACACTGGGAGCTGACACATTTTGGAAAAGCACAAGGGCTGTGGGATATGTGGAGAGGATGTGGACAGATGGACAGTGAGGGGCATATGAGGAGCATGAGCTGCAGAGGCAGCAGGGAGGTCTGCAGGGTAAGCTCTGCTTCACAAAACCAGCTTTGTTCCACTGCATCCCTGCAGGAAAGCCAGAGCTTACAAATGAGCATGCTCATGAAAACCCAGATATGGAAATAGAGCTGGTATTCTCCAGATTTAAGTCATTACATTTCCTGAATGTAAAAGTGCTCTCTTTGCAATTCACAGTCACTGTACCAGTGGAAGCTCCTCAAACAGATACATACACACTAACAATAAACACATACCTGGTTGCATGATTTAAAAAAATCCAAATTGTACATTCTGCTATCCTACTCTCCACAGCCACTGCCACTGTAGTCTATAGATGTGCAAATCTGGAATAAAACATCTAAAAATCTGGAAAGTCATGGTTGAGGCAGCCCCAAATCCCTGACTCTGCCCAATGTTGTTAGCATCAGAAAAAATAGAAGATTACTGGTTAGACTGTATTTTAGAAGACAGGTTCTTCTAGTGCTGGAATGAAAACTTAATTCAACTGTCATAGTTGTGCAATTATTTCACAGTGTCACTAAGGGGCAGGTCTCAGTCATTAAGGTTTGTCTCAGCCAAACAAATATACAACTCCTTATTCTGAATAAGTTTGGGTTTTCTCTTGAATTTAACAATTATTTGTTCTTTCAGGATTCACTGATTCAATGTTTTGTTTTGGCTGAATCGAAATATCTCAGTTATGCACTTTTCCTTAAATATGGCTGTTCTAGCTTACCCCTGTCAATGCCACAGACTTTTGATTTTCCCTGCAGTAAATAGAAAAAAGAAGAAACCTAAAAGTGGGTTTAGGGAGTCGATTTATTTTCACACCTTTTAAAGTTTCTCTAGTGCAAATTCCTTCACTTGCAGGGGAAATGACTGGCTAGGAAGCAGTCCCAAACTTCTTACTCTTCATGCTCTCAGTCATGGTTCACCATTTCCCAGGCAACTGAGGTATGGACGGACAGACTAGAGAGGTGCTGTCAGGTGGGCGTGTGTCCTAGAGCCTCTCACTTATTGATGCACCTGCAAATGCATCTGTATTTGTCTGCATGACCATGTAAATGAAAAAGCCTTTCCATCTCCCACCTTGTCCTAGGGACTGCTTCCATTACCTAAGCGCACATAGGCACCACCTGAGATGAAAATGGGATGAACTGTCTGTCTAGATTGAAGAGGGAACGCTAGACAGGGAAGCAACCCACCTCTGTGTGCTGTAGCCCTTGGTGTGAAATGGTGGTTTCAGCCTTGTAACACCCAGCTCCCAGGTCCTTGTCTCCACTTGTGGGGACTGAGATGGGGTACCCATGCTGTCCCTGCTGTTTTCCACCAGCTCTGTGGGGATGTGGTGCTGTGGGGAGCCAGACAGCCCCATGGCCATCCCACCATCCAGTGCTTCACTCCCATCACTGTCCCTGCAGACGATAACACATCCCACTCCACCATCCTGCCTCACATTCCTTTAATGTAGAAGCCACACAGCTTTTTTTTGGTGGTCTTTCCTGTCTGGGATTGTAGCAGCAGGTCTTGAGGCTGCTCCCAGGCAGGGAGGCGGATGGCATGGGGCTGGAGCAAGGAGACAGGACCCCCTGCTTCCTCTCTGCTTGTTGGAGCTGACCTCCTGAGAAGGCAAAGTGCTGACCACAGATCTTCTCCTCCTCCTCCACTCGCTCTCCAACAGTAATGCACATGTGCTTTGTCCATAAATATATTATTTTGTGTTCCTGCCAGCCCAGACTAATAGGGCTAATGTTTCCTGAGGAGCAGCCCAAAGCTACATTAGCCGCAGATGTTTGATTGATTTAAAACAAAGAGCCTGACCGCCAAACTGCTCCATATGGTTTCTCTTCCTGTCACTTTGCCTGCAGGGTTATCTCTGAAATGCAATTAAGGTGCTTAAAAGTACATTTTCAGGAAGATGCAGAATTGATGAGGGTGGGTTTGCCGATGGGTGCCTCCAAATTGTTAGAGCAAGAGCAAGGAAAGTCATGCCCTACCCTTAGCTGCTGCACACATGGTTTTTCCACTTACATGAGGACTTTAGGGGGGCAGGCCAAAAAATGCCCCCATTGTAAAGACTTTGCCATAGATGTGCTTTGCCAGTACTCATCTCTCTTGATATTCTGCTCATTTATTATTGAAGTCAAACATTTCTCTAATCAGATATTTACTTGTGAACTTAAGTGCTGCAGAGATTTCGTTCAACCTCACCTCTCCTCCACTCACTGCCTGGGCTCTGGAGATGAAACCCCTTGCCTGTGTAACTCAGGCAGCTGGGCTGAAGACCCAGTGATGCTGCAGAGGACTAGCCAAGCTCTGCTTGTCATCTGCTGGGAGGAGGATGCCAGCCCTGCCTGCTCACCAGGGGGCTGACACTGCCTGGGGATATCCACCCAGCCACTGCAGACCCAGCCTGCCAAGCCTGGCTGCTGAAACCATCCCCAGCTCCCTGTAGGGCTGAGACCCCTGCCCAATCCAGCTCCTACCAGGACCACAGACTCATACACCCTGAGGGGGTTGAGGAGAGTAAAGGAAATTTATGTCTTCTTTGGTTTTAATGCACAGAGTAGATGTTTATAGATGAAAGAAGCGTGTTTCTGTGTGCCAATCCTCCGTCATCCTGTCAGTTCAGCTGACACAGGAGGGCAACAGCCCCTTACACAATATTTTTTAAAAATTGAAATGCTTTGGTTTCTGAAAACAAACTTTTTTAATCCTTTTCCATGAAAAACTTCCAAAATGGGCGCCTGATACCTGGCACCTTAATCCATGTCTTGGTGTGTAAGGAAAGGCGAATGGGATAAGTCACCTGCAGAGACCTAAGGCACAGACAGATCCCCTCTCTGCACCACAGACAAAAAATACCCATGGATCTGAGAAGGGACTCCCAAGCCATGGCACAGAATTAATATCGTATCATGGAAAACAGAAATAATTACTTTGCAACAGGTCTGAAGATTCATGGCAACAGTACACGTTGTAAATATACAGCACTGCAGGATAATTATATGGTGCTCAACTCTCTTCAAACTAGACCTCTGTTAACCTTGTCCTCACCTCTCTCAGAATTAAAATCCAAGGTAATTCATCACAGAATTTCTTGGTAACTTCAAGTATAATTGCTAGGTAGTTTTCAAGCACATACAATTACCACACCCAATTAATCTCATCATGAGTCTTAAAGCCAAGTTGTTAAATGGGCCTTAGATCCAAATAAACTCTAGTACATATATATATATTTATATATTATATAGATATATATGTAAATGCATGCATGTGTGTGAGTCTGTATTGCAGAGAAGGAGAGCAGCTCTCAGAAATCCATCTTTCTGTGTCACCTGCTTTGTTCTCTAATTAGTCATTTGTAGAAATATTACCCTGGCTACTGCATAGTCCCTAAATTCACATACGTGATCACCACTATCCAGATCTTTGTAACTATTTGAAGTTTTTCACAGAAAACCGATTGTACAAACAACACCATATTGCACAGTGTTTATTTTCTTTCAAGGGCTTCCAGAGCAAATGTTCTTCAGCTCCAAACAAGAGGAGTAGCTTGCTTTCTTTTTTTGTCCGTGCTGCAAAATCAACCTGAGATATGAAACCTCAGCTGTTTTCTCCTCCTGGCTTTTATATCCCTCTCAGGGAAGGGAAACAAGGATTAGAAGAGTCTACCCAATCTTTGCTACCCTGAAAGACTGATTAAGCAAATTAACTTAGCCACTTTCTGATTCATGCCTATGCTCCTGAATATCAGTAATAAAACAGCAGCAAGGCTCATTCCTTCTGTGTGTATGGGAAATGGGAGGGTTTGGTCCTTTCGAGGGAGGGTGCAAAACACACTGCTGGCTTGAAGTACCTTCTCCGTGGCCTTGGCAGCGCTGGGTGGGAATTTCAGCACCAGGAAGTTCCATCTCTTTAATGGACACAGACCCAGGCTGGCTGTGGTGGCACACTGAATGCTTGGGCAGGCTCCTGTGTGGAGCATCCACCCACATCTGCTGTTCCCATGGGACAATGTCCTTGCCAGGGCTGCTGCAGAGTCCACCTTTGAGGGCTAATAACAGCATGGCCTTATTAAGCTGCTTGAGGGTAACATGCAACATGCAGCTCATAAATAAAAAGAAATTTTGCCATAAAGGTTTGTATTTTTGGCCACTGGCACAGACATTAAGTACCTGAGGCCTGTGGTGCTTGGGGAAGTTGTTAGAACAATATGATCAGTAACCGGAGTCATCCAAGGTGACAAAGATTCCTGCCCAACTACTTGCCATGACTATAATCTGAAGACATTTCCTTTGAACTGAAGACCCCCATAGGGACCCAAACACTCAGTTCAGAAACCTCAGAGCAAGAGGAGTGGAAGTGGCCTGTACTCTTCCACACTGAGCACGTCCTTCAGGCTTTAAATGCACTTTACAGAAATTATTTAAAATAACTTGCTAAAATGGACAGGGAGCAAGATTCATGGAATGGAATTTGAGAAAAAGGTCTAAAAACTTCTAGGTAAAGAAAGATGATATTTTCCACTCCTGCACTCTGCAGCTTTGCATTTACATACAAGGTTGAATCTGTAATTTCCTGCTGTTTCTCCTTTCTTCTGATAAATATTTCTAAAGAGAAGTGCCAGGAACATTGCCAGCCAGGCAAATGTACTGCAAGACGTTATTTGTAACGCTCCTCTCCAACCCCTGCAGACAGCTGTGTCCCCTGTCTTCTTGCCCTTATAGGGCTTGTGCCTGAGTAATACCTGTCCTTTGATGTTGCTCTTGGTGCCTGCTGTGCCTGGCATCAGGTTCCCTGTTCCACCTCTGGGACACTCCTGTTGCCTTCTGTGCAATATATAGGAATTTATTCAGGAATAAAGCCTGATCTTCCCTTGAATCTGCATCTCTGGGAAAACATTGCTGAAAAGTCTGTGTGAGCAACTCCTTCCCAGATGGAGGAACGGATGCAAGCCTGGGACCAGAATGCTGCGAGCAGCAGGAAATGTGGACATGTTAATGGGAAATAACCATCGCACTGAGCCATTGCCCACTTTGGACCCTTCTCTGAATCCCCTCTAAGTTACAGCAAATTCAGCTGGTTCTCAGAGCTACGCTTTATCTCCCCTCTGGGAGGTTTCTGGGTCAGCTGTATTAAAATGCATTTATTCTTAAGGGGGTCAGTAATCTGACACAATAGTGATGTACGAGTGAATGGGGAGAATAATAAATTTCTAACAGTGCAGAAAGAAGAATCCCTGAGTTTTGCTATCTGTAAAAATGGAGCATGGGATCTGTCACTTCATGTCACGACAGCCAAATTAAACAAATGCAAGATGACAGGAGGAAAAGAAACAAAGGACTTCTATCCAATTACTTCCAGAAGCATATTAAATTATGGGAGCGCTTGCTTTTGTGTTAGTAAATAAGTATTTAAATGGACCTAAAATTCTTTATATTCTGAAACTTGGGTTTATCTGCATAGGAGAAATGGATGCTGTGGACACTTGCTCCTGAAAGGGAAACAGAGGACAGGCAGCACCTTTGCCAGAGGCTGTAGGTTTCCATGTGCAGGTTCCATGGCCAGGAACGGTGTTGAGAAGAGCAGTAGGGGCAGTAAGAACACCCTGGGCATCTCATTTTGGATGCCTCCATCACCACTGCTGAAGCAACTACTTGAGGGTATCACAGGAGCCCTTGAGATGAAGATAGCAAGCAATAGCTCATTCACAGCGAGGGGCAGACACGAGCCACATTAAAGTCATTTGAAAGTCCAGCCTGACTAGGAAAAGGTGAGCATAGACCTGCCACTCCTAGATGATCTCAAGACCAAAGTGATCTTTTTGATCAAGTCTGTGAAAGGTGGACTTGGTCAATGCAAAGGTTCCTCATCAGAAATGCGGTTTGGAAAGACAAATCCCAGCAACCTCTGGCATGTCTGACATGCTGTGCTCTGGCAGGTGGTCAGAGCAGGCTGCAGAGGGGCTGAAATGCGTCATGGTGAAACGGGAGTGTGAGTCAAAGACACTTTCCCCTGACTGCACACAAGGAAAAGGAAGGTGAAAGTGTCAGGAAACATCAGGACACTCGTGAGAGAGAGAAAGCAGACGCTGAAAGACAGCAGTGAGCAGTGACAGACCATGATCAGGTGCTTTCCCAGAGTTCAGGTAGCCAGCCACCCTCTGCCACAGCCTGGGTACCTGCCTGGGGAATTCATGAAGGATCCAGCAGGAGATGGCCCCAGCCTGGCTTGCATAGACAAGCTTTGGGAGCCCCAGGGGGAAGGTCAGTCCCTGGGACCCAGGGCATCCGTGCCAGGACAGGAGTGCAATCCCAGTGAGGTGAGGAGAGGTGCATTCCTGAGGGAGCAGGACAGCACTGCCAGCACATGGCTTTTGGGCCATCTCCATCTCCCCCAACATTAAACAAGGAAGGCAAAATGAGAGCTGAGGAGGGTGGAGTGGGTGGATCAAAGCCCCATATCCCACCCATCCTGACCAATGCTTCTCCAGCTATCTGATTTGCAGGTGGTGCAGCTGTGGTGGTGGGTACCAGGTAGAGGGAACTCACTGTTGGCCAGTGTCTCCCATGCAGGAAATGGGCAGAAGGCCAAGGAGCAGCTTCAGCTTTTCTCTGGTGGAGCAAGGAGGGCAGCAGGTAAAGGATGCCAGGGAAGAACACCTGCTTCAGACCTATGCACAGCAGCAGCCTTGGCCAAATTCTAGGCCTATTTAGAAATAGTTCTACCATGTTACTTTTTTACCTGTGCAAGGCCAGGGGCGTTCCTGTTTAAGGAGAACTGCAAAGAGCCTCTTTGGATTACAAACTGGAGTGACCAAGCTCTTATATCTTTGAATATTGAGGCCAGGAGGGAGGAAAAAAAGAGAAGGCCAAATTCCTTTGTCACATACCCTGCTCTAAGTCCAGAGTAATTACATTAAATGTAATGAGCCTCCACACTTCCTTCCCCACTCCCACTTGGGAACAGTCATTTGTTGCTGGCTAATTCCTGCAGCAGCCAATGTACTTACCTACTGCATTGGCAGAAGCCTCCTGGCCAGAGAACCACAGAGAGCAACAAAAGCTGCTGCCTTGCCCTGCCTTCTCCTTCTCCTCTTCCTCTTTGCCCAGGGAGAAAAGAAACACTGCCCCTCTATTAAGGCATCTAATTGGCAAACATTAATTTTATCTGTACCCAAGCTCGCTGTGACTCTCAGTGGTGCTGCCAGACATTGATTCACCACTCTGCACCATTTTCCTCTCCATCTACCTGAGGAAGGTTCTTCCACAAAGAAACACAGTTCAGTAGTCTCCTGCAGGCTGGTGGTGGCCAGTAGCACTCAGGTCTCCAGACCTGCAGGCTGGGAAAGGGGGGAAACCATGGGAAGAGAGGCTCTGTTTTGGCTAAAGGGAAGTGGTGAAAGGAAGAGGTGCAAGAACAGGGAGCAGAACAGTCTGACCTTCCCAAGGCCAGGAGTATATGGGCAGTGCTTCAAGCAACATTCAGTTTTCTAGATCCCAGGCAAAGGCTTCCCTGCCAGTCCAGGTCACCCCACTGCAGCCCACACAGCAAGATGCTGGGCACTGTGAAAGCATCCTGCCAGCCTGGTAAGTCTCCTCCAGGTGCAGACACAGGAGACCACAAGCAGCAGATAGAGGTGATTAATCTTCCCACTTTGTGTGCCATAGGTCTGATCCCTGCTGGGCTGGTTGCCTGCAATCCTTATCGCCTGGGGATTTTATGGAGCTGCACCTCCCAGAAAGGAGGTCTTTTCCAGGGAGCTTGAAGCCATATATAATAACTGCACATTGCTATTATTAACTTGAGCACCTGGAGGAGGTGACAGCAAAGGCCTTATGGAGGTGATGAGTAGCTGTATTTAAGCCTATCAGTTTCACCAGAGGAAGTTTTGGGGCCTTGACATAAGAGCAAATCTGCCTTCAGCACCTGGGCCTCCTCTCTGCTTCTCTTCCCCAGGCAGGCAAATATTTTCAGGCATGTAAATTAACTCTTTTGTGCTCAATCCCACTGTGCATTTAAAGCATCAGGATTGGGATGCATCCATGCTCAACACAAAGCAAGGGAGGGAAAGAGGTGACATGCAATTCCACCCTCCCCCCACAACAGCAGCATTTGAGGAGAAAATCCTCCAGAAAAAAAAAACCAACCCATGCTCTGCTTTCTTCTGATGGTGCAGGCTGATTTGTGCTGTCTGTAATTGTAATCAAAGTTAATTTAATCCTGGTGTGGAGGTTGCTGAGCAACTGAAGACATTTATCCAGAGGAGACAGGGGCTGTAATCACGTCACCTCAAGTAAAGGTGGTAGGGCAGCCACATAACACTGCTAATGCCCAGGGCAGAGAGCTGTGGGTCATAGGAAGACACTGGTGTTTGTGGTAGATACAGAGGCCAAGGGAAAAGCACTAAAATGATGCCAAAATTGTGCTTTCTTTCTTAATACAGGTTGGATCAGACCAGGAATAAGGCCCCATATAGGCTCCTCACATGATGGCACAACTTCCCAGAGGATGAGCAGAGAGTGCCTGTCTGGCTCACAGACATGTAAGCAAAACGGTGCAACGCCAGGAAAATGGTCAGTCAAGCCAGTTTGTGTCGCAGGTGGCCCCCTGACACCGCGTTTGTCAAAACCGAGAGAGCTGGGCTGTGCTATCGCCGCCAGCGCCTCAGTGACACCGAGCATGCAGCAGCCGGAGCCCCAGGGAGCTGCCCGGGGAAGGGGTGGAGACGGCTCCCCGCTTCCAGCGCTCCTGGAGAAAGCTCCAGCCCTGCCGGAGAAGCTCCTCTGAGCTCGCTGAGAGCCGGCCTCGCAGGGCCCCTGCTGAGCCATCATCAGGGCCATTTGCCGGTGATGAGGAGATTTCCCGAGGTCGCCTCGGTGGGCACCTGCTGCTGCCGGGGCCAGCCTGATTAAGTGGTTCGGCAGGGAAGGAGGGGTCCTGCCATCAGCGCCTCAGCAATCAAGGAGGACTTTTATTTATTTATTTTTTTTTCCGCTCTGCTTTTTCTCTTTTTAGTTCTAATTGTTGTTTTCTTCAGAACCAAAGAGCTTTCGTGGAATTTAAGGGCCTGTGGGTGCACCGAGGGCAGGAGGAGGAGGTGGTGGCCTGCCAGGGAAAAGGACCAAAGCATGGTGGGATCCCAAGCACACCAAGTGCCTCCTTACCTCAGCTGCTTCCTCCCATCAGACCCTTTTCCTTTGGAAAAATAGATCCTGCAGAGCCACCAGGGTCCATCTGCTGCTGCACTGGCCAGGCTGTCTCTGAAACAGCAGTTGTGTGGGGCAAAAAAGGAATTATTTTCCTTTTCTAAAAGGCATATTGGGTTTCTAGCTGAGAGGAGGAGCAGCCTGATGGCTTAAGCGAAGACTGTGGTTTTCCAAAGCAGAGCTGTCCTTCAGTATATTGAAGTAACCAAAAATGTGGACGTATGGCAGGGAAAAGACAACACACTGAGCAGCAGCATTGCTGCATGTCAGACCTTGTGAAACGATGGCAGTGCAGCACAGCAGGAGAATGGAGTAGGTAAAGCCTAGTTTCAAGAAGATTTCCCAAAGACAGGCTTTTCAAAACCAGAAATGCCGTAGGAATTTATTTTGCTTTTTGCTTTGTGCTGCCAAGTGTGCTACTTTTTCCATAATTTTGCTCTATTTCATAGAATTCTTTAGGTTGGAAGAGGCATTTAAGACCATTGAGTCAAACTCTTAACCAGACATTGCCAAGACCATCACTAAATCATGTTCCTGAGTGCCACATCTACATGGCTTTTAAATACCTCTGGGGACGGTGACTCAGCTGCTTCCCTGGCAGCCTGTTCCAAGCCTTGACAACTCTTTGGATGAAGAAATTTTTCCTCACATCCAATGTAAACCTCCTGTGGTACAACTTCAGGCCATTTCTTTTTGTCCTATCCCTTGTTACCTGAAAGAGGAGACTAACACCCACCTCACCACAACCTCCTTTTAGGCAGTTGTGTGTTGTGCCCAAAATGGGCAATATTGAGTTGTTAGTTTTCAGTGCATAACAGCCATCTCTCCTCCTTCACCTCACTCCTTTCAGGGGGTAAAGGCTGTAAGTGCATGACATACTGGGTGTTCACCTGCCTACCACCCACCCCAGCGCCCTCCGAAATGTGCCCATTCCATGTGGATGTGGCTCTTCCTCACTGGGGGAGGTTGTGCTTCTTCTTGCCAGCCAGGGTATTTGCCAGTCCCCACTGCTCATTTGCTTTGCTTCAAGCACCTGGTGGTGACAGCAACACTCAGAGTTTGCCTGCCCTGGGGAGTGCCAGGGAAGCTTTGGGGCTCTGTGCCAAGCTAGCCAGGAGAAATGCACCAGCCACACTCTGCTGGGCTCAGGGCATGCAGAGCTCCTCCGCAGGAAACTCCAGACAGGAGGGAAGGGTAAGGCGGTGCTGAGATGAGGTTGTCAAAAAAAAAAAAAAAAAAAAAGGAGGGTGAGCAAAACCACAAATTAAAAACAAAAATCCTGAGCAATTTTCTTCTGAGGAAATTAAGATGCAGTTTTGATTAAATTCCACACCTCTCAGGTTGTCCAAGCTTCATTTTCACGCCGCCAGTTTTGGTCAGTCCCGGTGCTGTGGATCCAAATATGAGACCTTTTGGAGCAGTTCCTTAAAGGAAATGGAGAGATGAAGAAATGCAATGCATTTAATGAAACCCCACTATGGAAGCAAAAATAACCACCAATGCACAGCTCTGCACAAGACTATGTTCCATTTTCTCCAAGGGAAAGCCCCTCTGAAGCCCCACCACCCTTCTGCAGTGGTTTTTGGCAGATGGTAGCCCAGCAAGGGTCCCATCCTAATCCATTCCTGGGGGTTTGAGGACTTGCACAGGTCCTGCCTAGGCCTCATGGGTGAAGTTTTCCCAAGGGAGCTGAGAATACAAGATCTACAGGGGTTTCACCAGGCAGCAGGTTGAGTATCACAGTCTAACTTTGTGGCACATCCTATATCTCTTCAGCACTGTGTTGCTCAACAGGGAGAGAAGTGAACCAGCGAAAGCATTCCCCTTCCCACAAAGAGATTCAAAGCCTGTCCTCAGGCTTTCAAGTTTACATTTTTTTCCTATGTTACAGTGTTTTTTGGGGTTTTTTTTTTGTGTGTTTTTTTTTTTTTTTTTTTACTATGGAGGAGATATTAATTTCATGCTTGGCTTGGTTCTTGAGCAGAAGAAGGGAGCATTCTCCCTTCTGCATCATGACATACACTTTTTTCTCCACATCAGGAGCTGCTGAGCCATTTCCCTTCCCTGGGGCCATGGGGATGGGATGCAGACAGTAGGTTTTTATGACTGCTGAGGGGTTGTTTAGCACCACATGGAGGCAGCCACCCACCTCCAAACCTGACCCCATGTGCTGATTGGTGACATCCCCGTGCTGGAGCCACCCCACTGCGTACGATGTAGAGGAGAAATGCAGCATGTCTCAGCTTTGCTTTAAAGCATGTTTCCCGTGATAGAATCCAAAGTGTTATTTGATTGTGCTAGAACCTGTTTATATTATTTTCTTGGGTTTTTTTTCCTGAATACTTGTCTCAAAATCTTAAGCCTACAGAGCCTTGGATGGTCCATTTGCAAAAATAAATCTATGTTGTATGCATGCCAAGAAAAATATAATGTTTATTTCTTTCTTAATTTTTCTAAGTGGTGTTTGTTCCTAACACCTTTAAAGCCCTCTGGTTTTCTGAAATTTCTTTCTTTAAGTCAGTGAGTACAGAGAAAGCAAATGCAGAAGCAGCAGTTTCAGTAGCTGGCGAGGCTACTGAAGATTTATGCTGACATATACGCTGTGCCTATGGCTGAATTAATAGTGCCGCCGAAGCATTTGTATTTTCTGGGGGTTTTCACTCTGACATTAGAAATGGAAGCACAGCCACACCTGCACACAGGGAGTGTGGATGGAATGTATATGGAATTCATCTGCAATTCTTACTTGTTCTCTAAATTAGATCATTGTTGAGGTTACAGGTCCAGAAATATCACCTAACTCCCCTTTGTTCCTACCCTACATGGGTGAGGATTTGTCTTTTCTGTGGAACAGGTCTTCGGACCAGTTTTACACCAAAATATTTTCATTGTCTTCAGTAAAGTTTATCTTCACTCATCTCAGTGTAATTGACAGCAGAATCTAGCCCAGACTGAGGAATTTAATTTCTCTCCTAAATATTTTGTTGCTTGCTATTTTAACAAAAACTAAAGTAGAAATATTTTCTTCCACTGAAAAATATTGAAAAATAATTTTCTTCTTTCACTTCCAAAGTTCAGTGTATTTCAGAGCCAGAATTCAGCTTCCCACACAGCAACGTGAACCACTTGGAGATGTCAAGCAGTCTATTCATTGCTCAGATTGTATTTTGATGCTGCTCAGAGTTCCCAGGTAAGAAAATACATTCAATCATTTATAGCTGTGAACCAGAGCAAAAGACCAGTGCCTTAAAGGGAAAAGAAGGAAGGAAAGAAGAGATGTAGGTTGTTAAGTGAAGGTGGAGAGCAAAACAGATGAAATTGATAAAGTGGAAAGCTATATTATTCACTCCAAGGCTCCATTTAGTCCCTCTAGCCTGGTAGTTTCAGCAAAGTGAAACTCTTGCTGGAATCAATACTGCTATCATTTCACAAAATTACAGTGGTTTGAACAGAAAACTAGTCATAAATCAACTTTGTGCATGGACAGCTGGAGGAAATATTTCTTGCTTTGAAGATTTGGGTGCTTCAGAACTAGTAAAGAGGATCTTGGCTCTCTAAGAATCCATATTTACTGCGTTTCTTGGAAATAGAAGCTGCTGTTGCATATTCAAACAAGTCAAAATAGCAATGTGAAAAAAGGCAGTGCCTCCATTTTAATCAGATGAGGAAAGAGCGTGCTGGATTTCAGTGAAACTCGGGTGTTTTGGAGATAGTCCCATTCTCTGGCACTCACTAGGAGTTCCTTCAAACTAGGCTAAGAATGTGTCCTTGTTGCTTCTTTTTCAAATGCCTAACCTAGTTCCCATAGATTTTGAGAGGCTTTTGCACCTCATTACTTTCAGCTTAATGAAGTAATTTTTTTAGTCATTGCCACAGGAAGATGTCCAGCCCTCAGCTTCCAGGGAAAGGGACTGGACTTGAAGACAGACTTTGTCTTCAAGGAACACATTTTAGGAACTATTTTAGAAACACATCCTTGAAGATCCTTCAAAGAAAAGCATGAAAAGCACAGCTGATGCCCACTTCAGGAAGGTTTCACTACATTCTTCTGTGTTTTCTTTAATAATTCTGAAATTTAACATTTTCTCTTGTTCTTGTTTTCCAGTAAAGTTATGTCAGATGGCAAGAAATTATCTGTGTGGGTGCTGGAAGCTTCAGAGATATAATGCACAGCAGAAAAGAAGTAGGGAAGGATAATGTCTCCACATCTAATTCCTTGCTCTGGACAGAATAACCATCAGCCACAGCTCCATGACCGTCAGCTGGCCAGTGCATTAAGCCTGAGGGACTCTTAGACATTCCTGTTATGGCTGGAAGCCCTTTCCTCTTTTCCTGTGAGGCAGAAGGAGGTGGCATTGGAGCCAGGGCAGAGCTGGGAAGGCTGCTGGAATGAGGCAGCCCTGCTTGTGAAACCACCCCAAAGCCTGAAAACATCCCAGGTTTCTAAACTACAGCTTCTATCAGAGCTTGGTCTTGAAGTGACAGACCTTTGGATGTGGTTGTCTTTGCTCAGTCCTGCTTGCAGTGAAAAGGCCAGTCCACTGTGTCCTGACTGGGTGCTGCCAAATTGAAGGGTGTGAAGATATAGCATTTGCTAATTTGGGATTGCATCTGGGGTAAATCTCTACTTGTTTTCCCTCTAAGGTGCCTGTGAAACACACATTTGTGCAATATCTAAGCTCCATACAGCTGTAATTATTTCTAATGGTTTCCCCTATCTCTTGCATTTAGTGCACTGGAATTTTCTCTTAATTTCAGATATTTCTGAAAATTGCTTAGCTAAATTTGAATTCATTAAAGACAGCAATCATCATTATTTGATAAATAGCATCATTAAATCCATTACACAATAAAATATTGCAAATAAGAGCACAAGTAAATATTTGCAAGAGTATTCACACTGTATTTCCTCTCCTGGCATTTTGAAAAGCTCTTTTATTGTCTCACAACAAAATTGCCAAGTAGCTCCAAATGCTCATGCATCATCTGCAAGCAAGGGAGAAAGAAGGCTGCTGTTTAATAAAATTTGATTCATCCAATCAGGGAAGGGAGGGAACAACGTATGATGTGAAGAGCCAATTGGGTAGCATGTGCTCTGACGATTAACACCAGCCAATTTGCTAACGAGACACAAATAATAATCCGTAATCAAAAATAATTCAAGTGACTGAGGCGAATAGACACACTTACTTGAACCGTGACCTGTTCCTTACTTCGTCGTTGTGAAAAAAATGGGCTGTGGGTGTTGGGCAAGTTACTTGTGAAGGACTCAGTCGAGTTACTCGTGAAGGACTCAGCTGGCTCAGTTTCCAGATATTTAGAAATTTGGAGAATGGCAGGGCAGGCTAGGAAGTGCCCCAGGAGAGGCAGGGTGACTCTGGGCAAGGAGGGGAAGAGCCTGAGAGTCTTGGGGTCAGATGGAGGACCTCATGGAACCCCACTGAGGCTGGTCCTCGCCTCCGGAGTGCTCTCTACTGCCAGCTTCCCACTGCCCCTCTGAAAAGCAAGCAGAGAAGATGAAAAGTGCCTTCACCTCCAGAGAGGGCTCAAGGGCAGCAGTGGTTCTGTGGGCCCCTTGTCCAGCTGCCCGTGTGTGGTGCCCCGTACTCCGTGTGCTCTGTTGCTGCTGCCCCCACCAGCAGGGACATCCAGCTGCCCACAAAGAGGGGTGAGAAGGCAGCAACAGGGTTTTACAGCTTATTTCAGCCAAATGGTCACGCTTGGGAGCTGAGGCACAAGTAACTCTGAGCAGCCAGGACACTTCCCTAACGCTTAACAAGTCAAGCTCCGCTGCACTGGAACCGAGTCAAGGAGGCAGGAGCCATTTAATTAGACCAAAGCAACTGACAGCCACTCTGCTGTAAATCTTCCCTTGCTGCCTTTGAGGTCTCTGGTCCTCTGTGTCTTAATAGTAAATGATATCTCAATGATGGGAGAGAAGGGAACAAACATGCCTCTGCCTATTGCTCTGCTGGAACAGGACACCAGGACTTGTAAGGGATCAGCTCATGGGCGGGGGTAACAGTGCAGGGCTTCTACCCAGGTTTCTTGGGTACCTCTAAGATGATACACACAACAGAAAGAGTCAATTAGAGACTCAGCTGTGGTTTTGTGCATGAGGAGGAGGAGGGAAAACACCTTTGCCACCATGTTTGCAAAACCTCTCTGCTGACCTGAACCAGTCCTTTCCATAGGCTGCTCCATCAACACCAATGCTGGCACCAATGCTGAAAGAGAAAAATTGTATTTGGGTAATAATGGCAGTCTGGAAATGCATTGGTATCTGGCCTGATAGTCATGTGGGATTTCTTTTCCCAGTCTGCTTCCTCTGTGCCTACCAAAGAAATTAGGATAGGAGTACAAGTAAGCTGATGAAATTTGGTGAATACTGACATAAGGACTATTTTCCCCTACCGTACTTCATCTGAGGTACATTAAAGCAAATGTGTTCACCTAATTGCTTATAACAGTGAGCAATGGGCATTAATTGGTTGCAAATGGCAATAAAATTGTGCCTACTATATGTCAGGAGTGGATCAGAGCCAATAACCTCACAGGAGACAGAAAGGACTGACATCTCCAATAAACAGATCCCTGACTTGTCTTCTCTTCAGTAGCCAACAGCTGCTCATTTCTTCAGATCCCATGTCCTGTCTTTTTTTGCAGAGCAATTGTTAAATATTTACCAATCTGCACTGCAGAGTGAAGCTCTGTCCTCAAAAAGCAGCCTCACAGCTCACTCCTGGCCACTGCTGAGTGGTCTGGCTTCCCTTGGCACTCGTGTTTCCCATGCTCCTGGCAGCAGAAGGCTCCTCCTCAGCATCATTTCCACCCACTCGCTCCTTTCCATGCCATGCATGGACCATGTGAGCATTAGAGGGATGTTGCCCAGTTTCCTGCCAGATCTCTTTCTCTTGCATAGGGGCATTTTCCTTCTTTGGGCCCCCCCGAGTCCCTGTCTCCCCATGGTTGACAGCAGTGTAGATATCCCCTCAGGGTGGTCACTATGTGGGTCACGTCCCATCTGTCTCCTGTCTGCCTCCTGGGGAAGCCTTGAGTGGCTGAGATGGGTAAAGGATCATCTTTTAACAGTATTTGGGACCAACCAGCCTCTTACTTCTAGCCTGCTGACAGACTCCCATCTCTAGGTCAACTTTACTGAAATTTTTATTTTGAGCTCAGGAACTGACCCCACAGGATGTATAAGGGCATTTCAAGATCTGGACTCTCTCCTGCCTTCTTTTTTTCTTATTCCTGTTGTGACATTTTATGACAGCATCCAGACAGCGCTGAGGACACTGTGGTTCACAGAGGTCCAATCCTGGAAAGGCATCACCTTCCCCTCTCTAAATCACACATGCTGCAAACTGCTGGCAAGGCAGTGAGCTGCAGTGAAGTCATTTCTCTGCTCAAGAGATGTGCCACTGTGAGGCTGCAGGCATGGCATGGCTCTGGTGCTCCTGTTCCTGTCCTGTTTCTCCCACCGTGTGGCATTTCCACCCATACATTATGTTGATGCAACCAAGCTACAATACCTTTTGTCGGGGAATTTTTTTCGAGTCTCCTTCCACAGGCCAGCTCTTCCCACACACATTTAATTTTTGTTTTGCTCCTGAAGCCATTCTCCTGGATTTTAGGAGCTCATGAGAGCTTCTACCAGCTGACAACAGAAGGTATCTGCTCATCACCCACTGCCATGGCTGCTGGCATTCACCTACCCTTTAGCTCCTTCCCACAATATCCTTCCAGCCCACAGAGCTTTGCAAGGGCTTGCTCCTCCCACCCTGCTGCCCTCAAAGCCCTCCTCTTCCAGCTTTGGCCCCTTCCCTGCTCATCACCACCCTTCCCCACACCTCTGAGTCATACTCACTCTGGTGCTGACCAATCCAGCATATCAAGAATTTCCCTACAAGTCACTGAGTCACCATTTAAATCTGATATTAAGTTTTCCTTTCAACTTTTAGCCTGTGCATTCCTTATCCCATAAAGCATTAAGTAGATACAGTGCGTTCAGGCAAAAATATATATATGTATGTATGTATGTATATATATATATATGTATATGAAGGAGGGGTGCAATGTTGCAATGCATAAACCATCACCTCTTGCCATCTCTCGCTGCATTTTTTCCTGCTTTTTTCACCAGTGGCCTTATGTGAAAGGATTTGCAGTTGGCATGTGGGTTGAATGATAACCTTTCAAGGCAACTTTCCTGAGAAGGGTGCTGAAAGATCAAGTCCTCTGCCTTTATAATGGTCCCTTTTTGAATTCCTGAAGTAATGTGTGCCTAAGGCCGCTATACCCAGCTGTGCACAGGACATTAGTGTAGTACCTGGCTGGACACACATGGGGAATTAGGAAAACCTGCCTTGGCCACTTCTGGAAAAACATAGCCTGAGCACTTGCCTTGCCTGGGACTTTGGTTACTCCTGGCTGGTGTAGGTTAGCCCCGTCCCTAAGCTGCAGTGTTATGGAAAAAAAAAGTGTTTCAGGAAGGCAGGGAGATGGGGTGGAGGCAGCTGGGGGAAGGGCTGCCAACATCTGGCACAATGGGCAGGACCACCAAAACATGGTAGAGCAACATCAGTGGGGGCAGCCAGAGTGTGCAAAGGGTAAGGCACAGGGACATAGGGACTTCTTATGGGGTGATACCTGCTGCTCCCCCCCAGGACTTTATCCTGTTTCCCTGACATAAGGCATGGTAAAGCCCTTGAAGCAACTGAACTGCTCAGGACTGAGACCAGCTGTGTGGTGCAGACAAATTTTCTGTAGTGACAACTATTTGGCCCAGCCCTTCATTAAAATACCTTAAGTAAAGCAGTGGTGAAGGAGGCCTGCTGGTAAAATCACAACCAAAGACATTGCATCAAACTCATTAGCACAGAGAAAGTCACTTTTCAACTGTTTTCTACAGCTCCCCTCACACAGACATTTTACAGTGACAAATTGTTTTCCCTGCAAATGTCTACACACAGCCAGGCTGCAAGTGCAGAGAGAGATCTTGCAGAGTAAGGCAGGGCTCTGCTAGGTCTGATCCAGCCAGGCAGTGCCAGGAGGCCACACCACAGCCTCTTGGGTGGCTTCAGCCTTCTCACAGTAGCAAAATTTAATAGGCCAATAATCACAGGGTGCTGGCCAGACCACAGTTCTGGCAAATGGCATCAGCATTTCCCAGAGGTACAGCAGAAGGTTGTCCAAGGAATTTCCCAACAGACAAGACATTTTGAGATGAATTTGGGATATAATGGCCATCATTTCTAGACCCATTTCCTTCAGGTTCAAGGAGGCAAACCTCCAGGTTTTCTCCTGGCTGTCCACTCCCCAGTTAGCTCTCTAAGGCTCAGGCATTTGTAGTTACTAATTTTGCCCTGTGTCAGGACGCAAGGCATCCACATGTACTATGGCTTTGCCATGAAGTACTACATAGTCAAAGCATGGCTGCAGCAAGCATGAATTTTTATTTTTGGTGCTTACTCTCCCTGGGGGACCTGCAATCCTCCCTCACTGTGGTACAGAAGGCGGTAAACAAGCGGGGAAAGCCTAGGCAAGCAGGTGTTCTTCTCTTGTCTGATGATTTGAAATAGTATAGACAGCACTGGCATGTATCTGAAGCGCAATCATTATATTTCCATAACTTTATCTGCAGAGGACATAGGAGTTACAATGCAATCAGTGCTATACAGTTTAAAGTGTAGCTGAGATGTATTATAAAGTCAGCTGCAGCAAGGAACATATGGTACAGCTTGCCACCCCACTATAGTATTTCTTCAAAAGACATTTTTCTTACAAAAACTAAGACATTATCAGTCAAATTATAAGTAACCCATTTCCATTTATAGCGTGCAGTCTACCCTCTGAGTCACACACATGATCGGCAATAGCAGCTGTGAGACTTCTGAAAGTTTGGTTGGGGTGGTTTTTTTTCCCTTTTATTTTTATACTCTTGATTCTGAAAATGTTTCTGCTTGAGTGGTGAAGTCTTCCCTCACCTCCTCTGTGGAAGCTAAGCATTGCCACGGCTGTCCCTTGCCTTGCTCAGAGGGCACATGTGGCCCTGCCGCTCGCAGTACCCGGTGCTTCCAGCCATGGGGGTGCCTGGAAGAGCCCATGGGATGTGCCTAAACCGGGACACATAGCAGATACCTCACTACCCAGTGCACCTTAGGAATCATTTCTGCTGTGGCTGGGTTGATTTAGCACAAAAAGCCCATCAGAGATTCGGGGGAAATTGCCTGAAACCACGTGTTATTTACCACTGCGTGATGGTTTACCCCCAGCCAGCAGCTAAGGTACACAGGCATTCACTCCCTACCAGCAGGGTTGGGGAAAGAATTAGAAAGAAAGGGAAAACCTTGTGAGTTGAGACAAAGACAGTTTAACAGGTAAAAAAAAGCCATGCACCCAAGTAAAGCAAAACAAAGAACTAGTTCACTGCTTCCCGTGGGCAGGCAGGTGTTCAGCCACCTCCAGGAAAACAGGTTTCCACCACATCTCACAGTTATCTGGGGAGACAAGCGCTCCAAACATGCTCCCCTTCCTTCTTCTTCCCCCACTTTATATGCTGAGCACGACTCCGTATGGGATATCCTTTCGGTCAGTGGGGATCAGCTGTCCCAGCTGTGTTCCCTCCCAACTTCCTATGCACTTCCAGCCCACTCGCTGGTGTGAGAAACAGAAAAGGCCTTGACTCTGTGCAAGCACTGCTCAGCAATAACAAAAACATCCCTGAATTATCAACCCTGTGTTCAGCACAAGTCTGAAACAGAGCCACATAGCATCTATTGTGAGGAGAATTAGCTCTACCCCAGCCAAAACCAGCACAGCCTGTTACTGGATCCTTCCTACTACTGTTTGCATCACCTGCAAGAACAAAGTCTCCCTTTCCCCTTAAGGAGCAGAAGTGCTCATACTTGTCATACTTTTTCATACTTTATCATACAAAGCAAGACTTTGGCGCCTCTTGACAGGGAATTGCTTTCATTTATGGCATGTTTGGTGTTTGCTCTTATTCCAATGTGTTTTCATTTAGAGGCTGCTCTTAAGGATTTCCCAGCAAAGAAAAAAAGGTCAGGGTTATTTCCTTGGGGAAGGAGGGCAAGAGGAAGGTCAGAAAATTATTTAACAAAATAAATAACACACTGAATTGTCAGGAAAGTATTGAAGTGGAGCAGATGGGTTGCGTTTGCAAGCACATTTCCATCATGACTACCATAGCCATAGAGCCATATCCTGCAGGCTCTATTAATAAGGGAACTTTTATCCAAAACTTCTTTAAACCTTCAGCAAAACTAGGACCTGAAGCTTCAGTCCCACTTCATTTGAAAGGGGGGAGGTCTCTATTGTTTCCACTGAAAAAAACAACTTTATTTCCTGTTTAAGATACAAAATTAGATTTGGCAAAAAGAAAAGTGTTACGGAGTCTGTGATTGTGGAGATGAAGACCGTTGTGGAGATAAAGACTATGAAGAAGAATCTGGAAGGAGATTTCAAGTCCACACTGCAACATTTTGCTGATTCCATCCTTCACCTCTTCCTAGGGTTGCATCAGCAGAATGAGCTTCCTGAATAATGCTGGAGTGGCCAAGGATGTGCATCCAAGCTGCTTTGCAGCTCCATGCTGCAAAGTTTGCTCTCATAAGTGTCATGTTCTTCCACGCTGGACAAATTGCTAAGTACGCAGGGGTCAGGCAGTGGGGACTGGTCACAGGAGTGCCTCTGAGTACAGCACAGCAGCTTCAATGACAAGGAACGGGAGAAAGAAGTGTGCCAGAAGGAGAGTGGGTGACAGTGAAAGTGCTTGGTGTGGTGAAAGGCAGATGTAAGAGTCCTTCATCACCTAATAACTCTGGGTTACTGTAGATGGACACTGAACCTTTGAACTTTAATCCATTCCTTCTTCTTGCTTCTTAGATCCCACCAGACATCATCAGAGGTGAGCTCTACCAAGAACTGCACACATTTGCCAGCTAATCCACCACCATCTTAAAAAAGCCCGCTTAAAACTAACTGGATAGAGAGGGTAGATTGAGCCACAGCTTTTCAGGGTGTTTGTGATGCCAATCTGCCTCCGGATATGGGGAGCAGAGAAAGAAAATCCCGTGACTGCACTTTGCAAGCTATGCCTGTGTTCATGCTTTGCACTGCTGCAAGGCATCTGGGTGGGGATCTGTGCCACCTGCTCTGCTCGAGAAGAATGATTGCAACACACCTTGTGGCAGCCATTCATTTGTTTTCTGGTAAGAAAGTAGTCCATGGCAAAAACAGCTGATTTGCAGTACAAAATATTTCATAGTCTGATTCACTGATTCAATAGGCTCCCAAATAAAATGAGTCTTTCTTTGCTGGGGAGAGGGGTGTCTTCACTTGGCAAGCTTTTGATTTCTCTACATATAGCTGTGGATGAAGCTGAGGAATTATTTTTGCACTTGCTTGGGAGAAGAACTGCACGGAGTCTAATATAATCCCCTCACATGAGCTACTTTCCCAAGAGAAAAATAATAGTTGGATGCAAAATCCTGTGTACTGGGTTTAATAACTCAGGTCTCAAATGAGATCATACTGGTTTTGTACAAATGAACCAGCACCTGAATTTGACTCCAAGGGAGGAAGCAAACTGCAGAAAGTGCTGAAGTTAAGCACATGAACAGGTAAAGAAAATGGAGCTTAATGCACAAGTTTCTCCCTTGCTCCCACTTGTGGCTTCCCCTAGAAGCAGACAGTGGGAAATTACCTGAGGCTTGGGTGCCAAAGAAAGGTTCCAGGATGGTCCTTACAGATCCACCTACCAAAGATAGCTTTGTACCAACCCAGTAAATAATCTCTCCCACATTCTGGAGCACTGTAACCTCCCAGAAGGGTGGAGAAATTATCTGGGATGAGTCCAGGGATTGTAGAAAAAAACTGGGTAGAAGATTTTCACTCCTGGCACACTGGTTTCCCTTTCCTTTGCTTTCCACCCTGACTGTTTGATTTGATAGCTCAAGCCATTGTCTCTCCTTCTGGAAGAGTAACCAGTGTATTTCTATTTGCAGACTTCAGGATGCACATCTTCACCTGCATTCCCAATTAGTTCTTCTCTTGCAAAGGAAGGGAGACAATATAATGAATACATCTATTTTGTGGAACACAGTTTTAATTGAAATCTTTACTGCTGTTGCCACCATTGGATTAAGAAAGCAGATCTTCAATAGTGAAGAGATTAAGTTAGTTTGTATCTGCAGAATGCAAGTGAGAGGAGTAATTGGAAACTATAAAGAGAGAAAAAAAAGAGATCACAACTCCAGCATCACAAATGAGGACAAAGTTCCACGCTGCTAATGTCACATGCTATTACCATGCTGAAGTAGATGAATGAAATAAAAGCAGCCCTCCCTGTGAATGCTCCTGTCCTGCACTAAGGCTTGTATGTATACATTGTCCTCTGGTCTGGAAACAAGATCCATACTTGAAGAAAGCTCCTCTCCATATTGGAGAAATAAATTTGTGCTCAGACCTTCCAATGTTACTAACACAAAGCTAAAAACACCTACAAAATCCCTGTTATTCCCTCCCCCAGAGTAAAAACTCTATCCTAGAGTTATGGCTTGTGACTAGTGTATGTTCCTTCAGCTGAATAGACTTTGGGGGATTTACACCACATGAGAACCTGACCCTGTGAGCTTGCCCTTGGTTGCAGCAATCACTGCAGGGAGGTGGGCTGGATTCCACTATGCAAAGTGTTTTGTAACTGGATATGGTGCAATCATGCAAAGGCTATGCTGCCGCCTACAAAGCCAGGCTGTGCTGCCCTTCGTGAGCTGAAACCCAGGCTCAGAGGGGTCTGCCTTGCTCAGGCAGGACATGTCTTTTCTTCTTTTTTTCTTTGGTCTTCTTTTCTTCCCTTTAGCAGACAGAAGACTTGTTCATTTCCATTCCTGCTTGCTGAATTATTCATCAAAAATGTTCCACTGGTATCTTCTTTTCTGCCAGGCAGCTCATCATACAACAATTCCTCTTCGGTCTTGACTTGTAATCAGAGCAATTAGCAACCCATTAAAGGTCTCAGCACACCCATATCTGTGGGGGTACAGAGTGCAACTCAGGAGCTGGCCCACTTTGACTCCAAAAATCATGCAGAAGACCCACAGGCTGCAGTCTGTTGTGCAGAACAAACCTGCATCAAGAGATGGGGTCGGATGCTCAGAAAAGGAGTTTTCAGTACACACAGTGAGGTCACAGAAATCAGCACATTGATTTGGCCTGATCTCAGTGGTGAGAACACAAGGTCTGCCTGGGAGGTGGGATATACTTCTTGTGCCGGCATTCAGCCTGCTCCAAACAAGGTTGTTCAGCTCCCAGGTGAACCTTCCTCCCCTTTTTTCGCTGGAAGGAGCCAAAGGGAACACAAAGGGCTGTCATTAATTTCCTTTGATGCTCTGAAAATGTGAAAAAAATGGTAACCAGGTGGCAGTGGAAAGCAGGGTATTAGGGCTGGGTTGTGCATCCCTTCAGTGGGCTGAATGAGCCTGGTTTGGTGAAGTCCACAGTAGCTTGGCAGGCGTCTGATTGTTGCTACTGCTCAGGACCAACACACTCTGGAGCTTCAATACCACACTTCTGCCTCTAGGAAAGCACTTTACCATGGCTCAGATTCTTCACCTGGTCATCATCTTGCAGGGGAAGGAAGGATCCTGAGCCAAGATCTCTCCCTACCTGCTCTCTGCACCAATGATCGACTACCCAGCATGTAACAAGAAGTGGTGGACAACCTCGGTGTGAAAGGTCAACATAAACACCATCCTTATAAATGTTCCCTTTAGAAAACAGGTGCATGGGTTTCCTATTCTGTCTTCCAATCTGTGCCTGGGGCTTAATAGGTCAGGACCAGAGCAATTTATCACCTTTCCCCTCTGTCCTTTGCCTTCCTAACATATCAGAGATGCTCTTCTGCACTTCTGGGCTCTGCCTCTGCTAATGTCTCTGGAAAGATAATCTGTTGAGAAAGAATGAGAATTATTAAATCAATAAACACTGCTAACCTTTCAACCGTGTCCGTCCAAGGAGATCTTCTCACCACTGCAGCAATTGCTTTCTTTAACAGATTGAAAGCAAAGTGTTCTTATTGCGTATGTCAAACAAGACAGGAAAAAACATGCTCTTTCTCTTCCAGGAAAGTGGAAGTGTCCATGGGGGCTCCCAGCATATTTCTCATACCTCTGAGTCTGAAAGCCCTAAACCCTGTATGAAATTTTCCTGTGCATGCCCAGATGTTTTTACTGGGGGAGAAACAACCAAACTTACATACAGCCAGGTCAAAATACATGAATAATGCCTCAAATTATTTTAATGACTTTTGCCAGCGTTGGGATTCTTGAGCAGGAGACATCTGCATTTTCTTTTCCAAATAGTCTTCTGGAAGTCAAAATGCAGAACTGTAGCATGTGCTTGAGCCTGAGCCTGCCAGGAGGAGCAGTGAGCTGCTGGGGCATCTTTCAGCTCCTTAACAGTGAGGGGATGACTAAACATTTTGCTGTTCTCATGAAGGCCAAGGTCTCCGATAAGCACATGGCGACTCGGCTCGTTATGAATATCAGCAGGAATTGCACGTGCTTATCTCATTTTATGGTTTTAGCGAGTTTGTTTCTTTGGTCTGCACAAGAAGTATCTGTTCTCAAAGCCAAATCTGCAACGTGGCTCTGCAGTAATGACTGGAGAGAAAGATTTTGCTCATTCAGGAAATTTCTCCCTCCTCCAAGTATCAACAGGATTCCTCAGCTTCCTGAAAAACACATGAACGAACTGCTAATAGGTCTTGGCTCTTGTGTTAGAAAAACATGATATAAATTGTGTTTGGGGATCATCCCTGTTTACATGCCTGCAGGAACTGAAATTGCTTTCCAGAAACTATTTCCAGATAATACTAGTGTACATTCTCCCGATTTAAAAATAGCCAACTCACTGCTTAAATCACAGAGTAAAAAATCTTTCTATTTGTAAAAGAGATCTCAGAAACTTTTCTTTTAAGTTGTCATGAGATCCTCCTAAAGCCTCTTGTATTTATGTTTTTAATAGTTGAAGTATGACTCTGAACCTCCTTTATCTTGTAGCGGGAATGGGCCAGGTTCCTGTGTTTTTTGTGTGTGTGCTGTGTCAGTGAGCTTCCCAAAGACTGCAGGAGAGGGATTTTCAGGAACTATATTGTCAAAGATAATCCTTTAGGGGGAAGGTACACTGAAATCCACTGCTGCTTTACATGACATAAGTTGTAACACAAATGTTTAGGTTTTTTTTTTTGCCTTTGCACATTCTGAGGAGAAAGAAAAAAAAAAATCTGTGTGGTTTTTGTTTTTTGGCTTTTTTTCAAGAATTGGTACCACGGCAGTAACATACACAGTGAACAACAGGGCAACACAAAACAGCATTTCCAGGGTGTGGAGTCTTTTCCCAGCATCTGTGGCTATGAGCTGCAATCCCCTACACTGACTCATTTTCCTCAGCTTGACCTGGCTGCAGGAACACCTTGATGTGACTTAGCATCACAACTCCTCAAGGCATCTCAACACAGAAAGGATACACTGGGCCTGAGTCACTTCCTGCACACAACACAGCATCTGAGATCCAGAGGCCAGGCCAAAGAAGAAGTGATTTGTTAAATTAATGAAATAGCCAGTAAAACAGAATGGAGGTCCAGCAGTACTGTAAGCAAGCCAGATGTCTCTCAGGCTTGTTGGAGCAAGCTGCATTGTGCCCACACTCAGCTTTGGTGGGACTTGCCCAAGTCCAAGGACAGCTTTAATGAAGTGTCTTCCCCTTTATGCAAGCACATTTAGCACAATTGCATGATCCCACTGCCACCATTGAGGGTCTTCCAAGCAAGGAGCAATGCCCATATGCTCTCTCTTCTCTTCCTGAGTCACCTGTAGGAGGAACTGCCCACAGCCAGCGTCCACCTCAGTCCCACCTCAGTCCCACCTGGGACTGCAGGCAGAAACGGAGTACCCAGGACAGCATCCTCTGCTGGCCTCACCTCCCTCTGCCAGGGTGCTGCCAGATTATACAGCATTTTGGTGGTGATGGACGTCTGTGTCACAGCAGTGCCTGTCACAGACACATCAAGGTGGGCTTCTCTGATGAACCAGGCAGGTTTGCCACCGTACGAGTTGTCATTCAGTCGGCCTGGCAGTGTCTCACGGGGGCAAGGGGAGGTGTGGGCTAGCACAGATCACACTGAAACCTTTCCAGACCTGCCGCAAGCAGCAGCACCTCCAGAGACTCCCCTTCAAACAGGAGATCCACGAGAGCTACGTGCCAAGCTGCAATAAGAAACGGAGGCTGCGAGTTGTGTAATATTTACATTTAATACAATCCACTGACATCTGACATTTTTCTGGTAAATTTTATGTGGGCCATAAACACTTCTGGATCACTGAGTAAATTTTAACTCCTCTGAAGGTCTTTTGTGCTGGTGGTATCTGGAATGAAATATTTCTCTGCCTTTTCCCCCCAAACCTCACCCATCCTCATCTCTTCGAGCACTGAGATCTGCCACGAGACTTCTTATGCATCCTCAGTGCACCAATGCTCGGAAGTATCTCCCCTTTTTGTATTTTTGGTGTGATATTCCCTGCTATTGGTTTCCCTCCACAGTGCAAACAGCAGGCACATGGCAAACCCAGCTTTCCTGCACCTCAGCAGCATCGTCCCTCAGTGGGGTTTGCATAAGCCATCTCCTTGGTTCTAGCAGTGCTACACTTTCACTTGGTGATGTGTACACAGCTGCCCTGCAAAGTAAAGGTGTCACACGAAGACACCCTTTCAAAAGCAGTAAAAATTCAAAAACAGGGAAAGAAAATTAATAGTTGAGCAGCCAGTCCGCCACTGGTAATGAAACACAAAGTGGAGAGACAAGGAAAACCTGAGTCAAATGCAATGGCTCCAGGCTCTGTCTCCAATCCCTTCCCCTCAGACCTTGGAAGGAGGCCAGTAGAGCATCCCGGTATCTGAAACAGTATCCGACTCCAAAGTTCAGATCGATGTGCGCTCTGCAGCCTATTAACTTTTTGTTAATCCTCCCCACACTGTTTTACATCTTGCCTTCCATCACGGATGAGGAGGGACCGTGGCAGTGCCGGGCTGACTAATGGCGAGTGGCCCCTCAAAACCGGGGGATGTTCAAGTTACAGGCAGGTGCGGGGCTTAATGGGCTCTGGCGATGCTGCCAAGATGTAATTGCTGTAAATCAGCCTGAGCCTTGTGGAGACAGTTCCCTGTGTTTTGAAGTCCATTTGCCCTTATTGCTTGTTCAGCTCCTTAATGCATTAATGATAAGATAGCACGGGGAATACGCAGTACAGCCTCCTCTCCACCCACAAAAATCCTGGAGTAATGAATCGATATTGTGCCTATCTGCTCTGACCACGGAGGAGAGGAACCTAGACAATGCTGGATGCACAGAGGATCTCTTTTTCCAAAGGTTTCTTTGTAATCCCAGGGGAGGGTTAAGCATCTTTAAGGATTGTGGGGGCTGGTTTGAAGAAATGTCCCCGAGTTTTCCTCAAGACTGCAGCACTTCTTCCCTTGCTACCTGTCTGCATGGTTATATTTTTATTTGTGCCCATCAATGCTGTTCAAATGCTTTTTCGATTGAAATCTGCTGCATTAACAAAAAAAACCCAAGGAGAGTACCACATAAGGACTGGAATGTTTTTTTCTTATGTCTGGCAAGCTCAGTAAATCAGGTGTTAAGTGGTACTTCATGACAAATAACTTGCCTCTAAGTGGGCCAAACACTTAACCTTCAAGTAGGTGACAGTGTTGGGTCTCTGAGCTGATCCCAGACATGCGGAGGACAGCTTAGAGAGCTGTCCTGATGCTCAGCGCTGGGACACCCGGGGGTCATGGCATTGCTCATCAGCACAGGGTAGCTGTGTGGGCACCAGGGAGGCAGAGAAGACGTGAGCCAGCCAGTGAAGCCAGGGCAGCCAAGGCTACCTCCTCAGTCCCAGGACTGATCAGCTCCTGGGAAGTTATTGGGCTTGCCCACAAATGAAAGAGGCCCAGCACTGTGCACAAGCACAAGCAGCTCCCTTTGAGCTGGCTGTCTTGGCAGAGTTTTCTCTCCTCCACCCCCCTGATTAGTGCATTATAACTGCTTGACAAATTGCTGGTGCTCTATTGACACGTTTATGCTGCTGCTTTTTTCCCAGCCAGTCAAGAGGATGCTGGCTGCTGGAAACAGAAGCTCTTGGGCATTGCAAATGCCAAGTGATGCAAGCATCACCCTGTAAGAATGAAAAATGTTGACACCCATGCAGAGACTATCATCTTTTTGATGCTGACATTGTTTTCATTCTGCCCCATCTCCTCCTTTTCATATAAAAATTTAGAAGCAGGAAAACCAGGCAGAAAGGGCAAAGAGGTAAAAATCTCTGTCTAGCTGTTTTTCATTGCTCAGCACAGATAAAAGCAATGAAGAGTTTCTTCCCACAGAACACACTTACAGCAGTGAGCTGTCTTTGCCTTGTGACCAGCTCAAAGTAGGGGCTGACCTGACCTGTACCAGAAAGTGCAGCCCCAGCAGGAGAGCTGGGATGGATCTCAGTGTGAGCACGGTCTAACTTGTCAGAGTAACTCCTCCCCCAGCTCCTGCCCCCAGCTAGTGGGACGTGTGGTGAGCTTGGGAACTGGCTGTTCCTCTGGTATCAGCCTTGAAGCTGTCTCTGTGCCATCTCAACTTGCCTGGGAGAAGGATGACCAGCTGAGCTCTGCTTGGCTGCCATCAAAGAAGCAATATGAATAAATAATAATAATGGGGTAAAGTCTAGACCCCTGTATTTGTTCTTTGGGGCAAAAGGCAGTATTGATATCCTTGTTCTGCTTTTATTTTGAAATATTTGTAATCCATTGCCTCTTGGAAAACTTTATGCCCTGGATCAATTTGTATTCTGAGTATTACAATGTACCTAAAATGACTCTGCAATCTGGTGTCACAGGCAATAAAACTTACTTATTCACTCTGCTATCCATTACTGAATTGCATGCATTAACTCCTCAGAGTACTGTGGACCAGCTAATTGGGTGGTGCAATCCTTCCACAGAGGTCCATGCCTTTGGAAGTGAAGGTCAGGAGTTTTGTTCCTGCTGCTGCCTATGTGTAACTGGCTGTCACCCAGGGCTGGCTCCACCGGCGCGTGCCAACAGACCTCTACCTCTGCTGCTGCAGCCAGCAGAACTACGTGGAAGTCAAGAGATGCTATACAATTAGCAAGTGACAAGCCTTCTGGCAGGGTGCAAAGCAGAGGAGTCGTCTCATCACGGTGTGGCATCGGCTCCCCTCGAGGCATGACTCAGCTCAGGGGATCTGCTGCGCCAGAACATGGGGCTCAACAGGGCTTGGGCCACCAAAGATGCTGAGTGCAGAGGACCAAAGGGTTGCAGACAGGTGCTATACAAGGGGTACAAATATCCCAGCTTTGTTACAAACAAACAAACAAACAAACAAACAAACAGCACAGAGAGATGGAAAAGGGCTGTAACTTACCCAGTGAACACACTGCAGATGCAGATTTTTGCCTTTTAGTACATTTTTGAGTGCTTTTCTAGCCTAGTGCTAAATAACCCAAGATTTTACTGGTCCCCTTAGGAGAGGATTCCGTAGATCATGAAATGCCTCCGCAAGGAACCATTTCTCATGCCTACACCTGAATTTTCATTTGTGCAGTTTCACCCATTTCTCCTCATTATATAGTTCCCAGCCTTGCGTGGCCCTGGGGAATCTTCTCATTCCTAGGTGCCCAATCCTTCAAGTCCTTGGAGTCGGCAATTATGTTCCCCTGAGATGTCATTTATCTGAGTGATGTGCGTTTAGTTACTTTAATCTTTCCCCATAAATCAGCTTGTTCAACGTTCTCTCTGTTTCTCATTTATGAGTTTTTCTCATAAAAAAAAAAAAGTTTTTCCCTCTCTGCCATCTTTCTAGTATTACTGAGGCATCTGTAAGATAATTTAGCATCATATTTTCAGCCTTGTGGGGGCGGACCATCATTTTCTTGAACAATTGGATGACATTTACTATAGGATAGGTATTTTCTAGGCTATAGAACTCACCAGTACCATACTTCTTATATCACTTATCACAGCTGGGTTTCTCTTTGCAGTACAGATTTCCCATTTATTACCCACCACCCTGACTTCACACCTTAAATTGGACAACAAGTTCTGGAATAGGTCCTACTTGTGGTTTTTTCGCATTACACCAGTCTGTATGGTAGAGAACTATATGAGCAGAAGATCATTAGACATCTTCTCGTCTTGGTTTTATTATGCCTTTCTTTGAGGCATCTGAAGTCAGGCTTGCCTAGAATCCCATCTCCAAGAAGGCTGAAAAATTTGGCAGTTCCCGTGATCTTAACTGCGATGACTCTTTTCACAGATAAATACACAATTCTATTATTTTTTTTTCCAAGTGCAGAACTGAGACTGCAAAAAGGTCCACAGGTCACCATTCTCCTCAATTACAGGCAGCTGCTTGAAATAGATGCTTAGTCTGGAAGAGTCTAGCAAGCTTCTAATATATATTCACACAGGACAAGGCTCACTCCATCACTGTTGGAAGCACAGGACTTGTAGCACAGAAGACCAAAAGCTACACAAATAGCAATATGCTTCAAGTAAAGAGCAATGAAGGACACTACCAATGTCCTAAATCCCCACACCATCAAGAAATTTGTCAGCTGAAAATGTCGAAATGAAAGATGGATCTCCATCCTTACAGTTATTTCTAACTGTTCTTCATTGTGTTTTGCCCAGATGACTTCAGTTACTTCATAAATCACTGCAGCTCCACAGAAGACAAGCAAGGCACCAAGACATGCCCTTGTTCTGAGATGAGTGATACTGAGTTGTCTCTTGGCACAGAGGAAGAAGAAAAGGCTTTTTTGATCCTCTGATCAAGGTGGGAAGTCTAAAACCATGTATTCATACCTCTTCAAAGGCATAAGTGGCCTATACTTACTCTGGGCATTTGTAACCCCAGTTTTTGTTGCCCTTATCTAGCAAAGCACATAAACACCTTATGCATGAGCACAGAGAAACAGAAGCAGGTTGATAAACATTGATAGCTCAGGGTCTGCTTCTCAAAATGTGGTTGTAATTTTTTTCCTTCACTTGCTACACTGTAATGTACTTTATGTCAATGTACATATTTCTTCTGATCTGAAATTCGATACAGAACATCACCATTTATGCAGCAATAATGTCAGTTTTTAGGCCAAGTGCTTTATATTTTACACGGACCAAATAGCTGCAAACAAGTATGATAGAAAACGTAGATTAAAATACAAAATTCTAGGGGCACTGACAAAAATGGAGCCCTTTCTGTGGAAATGTGGAATCATGGTTTATATATATTCATTGTATCATTGTTCAGGTTTCAAGAAGCCCAGAGGACATGGAATAACAACTTGTGTCCCTTCTTACAGAAACGACCGATTTCTTTCCGCAGGAACGCAATCAGTAGAACAATGAAAATAATTCATCAGATTAAAGTACTAATAAATCCTGTCCTGACAATTGGATGTTATCGTGCTCAATTTCAGCTTAATTATTTTTGTATTTAATTACAAAATGGTTAATTACTTCATTTTAATTATGTATCTCTTTTAATTAGATTGAGGCTTAAAAACACGATAAGGCTGCTGCCACCCCACAGCCCTTCCATTCTTTGTTTTATCTCACACTGTACCAGTTCCTTCCCCTTGCTTTGCTGTTATTTTCCTGTGTCAGGTTTCTCCCAAATCCCATGCATTGTATTTACCTTCACTCCAGCAAAGCCTGGCATACAAACATTGTGGGAAGGACATAAGTGTCTGCTGGGCACAGGGGCTTTGCTTTCTTCACACATTTTCTTCTGTTGTGCAAGAAGTTCAGGAATGTCTTCTTTTTATAGGTGTTTGTTTTGGTGGTAGGCTGAGAGAAGTGTGGTTCCCCTTTCCCTGTTCCCCTATCAGACTGTCCCAGACTGCCCATCCCATGAGGCTGAAGACCCCAAAGGGAAGCACTGTCCTGACCTCCTCTTCCGGCCACAGCCGGTGCCATCTCCATCTGCCCTGCTCCCAGCTTTTGCATTCCCAACACTACTGGTCAGACTTAAGTCAACAGCTTTCTTTGCATCACTGAAACAGTAGGCCTTTGAAAGAAATGGGAATGTTTAGTATAACACAAGAACTTGACCCGCCCATGCAATCCAATCTGCCATTCCCGCAGTTCTGGTGCGTACCCTGCAAGCGGAGGCGATTCGATACAATGCAATGGTTTTTTTATCTCAGCCCATCTGGGTAATTCTAATATCAGAATTGCTGAAATATTTATGCTATGCTTTTGAAGAAAAGCAGATTACACTTAAGAACTGGTCTGGCTGAGGTTTTTTCTGGCTATTTAATGTCCTGGCTTTTCTTTGACTTCCTGCTGTGGGAAAGGATAAGTTTCAGGGAGATTGCAATCTCCCTGGAAAGTCTCTGATGGTGAAGTGTGTAGGTGGGTTTGTGGCCATGGGAGAGCAGCAGTGGCATGTACCCTGTTCCCACCTCTTTCCTACAGCTTCTCCTGTTCTCCACTCCAAGACCAAGCTAAGCAGAGGCTGGCCTGGCCTGGCATCTGTGTCCTCAGATCTAAAGCACAGATAAGGCTGGAGTACTATTTAAGTAAAACTGTGCCAGGCAGTTCACTTCTGTCGTGTGTTGGTACTGTCATGACAGCTGTACACAGTAGTGGTACCTAAGAAGCAGCCTGATGGATTGGAAATAAATATATTTTATATATTATATGTGTATAATGTGTGTATCACAATCTTCTTCAAAGGGTAGTGGATGATTATAAAAGCATTCATGGTAGAGAGAGCCCACCTTTCGCTCAGGACATTCCCCCTCTTCTCTAAAGCTGATAAATAGTTTTCAGGTTTTAAGCAGCAACCCCTGCAATGTCACCAGTTCAGAGAAGACCCTGGGCTGGGAAAGAGGAGAAAGGAAATTGTGGCAATGATGCTGGCACCACTGGCAGCAGCTCTGCTCCCAGGCTCTGGCAGAACATCCTTGGGCTCCCTGCATGGACAAGTGAACAACAGTGAGCACAAAAACCAGGCTCTAGCTAAAGTTGTACTTTTCTCTGCCAACTATCCATCATCATGCCAGACTAAGCAGAGGGTCTGACTTGCCCCTGCTGATGCTGTTTTGGGTCAGCCCATCCTGTAAGGAAAGGAAGGAGACAAAATTCTCAACTCCTTACAGACCAGGGCATTAAAAATCAATATTCAATGGAACTTCCCTAGTGGCTTAATCATCCTGTCTTGTGATGTAAACCTTATTGCAACACCCAGCCCAGCACAGAGTCAGGGGCTGCAAAGTTGGTTTTGGGGAGTTCAGAGTTACCCAGAGCAGCTCCTTCCTGCACAGCCTGAAACCGCCCCTGCTCAGTCACACCATGGCTGCAGCTGGGCTGGCATCACAAACAGCTGTAATCCAATTAATAGATGTGACTTGGGGGAGAAAGGGAGAGAACAGGGGAATGTGGTGGTGTCATGAGAGAGTTTGAGTGAAATACTTTTTAGCCACCCTTTCAAAGAGCTCCTATCAAGCACTTTATTTTTAATGCTTCAATTTACTTTCCTCTTCTTGATTGTAATACCCTTCTTGAACTTTGCAAATAAAATGTGCTTTCCCTTTTGATTTTTGTCATCATCTCCCTGGCAAATTATCAGACTTTTAATTCTAAGCCTCCATTTCACTCCCCCCTCCACCTAGACTACCAGCAGGGCGAGAAGTTAATAAAGAATTTCTCCTGGATTCCCTGCTCTCCAGTGAATCAGCACTCTGCTCCCAGCCCTGGGCGAGGTGTATTAGATCAGTTGTACTGCCTCTTCTCTTCAGGAGAAGAGGAATGAGATGTTAACCAGGGTCTGGAACCAGATAAGTCTATTACAACCTGGATTGTACTAACTTCTCCTCTGTCAAAAGTCTTCAGTTGAAGCAAGGTTATAACCCTGTGTCGGCAAATGCAAAATGTTCCTTTTCTGCCAGTATCTCAAATCTGGAAGGAGAAGAGCTTCCTCTGGAAGAAAAATGGCAGTGCTGGAAATTAATACACAGTCCTTAATGACAACCTACGAGGAGTAAGTGCCTAGATGCTATCTATATAGAAACCACAAGTTAATCAGAGCCAATGGTGTTACTTTCAGGTCGCTAAAAAGAATTGCAAGATGATCCAGAACAGACTGGCCAGCAGAGAAACAGGCAAACTGAGCAGCTGGTTGTGGTACAGAGAGAAGAATGGCTCTTCCTCAGGTCTCAGCCACTGTGCCTGCCCTGGGCAGACTCAGCCATCAGTGAGGATCCCTGCTCAGGCAGCCCCTTAAAGCCACTTCTGAGCTTACCACAAGTGCTAACGAGAGTAAAACAGCCACAGGGTAGTGGCTGCTGGGAAGGCCAGGTCAGAGGCTTAATTTGCTCAGTGGTGGTGAAATTCAGACATGATGATGGGGATGGTGCAGACACCTGGTACCCCGCATTTTCTGGGGTCAGCAAGAAATAGAAAATGAATGAAGCCACCACAGAACACATCAGCCAGACAACTCCATGGGGCAGCAAAGGCAGCTAAGGCAGCTAAGTTGATCCTACAGATAGGTTCTTCAGGGGAAATGAAACCTTTTTTCTCAGGAACATGAAGACATCTGTGAGAGCAGTTAATTGAACCAGTGTCACAGAAAATGATGTGGGTAATGACAGATAGTGTCAGCTCAGGCTGCTGTTTCAGTTACTGGTAAAAAATGAGAAAAGGGCAGAAATAGAAACAAATGGAAGATAAATTTCTAACAAAGGTCAGGGAGAAGATATTTTTATCTCCCCACCTTTCCCCATTCAGAGAATAAGCAGCCTTATTAATAAGCCACCAGAAGGACCATGTCCATGTACACATCATTGGTCTGCTTCTATGCTGAGGTCCTGGAGGTGTGTTAAACAGCCACCATTGCTTTCCTCTTCCTCTCATACCTAACTGGGGAGCAAGCAGATACCAAGCACAGGCTGCCTTGGCAGCACCCAAGGATCCCTCAGAGAAGCAGCACCCTTGGTATGCCTGCACAACACTCACATCTAGCAAAGAAAATGAGGTGACATTTGATCTCTGCTGCAACTATTGGCTAACTTCCCCTGATTTCTGAAGGACCAGGATTCTGCTCTGGGAAAGCTGCATTCCTTGGCTGGCACTCCTTGCATATGTGTTTCTTTGACAGCCGTCTCCACGCCTTGAGAAGGGATGCTGAAGTCCGGGTGCTATTTCACTCTACCTCCACATGAAACACTAAAGAAACAGAATACCAAAATCTGATGTTGTGAAAGATAGCACAGAAGTACAAACTCCCGAGGGCTCTGTCTCACTCTCTGGGCTAGTCCTGGCAGCCAGCTCCAAGGAGGTGCAGCCTGGTTAGGAGCAGGACACTCACAGAATGTTCCTGAGCTGCCTGGGACCAGAAACAGGGACCTGCACAGGAACAAGGGAAAAGGCAGCTCTGCCCTGGGCTGGCTTTGCTGTGCAAGGCAGAGGCAAAGCCAGACATGCACGATGGATCCTGGGCCACAGCACAGCCTGCCCATGGGATGCTGCCCAGCAGCTACCACTGAGAGACAACAAGAGGGTGTCGAGAGCATCTGAGTGAAGGACCTCAGAGCTCTCGGTGGCACTGAGGGTAAGCCTCTTTCTGGCTCATTCTGTGATAATGCAGCTTGTGTTTTGGATGCTTGCTCGCACTTAAGCCTTTTAATCACTTGTTCATTAAGAAAAGGTTTTCAGGACACCTTGCTGAGAGGCAGCATCTCATATACCTCTGAGGAGAAAAAAAGCCCCACTTAGTCAAACACTCAAACCACTCAGATCCTAATGATAGAATAGTAATGAGATTGAAGTGTATTATCGACTTAATGATAAACTAAGAGATTTGGCACCCATAACATGGGTTGACTCTTTAAGCCCCTTGGCTGGTTCCTGAAGGATATGTAAGATGCAACTGGTAGGAGCTGGAAATAGGTTCTTTTTCTGTTGGGAACTAGGCCAACAAAATTGCATTTTAAAAATGGTTTTGTGATACATTGGGGGAGTGGTCCAAGATGGTGAAAAAAACACTAGACCTTCACGTCATGAGATTTATGACTGAAACAGAAATTGCATTTATGGAGGAAAAAATCCTGATGGGGTGTATATTATTTCCTATTTACCTCTGTGCACATCAGTCTTGGTGTGTAAATTGACATTCCTTAACTCTTGCTAGAAGAACCGATAGTTTTGGGTCAAAAGGGAGGTAAAGTGAATGACTGAGCCAAATTTATCCACAGTTATCCAGGATTCATTCTGAGAGCTCAGCCCTTCCTTGAGAAGCCTCCTTTTGCCATTGCTAAAGGCCACTGCAGGTGAACCTGGAGAAAGCTCTTATATAAGAGTCAGACCACCGTTGTAGCTGGAATAGATGCCTTTTTCTCTTTTTATGCAAAGGCATCAGAATTTGAATGTATCAGTCTTTTCCTGTTCTGTTCTTGGATCCTCATTGCTGAGCAGCCAGGATATGAGATTGTCAGTCCTGCACTTACTGCAGACTTTTCTCTGGCTGTGGTGAAATGGGAGAGATGCCCATGACACCATACCCACATGAATATTGCATTTGCTAGGAACTGATGCAGCTTTACATACTTATATACACATGCATATTGATTGGTCACATATAAAGCACAATCTAATGCAATGCCCACCTAAGCAATTTGCAACTGTTTTAAAGGATCCTTTTCTGACAGAGTGATTAATTTCTAACCCACATAGACACAGGCCATTTAGTGTCTTTTCCCTTTAAGAGTGCTCCTCAGCTTGGCCAGAAGGAAAACCGGCTCTGCTGAAGGCCCAGGGAGCCCAGAAACAGCCAGGAGTAAACCTGGGCTTTAAAATCTCCATCTCCTCAAATAGAATGCTAATTTTTGAGGTAGCCCATCTCAATTACTTGGAAGTCTGACCCAGCCATTTCTGGGCCATGCATAACATGCCATGGATGGATAACATGCCATGAAATAACATGCTGGGGAAGCCATACGAGCCACATGGGCAGTGGCTGAGGTCTCTTGCTTTGTTCAGCCTGTGGAAATGGCCCAAAGCTGCCTCAGGGGAAGTTTAGATTGGATACTAGGAAAAGGTTTTTCACCCAGAGAGTGGCTGGGCACTGGAACAGGCTCCCCAGGGAAGTGGTCACAGCACCAAACCTGACAGAGTTCAAAAAGCGTTTGGACAACACTGTCAGACACATGGTGTGATTCTGAGGGCATCCTTTGCAGGGCAGGAAGTTTGAAAAGATGATCTCTGAGGGTTCCCTCCTGCTCAGGATGTTCTGTGATTCTACAAAATCAAACTTGCATGAGTGCATAGGTGTCTGTTTAGGATGGTGGGCGATAGTCAGGAGGGGTAGGTTCAATTGGAATTGAAAGACTCCCAGTATGAGTCTAAAATTCTTACCATAACTCTAAAATGCTCAGATAACTGCATTTTTTCCAGAGAGGGTGTTTCATTTTTGCTTAGACTTGGTGGTTTCAGAGTCAAAACAGACATTATGGAACTTTTTTCACTAGAGGGGGAAAAAAGCACATTTCAATCAAACCCTACAGAAACAGGTGCCTTTGGAGCATCTAATTTTAAAGCTGAGGCTTCAACTCATCCCCAGATTTCAGTCCTAAAAGACCAGATGTGTAAATATGCCCTGTTAGCTTGCACACCTCATTGTAGAGCATCAGGAGTGGCTCTCTGCAGCCTGGGATGGGTCTGACCACGCGGAGAAATGCTGCTGCTTGTGGCAAAGCTCCTGTGGGAGGCCCAGGGAGCTGGAGCATGGCTGGCATCCTGGCCAGGAGATGCCCTGCATGGTGCCTGTGTCACTGGGCATTGTCGAAGGCAGGGGCCAGGCCCATCAGCAGCTGTCACCAATTCTTGTCTCCTGAGACATCTTCCCAGAAACGTCACTGATGCCTCACAGCATCCTGCCATCTCTCCTCTGGCATCTACAGGTAGCAAACCCCTGTCCAGTAGCAGAGGGCTGATGTGTGTCCACCTGCTCTCCAGGTATCACTGGAGGCATTGCTCCAGGCAGCAGACACCTCCTTCTTTGGGTGTGCTGTTTCCCACCAGCTCCCAGCACTCCCTTCCCTTCTCCGAGCTCAGGCAGATGCAGTGCTAGTACAGCACAGTTCTGGGGCACCTCATTGCTTGTTTTGAAGGCCTGGAACTAAGTTTGTCAGATAAACACAACATTATTGTCATTAGTAAGGAATACAGTAGACAATAATTTCATTCTTTGAAAACGAAATTTTTAAAATCTCAAAAAACTAGCTTTTACTAAGGTGATTTTTTTTCCCCTCTCAGTATCTTACATACAGAACTCTCAAAATCAAATCTAGCTGTTATGTAAATAATTTTAATAGAAGGGTTAAAAATGCTTCACACCATCATGCTCTATAGGCTAGGGTGCATTTCTCTCACACACCAATGTTCAGCTTTTTCATGCTCTCTGAGGTTCAGAGGTTAGTAGCAGACATAGGGAATTGACTTATATTTTAAAGAAAAATGTAAGTCAGTAAGAAGGGTAGGGGTTTTATCAGTTTGTCTCCTACTTGCTCTGCTGTAATTACTGTTATTAAAGATTTTTTAACTGCATGTTGTAGGATTCTTCTTTCTTGTCTAGTGCAGGTCTGGCACCCTGAAGGGCCTGAGACACCCATGGCCGTTCCTCCTGCAGTGCTCTGAACCAGGTACCTGAACTGACACCATGCTCTTGCTGGTAACCTGAGGCACACTTTCTGTTCAAAAATTTGTATTAGAGCTGCCAGATGTTATTATTCAGCCCCTTTGGTGGCATCAGGGTGTGTGCATGGGAAAGAGAGGACAGGGCAGACTGCAGGAGCATGGGGAGCTGCTCAGGTCACCCACTGGAACAGTCTCCAGCCTTCAAGTCCCCCTGGTCCAAGACCTCCTTCCAAAATCACAGGACATGGAAAACCCACAGTTCAAGTCTGCTTTATGGCTGATGTGCTGCTGCTCTCTTTTTCTACAAATAAATTAGTGGAGCAATAATTCATGAGAAAATAGCATAATGAAATCTGGAGCGAAATCCCAGTTTAACTGAAGCCAGAGGGGTTTTTGCTTCCTGTGTAGCAGGAGTCCACATGTCAGCAGTGAGACAAAATAGAAGATGAGGAAGCAGTTAATTATTCTTGTGTTTTTCACTGTGATCACTGGCCCAGGGACTCCCCTCCCATCTTTCCTCTTGCAGCCACTTTCCTCCCTTGCTGCTGGGGGCCTGTTGTGCTTACAGACACGCAGACAAACCCCTAAGAGGGGACCCTGCTGCTGGATGCTGCCACCCCGCAAGGAATTTGTGAAGCAGATTGCTCAAGCACCAGAGGAATTTTTACCTTCAGAGGCTGCTTTTTCATTTCTGGTCATCTGACATGAGGTAACAGGAGAACAAGGGAAGGAAGAGCTGTAAGGTAGATGTGCCTGGCACTAGGCACCACTCTGTGCTCCGAGTGTTGGTGTAGCAGGAGATACCCACAGAAAATTCATTCCTCCATCTGTTCCTCTGTAGATCACTTCAAAAATTAACTTGCTCCATTACAAAGAAAATGTGATTGTTACCGTTAAGTGGCTGCAGTGCTAGAGATAGTTTGTCCTACCCCCCTCAAATTATATCCAAAAATGCACAATTAATAATGCATTAACTTAGAAATGAGTGAGAGTAAGTTAAGGTTTTATTATAAATACATTATATTTTCTGTAATAAACAGATTTTTTTTTCCTGGCCTATAATGTTGCAGAAGAGATAATTCCTCCCTACAGCATGTTTCACACTTACCCAGTTTCAGACAGATTAGCACAAATGACATTTCTTGCTCAACTCATCTGATTTTAGAAAGCACTCCTCCATCAAGTTACACTACGTTCAGAAAATTATTCTATAAATATATTCTTAAACTAATTGTATGAATGGAGCAAAAATACAGCCACATCAGCCTGACACCCTTTCTGGGTCCAGCAGAAGATGAAGAGCACAGGGAGCTGCCAGGGTCCTTCCACCAGTGGAAGGAGCAGACATCTGACAAGGTCAGTATTTATGCACAGTTCACAAATAAGAGTATAACCATTAAAATCAAGGTAATGCAAATAAAAATAGGTTTTAATGTTTCAAAAAGCTCAAAGGAGACTTATAAATCCATGAATTTTTCATCAAGACTGAATCCATTGGAGCTCAGATCCTTCTTTCTAATAAATTCAGTTGTCAGATGCAGAGTCTTTTACTGCAAATGCTGACAGTGCTCTATCAGTACCCAGGTTAGGGTCTGCTACAGCAGGATTTTCTTTCTTTGTATTTAAATTGATCATGTAATAAAACCTGCTGCTTGAGCAGCAGGTCTTGCATCAATTAAACCACTTAGCTTTATCCTCTTTTTATTCCACAGCAAAGAAAAATAAAATGGCTACAGGTAGCATTTTGTTGTCTTCAGAGCTAATCTGGGATCAGTTCTCTTATGAGAAAAACACTGCCTGAAATGAGATGTGAGTTCTGCCTTGTTACACTCCAGAGCACAGAGCAGCATAGTTGCACTCCAGAGAGCCATTTTCCAAAACAGTTTCCTTGCAAGTATTACACTGATATCTTGGGCAAAGCAAAATGTAGTGCAGTTATCAGTAAATTTGACCTTGGAACACTGAGTTCTGTCTCGGTTTCACAGGATGTTTTCACCACCTTCGGATAAATCCTACATGAAGTTTGCCAGTAATGCTTGTTCTGGCTGATGTTGTGTTAAATCCTTCTCTAAAAGCTTCTTTGAAGATGTCACTGCACTTCTGGGTTTCTAACTCCTCTGATAGCATAGCTGAGATATTGGTGGAGAAGCCACAAAGATGTTAGGCCTGTTAGTATCAATCCTTGCCCTTCATTAGGTTTCCAACCTAACTTTCCACAAGTTAAAAGAGGTCATAAAATCATAGAATGATTTGGGTTGGAAAGGAGCTTAAAGACCATCTACTTCCAGCTCCCTTGCCACGGTCAGGGACATCTCCCAGCGGACCAGGTTGCTCAGAGCCCCATCCAACATGGCCTTGAACACTTCCAGGGATGGGGCATCCACAGCTTTTCTGAGCAAGCTTGTAGAGAAAAATTTCTTCCTAATAATCTAACTCCACCCTGTCTCAGTTTGAAGTTATTCCCCCTTGTGCTATTGCTACATGCCCTTGTAAGAAATTCCTCTACAGCTCTCCTGTAGCCCCTTTAGGTACTGGAAGATGCTCTAAAGTGTCCCTGGAGCCTTCTCTTCTCCAGGCTGAACAACAGCAGCTCTCTACCTTTGTAGAAGAGGAGTTTCAGCTCTGATCAGCAGCCAGAGCAGCATTTCATTCTCCAAGCTGTAAACAGCCAGCAGTTTGTGACCATTCCTTTTCTATTCCATGACTGTACCTCCGTGCCTGAGCATGGATTGCTATTCTTCACTTGCTGGTTCACCTTAAATCCAGTTAGCTGGTTAGGATGGTGCAGACCTGGTGGTAGTGTCCTTTGCTTCAAGCAGTGTCTGTACCACAGAAGGGTGCAGTGGCTTCCTGGTGGCTTCTGGGTGGCTTCTATGGTGAGAAACTTAACTTCAGGATCACCTCACCACTGATTCAGCTTGGGCAGCACCTGGAAGTTCAGGCAGGGAAAATATTTGGGACTGAATCCTCATCCCACCCCCGCTTTGAAACGCAAAGCTCAGTTAAGTGCCCCAAAGGCACAAAGGAGATGTGCAGTGAGACAGTCTTGGGGTCCACTTTCTTATATCATATAATACACTTGAAGAACAAAGCACAGATATTCTAAAATGTATGTGAAGATTATTAGTACTCAGCTGATTCAGAAAATGTATGGAGAATAATTCTCATAAAGTCTATGACAAATAAAGATGCGAGGGATAAAAATCCCTGTGAATTTTTAATCCGAGAAATAAAGAACATAGTGTTAATACAGCACAATTGTTTCATTAAATATTTAAAATATACCTTCTATGGTAAATTTATATTTTAACAAATATCTATTCCGTTTATAAACTTGTAATACATTTTATAAATATTGTATACAGGCAGGAGAAATTTCCTCAATAAAAATAACTTAATCCTTACATATTCAGCCTCTTGATCGAACATTTCCCTTTTATGTCAGGATACATTTGTATAATTCATTATAATTTATAAATTTTCTACTTAGAGATAATGCAATTAAAAATGTTTCTTGCAAATCTTTCTTACTGGCCTTACATACCGTTTCATTTAAATATCATTCTGTTATTTACAATTGCTTCATTTTAATGAGAAAAGATGTTCACAACCAATTATTTAATTGCATGGTGCTTCACAACACACTATTCATCTCTTTCAAAACAATTTGCATTTTGTGTATTTGGAGCAGATATCAGAAAACATTATTGTAATTTTCTCAAATAACATTTTTGCAACGTGCCACTACTTGGGGCAAGAGCTGATACAACAATGGAAATCAGCAGTCTCAGCAGCCTTACCAAGCTTGTATCCTCCTTTACTAGATGAAAAAATATCTTACTGTAAGCAGAACTTTATCCAGCAACCACTTTAATCCCCTGAAAACTGAGATGAAAATGTTAATTTGGATGGGGCTTGTAAATGTGCCTTATTTTTCCACGTTCACAAAAGAATGGGCAAATCCACCAGAAACTCTTGCTGTGGAGGAAAGCTTCTCAGCCCCACCGTATTTCAGTAAAGAGATCCATACAGGGCTCCTTTTTATTCTTTTTCTCTTGAGTTTTTCTATTTTTTTTTTCCTTTTTGTAATTTACATTTAATGAAAGTCCAGGTTGTTCAAGGAGAAGAAAAGGAGCTGAACAATGAAATCATCTGTAGGCAGACAGCATCTTGATAGCACAGCAACATCCTTCCACGGAGTTTTCGTGAGAGTTTTTTTATGGTGTGTTTTCGGGTTTCCACCATTTCCACATCATTAAAATTCATAAGAAACAGTAGTTGCAGGAGGCCATCTAACATTGCCAGCAGAGGTGGTATTTGTGCCTTGATGCTCTTTGAAACACAAGGGTCAGTTTTTCATCTGATATAAAAAATATCAATATGGATGTATCATATTTTCTTAGACCAAGGGGATATGCTCAGACCTCACTTCTGCAAATACCGAAGCAACTGGTGAATGGTATTACACAAGATCTCCTAAATGAGTGTTTAATTTTGCATGGTTGTCTGAGCAATTGTTACCACTTCCTATGGGCACATGGGTTACAAAACATCTTTAATTATTTCGCTATACGACTGAGGTTTTTTCCCACTTGACCCCTCCCTCACTAATTGCTCCTCAGAATCCTGCCTGTCCTCATCATCAATGCATGGCCGTCTTATTTATTGCACACTTTTCACACCCTGCTCTGAAAGCAGCATTTCACAAACATTTAACTGACTCTCACCATGCTTCTGGTGAGATGAATTATCAGTGGAGATGGTTATGCATAGAGAGCCAAGACACACTGAGAAAACACTCCAAACTACCCACTAAGTCAGGACGGAGGGTTTGAAATGCCTAAGGCTTATCATTTCATTGTACATCATATTTTCTACAGCACTTTATAGGCTCAGAAAACAGCTTCTATTGATTTCAGATGCAACTGTGCGTGCCAAGTATTCCTGCAAGACCAATCCTGAGATTTCAAGCTGGGTACCACAACATGCAAATTGCCATCTCTGAATAGCTTGGTTTGTGTGCCTTTCCACCATCACAAAGGGATTCTGTGGCAGAAAATAAGGATGAGCTGAGATTCCAGGTGAGGATTCAGCTGTGCTGTAGATCAGGCCTTTTTCTGTGCATTGCCATGTGCAAGCCACGTTATACTGGTGTGAGAAATGAGATGCAGAGAACCACTCAGCAGGTTTTGCAGCTCTGATCAATTCCAGAAGCAAACCCTTGGTGTGTACACAGTGCTGATCTGTTGCACTGCACAGCCCACTTGTCCTTTAGAGAACTCAGTTTGGCCCTAAGACACTGTAGATATAGCACAATCAAATGACAGTTGTCCAGGCTGTTTTAGTTTTGGCAGCTTTCAATTTTTTGAGGCATTTCCTTTCTTAGCTTTAAGACATTTACTTTTTCATGCAGTCTTCTGCATCCTTTTTCTGAGAAAGATATTAAAAAATTAATCCCATCATTTAGCATCAGATAACATCCATGTGGTCAGCAGGACAAGCTGTTAATAAGCAGATGCATCCCAAAATGGAGGGGGTTTTTCATATTCTTGTACTTTTTCATCTTTACTTGGACAAATTCAGCTGAGAGAAATGTTTTTCCTCAGCTTCTTTCTGAGAAAAAAATAATGAGCAGTAAACATCCGGCACAGAAAACAATATGCAAATATGCAATAATAAAATAATGCAAACACTTTTCTGTGTACAGAAAGAAATGTTTTATCACATAGAATACCAGCAGCAAAAGGTAATGGCTCCAATGTCTTCTGTAAGTAGAACAGCTTCTACAGTCCTAAAGAGGCTATTTAAATAATAATATTTTCTAAGTTATTTTGATTGATTAAATAATGAGCAACAAGCAGGAATCCAGAAAGATCATTGGAATAGTTGTAAGCCATTTGGTATGCAATCCTGAGATGTGAGCAGGTGAGTGTGGCCCTGTTTGGGAGGGGGAGGCCAACGCCTTCCAGGAGCATCATCTCCAAGTGATCACTGAAATCCTTTTAATCTCATATTTCATGTTACACCCTTCCTTTTGCCTGTGGCTCTCTGACCAACAGCATTAGGGTGGATTTCCTGTGAATGCCTGGCATGGACACATACTGGCTTCATTGACATGATCTGTCTTCCCTTCCTGTTCCCCTGCTTTCATGCAGGTTTGTGGAACCTACCTGCAAAGCCTCTGGCACATTTTGCTGGGAAGGGTTTGAAAGCTAAGCAGAGAGGGCAAGTTGACATGATAAGTTGACACAAGCACTTTTACTGAGGAGCTAGGAAGATGTGTGCATATATGGTCACAGAAGGGCACTGTATACAGAGCACAGCTGGAACAGCTGGAGCCATGCCAGTTGTCACAAGCAGAAGATTTGGCATGTAATTTGTGTGGTGTGCAGAGAGCCCAAATGGTTTCCTTTTCTTAAAGCAGTGCAACACTTGAAGTAGATTTCTAGGGCATAATTGCTGTAGCTACTGCATGTATTTATCATCTTTGCACAATAACTGACTCCAAAGCTTAATAGAATGGGATATCATTTCTTGCACAATGGTGATGTCTTGTTAAATTATTCACATTATTTATTTGACAGATACTAATAACCATTATTTGGTATTCAAGAGGGAGACAAAAATGGCTATTTGTTACATTCCTCCATTATCTAATATTCATAAAACGTATGTGATGCAAAATGTCTCTGATGGATGGCCGTCTAGGATGTGTTTACACATTTTGTTTTATTAACAGAGAAAACACTGCTGAAACTTATTTACAACTGTCCCCTGGTGTTCAGGACAGAAAAATTGATTTCTGATCACTGGTCCTCCTCCTTCCACTTTCAAAAAATATCCTGATTTGGACCATATCCCACTCTCACAACATTCCTCAGCCTTTCTTTGCCTGGCTGCCAGCCTGATCTCACATCTGCTAAAATGTGGGCACTGGATTCATGCTCAGACCCCTCCACACATGGCTGAGATCCCTCAGGAGGTCTCACTTATCCCAGAGGTAAATTTGTGTTGACATTTGCCTTCAGAGATGAAAACCTATTCTATGAACATTGGCTGTGCTTTCCACCCCAGCCAATCCCCCACCAAGGAACCATAGCACTCATAGCACTCATAGATTCATGTGACGGAATGGGCTGCAGGCAGGAATTATTTTCCCACTGTCAGGTCCCATGATCCCATGACCCTTGAGGCAAAGGGTATTTAAGTGTTTTAATAGACATTAGTCATGTAAATCCCCAGTTCATCAATGGGAAAAAAGGACTCTGAAAATTGTTAAATCTGATTTTCCACGCTTAACCTGCTGCTTCTATCACAATCTTCTTTTTGCTGTTGTTTTTAAGGATGTTATTTTGTTTATTCAGATATAATGACCTAAATATATTCAGTTATGCAGAACAAAGAAGGTAAACCAAGTGTCCTTGATTCCCTGACATGCTCCTTTGGAAATGACTGATTAAATTGTTCAAAGCAACAGATTTCCTCATTCTCCATTTTAATCATCACATTATATACCACTACTGTTCAAAGGAAAACCAGAAATTTATTTTCAAGTGCACATCCAGCATTTTGATTTAGTCTTTTAAGCCCCACAAATAATCAGCTGATTCTATAACCTCAAGCAATGGTCCTTCATCTACAAAGGACCAAACAAATCCCAAAAAAGAAGAACCATTCCAAGTTTCCTTTCCAGTACATCCCAATCAAGACACAGGAATTGTCCTGTTCCCAATCAAGACACAAGAACCAGGCTGTCTGCTCAAAAATGGGAATTCCTTATATTTCTTTGAATAGCTTAGATATTTATTTCACTTGCAGGTAAGACCAAACTAAGTAGGTTTACAAGTAGGCTGCAGGCTGAGATTAGCATTCAAAACCAACTTGGATAACCCAGGATCTTTTCTCCAGCAGCAGACCCAATCCAATAAATACAGGAACAGAAAGATATGAATAATAGACTGTACAAGCAAAAGGGTGGTCAGGCAGCAGTGCTGCAGGGAAGGATGTGGGCTTGAAAGGGCTTTTTGACCCAAACATTAGCCCTGGTGGTGTGCTCTGGAACAGCCGAGACATGAAACCATCCCTCACAGAAGAATCAAATCCAGTCTTGGATATTGTTTCTAAGCATCTACTGTATATATTGTAGCTACAATATTTATGGGTGAGAACCCATTTTTTTTCATTATTATTGCCTCTTTATATCACATAGCACGATGGGGTTTGTGTTAAGCTAAGGCACTCTGTCAGTGATGAAGGGGATTATGATATTTACTGACTCCACGTCCCTAGTAGGAGCTCCAGGACACAGTGAGGTTTGCCCAAGTGAGGCATGAGCCACGGGGCAGGTGGCTCTCCTCTTCCTCAGGCCCTGCAGAACTCAGTTCAGCTCATGCACAAGGGTGAGAGCAAAACTCAGTGCATATCATCAACACCACCACTACAGAGACACATCTGTGTGCTTGCCTAAACGATAAGCAGACACCTGGGTGACAGACCTGTCATCACCTTTTGGGGAAGCCAGACAAAATGTGTCCAGAGAGTCATCCTCATCCACAGACCTACCAGTTCTTCTGAAGGGCTATAACAGATCTTTGGTATCAATTCAACCTGTCTGTCTGGTCCTTTTTTCATCACACTGCCTGACAATTTGCTTGGAAGGGAAGGCAGACAGACAAGACTGTGGTTTCCCAAAGCTCTTTTTTTTTTTTTTTTTTTTTTTTAAAAGACAGTATCCTATTTACCACCTCCATTTCCTGGCACATGACTGATGGAAGGCAGGGGTTACAATCGTAGTCAGCAGTTTGGCAGTCCTGTAATTGAGTCTCCTTGGGAGCCCAGGCTGAACCCCAGCTGGACCTGGTGATTTGTTGCTGTTCATTTCATCAACTTGTTCTAAAACCTCCTCCTCTGACAGTTCAATATGAGGCTGTTTCTTGCTCATCTCCAGCTGGAAAAAGCTGTGGCATGGGAGGTCTCCTGAGGCTCCTCTCCAGCAAACACCAGCAGAGACCTTGTCTGCCTTTGCTCTTACGGTCATGTCAGCTTTAAGTGCTCCCATTACCCACAGTCATCTCTAGGCTCCATGTGCTGGCTGGCAAGTAGCCTCTGCCTGATGTAGCTGAAAATGGTTTTGTTGTTGGGTTTTATGCCCAACAATGAAATTACTCCACAAAAATCCATTTTGGCTGCTTTTACTATGGGTTCCCACCTGTTTGCTCTTCTGCTTTCCCTGGTGTGAACACAACTTACACTTAAGGACATCTTTGACAGTCTATCCAGCTGCTTACCTTCTGCCTGTTTTAATTTCCTTTCAAAACCTTTTCTGATAACTGGAAATACCTTTGCTGTAACCAGGTAATAAGGTACCTTTTGAGATAGCCTGCAAGCATTTTACACTCTTGGCTGCTGCTTCCAGTTCCCTTCTAACAAGCTGCACACCAGTTCCTTTGGAGCACCTGGATGCTTTACAGGCTGCATTGCTGCATTGCTGCATTGCTGCATTGCTGCATAGCTGGTGGACACCTCGACCAGACATGGTAACCCACCTATCTGCTGAACAGTCTGAGGATGGGCACCACCACTTCCCACTGGCCTTCCTCCTTTGCTCTGCTGTACCTGCAGTCCTTGGCAGCAGGGCTGCAGAAAAAAAAGGAGAAGATTCTGTTTCTTGTTTATGTACCCTACTTTAATCCATCTGGTACGGACTCTGGGGAGTGAAGGCCTCTCTTTTTCTGGAGGAGGGGATGAAGACTCCTGTCTCCCTCTTCTCCATCACCTTGTCTCACCCAGCCATAGCAGGTGAAGTGACCAAGGTTGCCTTACAGTGCTGTCCTGCTCCTCTGCAGCTCCACAACAACATGGCCCAACAATGAATGAGACAACAAACTACACTGCATGTGGAAACCAGCTCCATTGTGAAGTCTGTGGTCACAGCAAGCAATTACCTCTTCACAGCCTCTCATTTTGACTCCTGTAATGTCTTCTTTTATGATGCCTGCTCACTAAATATTAATCTTCAAAATGCAATGGCTCATCTCTTAATATGACTGGACTCATGCCTGTGTGCTTCCTGTGCATTTCACAATGCAATAAAAAACCTGCTCCCTGCTCTTAATGACTTTGTGATTTATTGACTTGCCCATCTTTCCTCACTTCAGCTCACCAAGCTTTATTTATTCCTTTTGTACATCAGTTGGGCGAAAAAAACAGCATACACCCCACCTCTGCAAGCAAACAAATGCATGATGGTGATACAACAAAATCATCATTAAGGAAAGTCCTTCCTTGGAGGTATTCACATTTGCTACTTTTTTGGCAGCTTGCATAACCAGGCATACTAAACACTGAGTAATTATCCCTGCTTGGGATTTCTCCCTAATGCCATTATCTCTAACAACACTGGCAAAGATTTTGCTTCATGTACAGCCTTCACTGATCATGTAATCACAAATATATTCACACAAATTGTTTCCTGGATATTGGAAGAAATGTCTTGGTGTAAATTGATGAAATTCAAAAAACTTTCAGCACAAAATTTCTCTGAACTTGTTCCCTCATTATCTCTTGTGGTTATCCGCAGAGCAAACTATTCCTCTTTTCTTGAAAAGAGCTGTGCTTCCCAGTTCTGATCCCAAACCACACTCCCAGTTTTTTCCCCTGAGACCCAAAGACCTCAACTGTCTCTGGTGTCACAAGTCCTGAAAAGTCTCTCTAGATTTCTGGCAGACCTTGTTTGCTCAAAGAGATCTTTCCCTGGGTGATGTGGACATGGTGCAATGCTCTCTGTGCTCAGTTGCTCTCTGGCTATTCCTCCACTTCATGTTTGCTGTTTAGTCTTGTGTGTATGAGAAGGGGAATCAATAAAACTTATTAATCTATGCCCCTAGAATCCCTTTGCTCTCACAATGTAGCAGACACTAAAAAATAAAGGGCCAGGATTAAGCAAGTGCCAGGACAACTGACTGGATGGGACTCTCAGTAGGAACGGGTAAGCCCCATCCAAAATTCGAGGAGGAAGGATCTGCATCCTAAAAAAGAAGTGGTGGCTGTGGGGACAAGCAGCGCAAGGTGAGGCACAAATGCTCAGTGCTTCTAGAAAAAATGTCTACAGCCTGGGACGGGTCCTTCAGAGAAATCCAAGGACCCCAATACCAAGGATAAAACAGCTATCTATAAAGAAAAAAGGAAAAAAATAAAAAAGAAAGCAAGTAAGCACATCTGTATGGAGCACTGATGAGACTAAACTGGGAATAGTGAGTGTATTTCTGACATCCATGTTACCAGAAGTATTTGGAAAAAGTCAGCAAAGATGTAAAGAAGGGAGCTCTAAACCAACTGGACAACCAGGGAGCAATTCTCTGGTGGAAGGCTGGGCCTTCAATCTGTCTAGCTCATCAGAAAGATGACTGAGGAATGATTTGATAGACAGCAGCTTTTTCCACTCTAAGGGAGGAGAAACATCAGCATATAAGAGCTCTTTTAACCTCATGGAGGAAAAGGACAGCAAATATCAAAGACTGGATAGTGAGCTCAGACCTGTTCAATAGGAAATATGGCACACATTTTTAGCACTAGGGTTGATGGGCAGTGGGAGCAAACTGCTGCAGAAAGTTATGGATTTCCTCACCCTTAATTATTTCAATGAATTATTAAAATTTTTCTGAAATATGTGCTTCAGGCAAACATGAACATCCTGTGCTTTATACAGAGATTAAATGTGTTACACCAAGGGGCAGAGGAAGCAAGAAAAAGTGAGAGTAGCCTTCTGGCCTTGGACACAACCACCATGACTCACCTCCTTCGTGCTCTTAGTGGGCCTGACTGCCCCTTCAGAGGAGAAAAACAGATTTTTCTGTGTGGGAGTGGTCACATCTGGGGGTTTGATTATTTTTTACACAGAGGGGCTCTGATGACTCTGCTCCTGGACTTCTGTGCCTGAAGACCTTTGGCAGCACTGCAGAAGGCAGGGCACTCTTGGTTTTGTTTGCATCTTGGGTATTTGCAGAAAACATCTCTTCAATTAGCCTCTCCTTCTGACATACGTCCAGTCAGCTGTCACTGATTGAATTATTGCCTTCTGGATTTTATTTCCTTTTTTTCCTATTAAATAATCCACCTTGCATGTCTGGTTCTGTAAAACTAGCATTGTTTCATAGGATTTTTCTGGCATTGTCTTGGTTACCCTTTAAAACTCTCCTAACCTCCAACACATGTCAAAACTGGTGTCCACAGGCTGCCAGCTGGATTCACTCAACCAACACTGCATGCATTTCCTGCATGCATTGGCATATTAGCCTATAAAGTTATTCATACCCAAGTGCATTTCTGATGCTTAGTTGAAATACTATCATCTTTACCCTTGCAGGGCTTCTCTTGGCTGAATTTGCAGTTGTTTTTCTCATTTCCATGCCAGGCACAACACAAAGGCCTTATTGACTATTCTTGCTGGAGCCAAGGGAAGATACCAAGCAGAGTTTTGCTTACCTGGTAGTCTTCAGTTCATAAAAGACTTAGGCTGATACCATTTTCAGCACAGTGGGAGCCAGGGCTGCTGAGAAGCCTCGGTTAGTCATACCAGTTTTTAATTTTTTATTATTGCATCTACTACAATTCATCCATTGATAAAAATAGTTCTTTTTACACACACTTCCTACCCTGTTATTTCCACCTTTGGGCAACCGGTGTCCACAACCCTGTGAACTGGGAATCATCTCTGGGAACACAATTTTCCTCTTTGGAAAGGCTGAGAAAGCTGAAGCTCTTCCTCACCATGCAGAGGAGCCTGGCAAAAGGTGTGCCAGAGTTAGGGGGACAGAAGGCAGCAGACAACCCATGGATGCTCTCAGGATAAATCCCCCGAGAAGGCATCTCTCTTGCACAGGAAAAGATGCTTTGCTCATCCTGCAAGCTCACCTGGGGACCCTTGCACTGCCTGGGCAGCTGGCATGTGCTGGGGACAAGCTCAGCAGCAGAGCTCTTCTGCCTCTCAGATGTTGTCCTGTACAACCTCCTGCTCTATAAATCCCCTGGCTGAAGCTGGGTGTCATTTCTGAGCCAGGAAAAGTGCTCTGGCCAGGGTATCCACCTCCAGATGAGCTGGTGAGGATGCAGGTCATAAGCATTTGCATTGTGCTGGTCCCTCAACACCTGCACAAGGATGGGTACGAGTCCTCTCCCACCAAAGGCAGGAGGGAAGAGGGAAGCTTAATGTATGGCACTTGGGGCAATATATGCTATGTCCTGACCATTCCTTGCCATTTGCTTTCTGGGATGTAGCCAAAAACTGTAACTTGGAGCTGGGAAGCCCTGGTGTTAGCTCTGAGCACAAGGACAGACACAACAGGTCAGAGGAAGGTCCCCATGGCTGTGGCAGAGGATCAATGCAGGGAAGTGCCTCTCCTTTAGACACTCAGCCTCCAGACACCGACAGCTCAGAGGCTACCTGAGGCTCAGCTGCTGCCTTCATATTTAACAGCCTTTGTGGGGACTTCTTCCCATCAATCTGCTTTGCAGTCTGTGTCATTTTGGAGGCACCATTAAAAATTTCTCTCTCTGCAAAAGCTACCACAGCCATAATTCTTGCTTTGGAGGCAAACCATTCCACCAAGACTTTAAGCCATGGTATAAATTACAACAACCTTTGGTCCTTCCAACGCAGCAGGTGGCAGAGGAAGAGGAAATTGAGAACTCGTCTCTGACAACCACCTTTATTCCCTTTGCTGAGCCGCCTCCAGCTTTGGCTGACAGTCAAGCTCTGCAGCACAAAAATTCTGAGACCTTGTGCGTGGAGCTCACGCGAGCAGCTCTTCCTCCAGAAAAAGCTCCTTGTAAGCCAGGGAGCTGGCCAAGAAACAGGTTTTCTTTTCATCAGAAAAGGTTGCAGGTTCAGTCTCTAATTTGTTGGATAATTTTTTTATTGTGCTGGCCAACATGCTAGAAAGAGATTTATTCATGAAAGGGACAACGTCAGCATCTATTCCCTGTGCAAACAGATGAGAAAAAAAATATCTGTAAACAGCAAAAGTAAAAAAGAAAGCACAAAGAGCAGCATACTAAATTACCCCTGCCATGTGGGTCACTTTGGAGCATGTTTTTATTTTATTAAACAGCTCCTGCACGAAGTGTGTTTTGCTCAACTAAGGCATAGTACACTGAATATTAAAATGATGCTGAGGCTTGTAAGTGCTGGGGGCAGGGGGAGAGCAGATACGCCCCTTTTATTCCTGGAGTTATTGTTTTACAAATAAAAGGTGCTGATGACACTGTGTGTACAGCACAGATAGGGCATAAAAAAAATCACTGCAGTGGCATGATAGGGATGATCTGTAGCTGAAAACCCAGTAATGCAGACAGTAGGTGAGGCAAATGTGCTGAAATGTCAGGATGTGGAATGCCAGGAGAACAATCCTTAAAATAGTTGCACCAAAAATAACCTCTGTGGACAATAGGAGGGAGGTTTGCCTTCATTTATTTCTATTACCAGCTTCTTGACACTGGAGCACTCCTGGTCCCAGGCAGAGCAGGAGTCCCACACATCTGTGCCACTGCTGCCGTTCCCACAGGGATGGGAGCACCCACAGGGATGGGAGCACCCACCGAAAAGCCAAGTGTGCTGGGGCTGCCACAGCCAGGGGAGGAGACAGTTGCCTCGTGTGGCTGGCAAATACACCAGCTGAAACTACACCTCCCCAGAAGCTTCACAGCAGCTCTCTGCAAATAGCAGCAAATCCTCTGACAGGGCCCAGAGGAAAAAAATTGAATGGTGCCTCGTGAGCTGGCAGGGTCTGCACAAGAGCAGGGGACAAGCAGCGATGGTGCAGCGATGGTGGGGAAGCAGACACCTACCCTCCATCATGCTGAGCACACTCCCATCCAGTAACCTGAAAAAATCGCCTCTTCCCAATATATCTTCTCTGCAAAGCTGGGCCAGCCATCAGGAACTGCAGGCAGTGCCCACACAGTCATCATTTCTCTGGGCAAGAATTTAGACAGTTCTGGAGGAAAGGCCATCCCTCAAGGCTAAATCAGCACACAGCTTCAGGGTGACTCCAGAGCTGCTGAATAGTACCAGTGTGAACTTAGCAAGGCTTAAAGAGAAAGACCTTTGGTTTCTTCAGGTAAAAAAGTTGAAAAACCAGTGTGAACTACCACATCTGCCTGTAGTGTAGGCAAGAACCAAGTCACCACGTGTCTGAGCACAATGGTCTGAGGACTAGTTGTGCCAGTCTTAAGTCTCGATAGGAGGCAGGACCCAAGGCAGGGAGGGGAAACCTCCAAAGAAAACAAAAACACAAGAGAAACTCGCATTTTGGCATGCAGTGAAGTGCAGCTATGTCAGCAAAATTTGTTTTCCAATACATGCAGTGAACATAGGTGGGAATGCAGTGCTGGATTTGCAGCCAGCAGCTTACAATTCAGTGTGATGACTCAGGATTTTCAGTTGCTCTGCAGGCAATGGCTGCTCAGAACTTACTCAGACAGAATTTCCATTTTCCATGACAAGAGGCCATGTCTCGCTCTCCTAGTTCTTTTTCTGATAAAGCTAATATGGCTAACTCACAGCATTTCTGAGATTTTGTATGCAGTCATCCTAGCCCTGAAGTGTTGTAACCATTGTTTATTGGCTTTATAGTCATCATTTCTGTTCTTAGAAGTGATGTTGTCACACTTTTTTTTCAGACCTATTATCTGATGCTGTATCTGCCAGATCTCCCTGGGATCAGAGGGTGAAACATTCATTCCGTCATTCCTCTCCCTTGGGATGAGATGTTAGAGGCAACTCCTACTCCTGATTTTGGTTTTGTAACAGGGTCATGGTGTATTTCTATGTACTCCCTGTGCAACATCACCCTGTGCAAATCCAAATGGTCCAGCCTCTCCTTGAAGCAGAGGACTCCCAACACCTCCAGTGCTTTGCCTGCCTCCAGGTGACAGCAAAGATAGGAGTAAGATTTATTCCTAGGTCAGGGGTAATTAGGTAACACGGGGTTTGGAATAAATGAAGCATAAACAATTCAGGTGTTGGTAAGTATGACATGGAAGTAAATCTGAGTGAAGCTTTGACTCTTTCTAGAGTTGAGTGAACACAGACATTGAAGCACTTGGGAAGGTATAGGAAGGAGGCAGACTGTAGCCTTCAGAAGCATAAATCATAGACTGTATCTATCTTCTCCAGTCATTAGGAAAAAAGAATGAATGACAGAAAAAGAGAAAGGAGAGGAGGTCAACAGAGAAGGGTTAAAGGTTAATTTCCTGATTGCTGGGATATGAAAGGTAATGGCCCCAGATGCCTGTGAATTTCCTTTCAAAAGAGGCATCATCATTTAATGCACTCTTTTATTGCCCCTTTCACATCAGCTTCCTCATATTCCAAAACAGTATTTTCTTCTGCTATTAAGCATTACACTTCACATACTCTGGACCTTGACAGGTTTGACATGCTAGGTAAGGGCAGTAAATCTCCTAGAAACATAACCTACTCCTGCTGAAGGTAACAGGAATTCTGCCACTGGTGGCTGTGGCAATGCGGAAGGTCCACTTCTGATGACTAATGGCATTAGTCACATTTTTACTGGAACCCCTTGTTTATGAACAGTCCCAAAGTGTTTGTTCAGAGAACTCAATTTAAATGCAAACATTGCAGCTTGTGTTCTATTTTATGATATCATGAGCTCCTGAACTCCGGTTTGTGTCACCTGTAGTCTGCAGGCTGCCCACTGCTCTCATTTTAAGTGGGGGATTTGCATTTTGGAGGGCAGGTGGCATACAAAGGACTCTTTCTTACAAACACTGTACGTGAAACTGTATGGGAAAGCACAAGAAGCAGTCTGTGTGTTAAACCAAAGCATTACAAGGTTGAAAGGTTACAAGGTGATGGTGGCAGTTGTGGTCCCTCCCTGGTCATTTTCTACTGTTAAATGAATGGGAATTGGAAATTATGAGCATTGACCCCTTCGTTTCAGTCAGTTCAACTCAGACATCCTATAGCAATAATAAATAATTTTTTTGTAGGCTGTCTGCTATGGCCCAGCTCCATCATTCCCTGCTGGAGAATTAAGGACATGACAAGGGATGTCCCCTGGGCCACTCTGCAGCTTTGTAGCCATATGTGGAAATCTCTCCCGGGGTTTCCTAGGTCCTGTCCCATAGAGGATTGCTGGACTCACATGTGCTGCAAGAGGGGTCAAAAAAAGTTATTTCTGGAGTAGAGGGAGGGAAGCAGAGGGCTGTCTCTTCTTTCCCAAGCCCCATGGGAAACTGACAAGCCTCTGAAGGTCTGAGCTGCAGTCTGCTGCTTTTAGCACTGCTATTACTCCAAGCATGTGACCCCATGTGGGTACTAGATGGGAAAATCATTTTTGCTAGGCCTTGATCTCTCAGCTAAGTTCAGGGCCCCATTTTGTGTATGATTAGTTTGTGGTCACTGGTGTCTAGGTCCTAAATAGACATGGCAGAGCAAGGCAATATTATCTCTCTCTTGCAAGGAAAAGGGCTGGCAGCTGACAGGAGGGCGAGGCAATGGTACCCACAGCTCAGGGCAAGAATAAAACCAAATCTACAAAGTGTGCCCCCAGCACAACCACAAACTCATCCTTTGTCTTTGTAAGGCTTTGTAAGGCTTTTCAAGTCAAGCTCTGCTGCTTGGAAACAAGAGCATATATATATGGGGAAGTGGGGTTTGCCAGCTTCTGGCAGGGGTAATACAGCACTTACCTGTTCTCATGTACTGCAAGTAAATCAGGGTTCACCTGCTGCTTCTTGCAGAGGAGCTTGAAGCATCTGGGTAGCCCTGAACATGTTGTGAGGGTTGCCTGATGGCTGAACCACCACATCTGCCTGCCCCTAAAAGGATGTTCAATGCTGATGTACAGATCCAGTGCATGCAACTTACTTTTTTATCCTCCAACTACACCAAGACATATTTTCACTTCAGCAGAGAGCTGAGATCTATGTAAAAAGGCCCTGAATGGAGTTACATGGTATTGACATTTCTCAAAACATCAGACAAGGATATTGCCATATTTTGAGACGTGGGATGTAAGATGCATAGATTTCATACCATGACTTCCAAGCCTCCATACTAGGACCTCTGATCAACTGCCCTATTCACCATAGTTATGGAAGTTATTTATGTTAAATAGATTAAAGGCTGAGCAACTTAGATTTTCTCTGAGTGATTTGTTGTTTCAGCTTCTTTTATGTTAACATCTGTTTGCATTAGTGCGGAAATACCATAGTTGCCTTCCCTTGAGATAAAAATTCGCTTGTGGACTCAAGTTTATCTATTTTTTGTTAGACTAACGATGTCTTCTGGGGTGGGGCCAAACAGGCTATTTCCTGGTGGCCACTGCTCAACAAAGCACTTAATTCTTTACACACCTGGTGAGGAAAAGTCTATGGCAGAAGCAGTGAGAAAGACTCCATCTTCTCCCACAAAAATAATTTTAACAGGTTTTAAGCCCAACTTTTTCCCCTTTTAAGTCACCAGCCTAATTCCTAGAAATGTACCTTAAAAACAATTGTATGTACTGTAAGTTGCAAGACTCAAAAGTAGTCAACTCCTCCTGCTATTTGCAGCTTTGTTATTCACTGGCATTAGAGGCAGACTATTTGGAAACGCTTCACAGCACTGTTTAAAGACTCTCGATTTTCTGTTTTATGTAATGTAACCTAATGTATCCAAAAGTAACTCTGAAAGTATTCTTCTACCTTAAGTATAATGGGATGATTACACTACTACGGAAATTTGGGAAATTTATACAAATACGATGACAAATTCTCTGTTTGACTCAGGCTCCTTGTGCTTGTTTTCCCCCCCTCTCTCTGCCCGCCCTGCCTCTTGATCTGTGCTGGTGATGGATTGGTAGATTGGTTCTTATTTTGGAACAATTACCAAAACTTCTGTACTCCCTCTAGTAAGAGTCTCCTAGGCAAGGAGGGAGAAGCTAGAGGTGTATCATGCTCAAGCAGGGAGGCAGCTCTTGTTCTTCAATGCCTTTGCCAGGCTCTGAAGCCCCGTGTCCCCACCACGGGCAAATGTTTAATTCTACTGGCTGTGCAGCCTGGCTGGGAACATCTGAGCACGGGACGGGGCAAAGATGGGGCAAAGGGGTGTTTCAGGTGAAGGTGAGCCAGAGGCTTTACCTGAGTACTGCTAGGAGCATAACAGAGCACAGTTTTATATTATACTTCTTTTGTAACCTGCTCCTCCCGAGCTTTGCTGCTTCTTAGCAGTGATAAGGGTTTAGATCATCTGTGCACCAGAAAGCTTTCCTAAATCAATAGTCTCCTGCAGCTACATAAATAGCTAACTGGAGCAAAGATGTTTATTTTTGAAGTGGGAGATGTTGCACCTGAGACAATGTTTTATTATAATGATTTTGATCCTCAACCTGCAATCTTTACACCAAGACAAGACTCCCCTTGATTTCAGTGCAAGCTTTGTCTGACTAAGGATTTCAGAATTAGCTCTTTGCTTTTATTTTTATTGGAAAACAAGCCTGCACTTGACAAGGAAAAAACAGTAAGTGGATCATGTCAGAGAGACAAGTTCCTATGAGAAATTTCTAGCAGGAAAAACACAGCTTTATGATTACATGGCAGTAAGCTGCAAGGTTAAAGCTTCAAGAGTTTTCTGGGAGAAAAAGATGCTAATGCACTAAATGTGAAGGATACCTATTCCATCAGGGAAAAAAGGTGCAACCCTGCACAAACCTCTCCTTCCTCTCTGTCAGAGACTACACAAATGATTAAAGGTTGCAGCAATGAAATTAATAATAATCAAATACAAACATTAGGAAAATATTTCCACAAAAAAATTAAAGTATCCATGGAAATAGACCACCAATTTTGATCTAAGGATTTGATCTGAAGAATACATATCAGTCTAGACCTATTTTATGCCACCAAAAGGGCCCTGGTCCCAAGGACAATATAAGCCTACACAGGAGTGGCAGCTCTGCACCAGTGCACTTCCCTCCGTGAGAACTACCTAAAAACGTGCCATTTGCAGGGAGGAGCCACATGACAATCAAACCCTGCAAAGATGAGGAGCACATAAAGCTCTGTAGCTAATAGTAATTGCAGAGGCATGGGAATGGCAGCCGAGGGGCTGGGATGTGCCTGCCCAGGCTGGGGGGCTGCCCACCAGCACTGCTGTGCAGTGCACAGGCAAGAGGATCCAGGGGAGCAGGGAGGGTATGGGACTGGGACACTGGGAATGGAACAGGCAAATGCAGAGCTGGGACTTCCCTTGGGGCTTGTCCCCTGCCCCCCAGCATCAGTGGACCTTAAAAAAAACCTAGGACAAAATGTAAGCAGGGTAGGGGCATCTACTGCCTGGTCTGGCAAAAAAGAGCAAACAAGGTATTTGGATAGGTTTGATGTTTGGGGTTTTTTTTGGAGTGGGGAGTGCAGTTTGGGAATTTTGGGGGGTTTTCCGTTTTAAAGACAAAATTTCCCCTGGAAGCAGAGAGTTGGGAATGTATTGCTCAGCCCGCAGCTGCTTGCTGAGCCCTGGTATGCACTTCAGTGCCCCGCTGATATAGGTGGGCGCTCCCAGAAGTTCGTCTCAGTTCTCGTGTGTCCAAAAGTCTCATTTGACACAAAATCGGGATGCAGGCACAGGCACAGCAAGGTGGAATGTGGGGGTGGATTCTCCAGCGGGGTGGGGGCGGTGAGCATTAAACAGCGGCAGCCCCGTTGCCCAGAAGAGGGGTCAGGAGCCTGGATTAAGTAACTCGGTGCTCTCGGGCACCGAATTTCAGAGGTGGGGAGCAGTGGGGGTCACGTGTCAGACAAGCCTGCTGCTTTTCCAGCGCTCCGCGTGGGCAGCAGACAGGAGACAAGGACCCTGGCAGGGCGGGTGTTCCCCCGCAGGAGGCTGCACCAAACACTCATCTTCGGAAGCGGAGGTCCACCAGCATCACGCCGTAAAAGCGAGCTGTCAGCTCACCCTCACTGCAGGCTGACAGTCCCTTTCAGTGAGAACGTGCAGACCTCTCGATCGTGCTTTTTCAGCAGAGAAAACCCCGGAGTCAGTGTGTTTAATGAAACTCATCCCACCATAGGCGTGGACCGCAGGGACTGTCCCCACGCCAGCAGAGCGCGCGGTGCGGGGACACAGGCGGCTCCTCCCGCCGTGCTCCCCCCGCACAACCCTCTGCCCACTTCAGAACGGCCTGGGCACGCCGCTTTCTGTTCCCCCCGCTCGCCCGAGCCGCGGGTACCTTCGCCACCGGGGAACTCACTGCGGCGGCGCTACCCAGCGATCGGTACCGACCCGCGGGGCGCGGCAGGGCAGGGCAGGGCCCCGCGGGACCGGCACCTCCGACGGTGCGGCCCGGCCGATGCTGCGCGGGGTCCCCGGCCGGCCGGGAGCGCGTCGGGATGGACGGGGGTGGGCGAGGGGCGTCAGGGACCCGGCGCTCCGGAACGGAGCCGCTCCCGATCCGCGCCCGGCCCCTTCCCGCGGCATCCCAGGGCCCCGCACGTCCCGGCCGCGGTGTGGCGTGG